>NC_087160.1:9232500-9237500 GCF_035594125.1 Scylla paramamosain
TGAAATGCCAGTCCCATAAAAGGGTCAAAGCAGTGGTCAAAAATTGATGAATAAGTTTCTTGAAACCTCCCTCTTGAAGGAATTCAAGTCATAGGAAGGTGGAAATACAGAAGCAGGCAGGGAGTTCCAGAGTTTACCAGAGAAAGGGGATGAATGATTGAGAATACTGGTTAACTCTTGCGTTAGAGAGGTGGGCAGAATAGGGGTGAGAGAAAGAAGAAAGTCTTGTGCAGCGAGGCCGTGGAAGGAGGGAAGGTATGCAGTTAGCAAGATCAGAAGAGCAGTTAGCATGAAAATAGCAGTAGAAGACAGCTAGATATGCAACATTGCGGCGGTGAGAGAAGAGGCTGAAGACAGTCAGTTAGAGGAGAGGAGTTAATGAGACGAAAAGCTTTTGATTCCACCCTGTCTAGAAGAGCAGTATGAGTGGAACCTCCCCAGACAAGTGAAGCATACTGCATAGATGGACGGATAAGGCCCTTGTACAGAGTTGGCAGCTGGTGGGGTGAGAAAAACTGGCGGAGACGTCTCAGAACACCTAACTTCATAGAAGCTGTTTTAGCTAGAGATGAGATGTGAAGTTTCCAGTTCAGATTATAAGTAAAGGACAGACCGAGGATGTTCAGTGTAGAAGAGGGGGACAGTTGAGTGTCATTGAAGAAGAGGGGATAGTTGTCTGGAAGGTTGTGTCGAGTTGATATATGGAGGAATTGAGTTTTTGAGGCATTGAACAATACCAAGTTTGCTCTGCCCCAATCAGAAATTTTAGAAAGATCAGACGTCAAGCGTTCTGTGGCTTCCCTGTGTGATATGTTTACCTCCTGAAGGGTTGGATGTCTATGAAAAGACGTGGAAAAGTGCAGGGTGGTATCATCAGCGTAGGAGTGGATAGGACAAGAAGTTTGGTTTAGAAGATCATTAATGAATAATAAGAAGGAAGTGGGTGACAGGACAGAACCCTGAGGAACACCACTGTTAATAGATTTAGGAAAAGAACAGTGACCGTCTACCACAGCAGCAATAGAACGGTCAGAAAGGAAACTTGAGATGAAGTTACAGAGAGAAGGATAGAAACCGTAGGAGGTTAGTTTGGAAATCAAAGCTTTGTGCCAGACTCTATCAAAAGCTTTTGATACGTCCAAGGCAACAGCAAAAGTTTCACCAAAATCTCTAAAACAGGATGACCAAGACTCAGTAAGGAAAACCAGAAGATCACCAGTAGAGCGGGCCTTGACGGAACCCATACTGGCGATCAGATAGAAGGTTGTGAAGTGATAGATGTTTAAGAATCTTCCTGTTGAGGATAGATTCAAAAACTTTAGATAGGCAGGAAAATTAAAGCAATAGGACGGTAGTTTGAGGGATTAGAACGGTCACCCTTTTTAGGAATAGGTTGAATGCTAGGGAAACTTCCAGCAAGAAGGAAAGGTAGATGATGACAGACAGAGCTGAAAGAGTTTGACTAGGCAAGGTGCAAGCACGGAGGCACAGTTTCGGAGAACAATAGGAGGGATCCCATCAAAACCATAAGCCTTCCGAGGGTTTAGGCCAGCGAGGGCATGGAAAACATCACTGCGAAGAATTTTAATATGTGGCATGAAGTAGTCAGAGGGTGGAGGAGAGGGAGGAACAAGCCCAGAATCGTCCAAGGTAGAGTTTTTTAGCAAAGGTTGGAGCGAAGAGTTCAGCTCTTAGAAATATATGTGATAGCAGTGGTGCCATCTGGTTGAAATAGAGGAGGGAAAGAAGAAGAAGCAAAGTTATTGGAGATATTTTTGGGCTAGATGCCAGAAATCACGAGGGGAGTTAGATCTTGAAAGGTTTTGATATTTTCTGTTAATGAAGGAGTTTTTGGCTAGTTGGAGAACAGACTTGGCATGGTTCCGGGCAGAAATATAAAGTGCATGAGATTCTAGTGATGGAAGGCTTAAGTACCTTTTGTGGGCCACCTCTCTATCATGTATAGCAAGAGAACAAGCTGTGTTAAACCAAGGTTTAGAAGGTTTAGGACGAGAAAAGAGTGAGGAATGTACGCCTCCATGCCAGACACTATCACCTCTGTTATGCGCTCAGCACACAAAGACGGGTCTCTGACACGGAAGCAGTAGTCATTCCAAGGAAAATCAGCAAAATACCTTCTCAGGTGCCCCCAACTAGCAAAGGCAAAACGCCAGAGGCACCTTCGCTTAGGGGGATCCTGAGGAGGGATTGGAGCGATAGGACATTATAAAGATATGAGATTGTGATCGGAGGAGCCCAATGGAGAAGAAAGGGTGACAGCATAACCAGAAGGATTAGAGGTCAGGAAAAGGTCAAGAATGTTGGGCGTACATCCAAGACGGTCAGGAATACGAGTAGGGTGTTGCACCAATTGCTCTAGGTCATGGAGGATAGCAAAGTTGTAGGCTAATTCACCAGGATGGTCAGTGAAAGGAGAGGAAAGCCAAAGCTGGTGGTGAACATTGAAGTTTCCAAGAATGGAGATCTCTGCAAAAGGGAAGAGGGTCAGGATGTGCTCCACTTTGGAAGTTAAGCAGTCAAAGAATTTCTTATAATCAGAGGAGTTAGGTGAGAGGTATACAGCACAGATAAATTTAGTATGAGAGTGACTCTGTAGTCGTAGCCAGATGGTGGAAAACTCGGAAGATTCAAGAGCGTGGGCACGAGAGCAGGTTAAGTCATTGCGAACATAAACGCAACATCCAGCTTTGGATCGAAAATGAGGATAGAGAAAGTAGGAGAGAACAGAAAAGGGGCCACTGTCAGTTGCCTCAGACACCTGAGTTTCAGTGAGAAAAAGAAGATGAAGTTTAGAAGAGGAGAGGTGGTGTTCTACAGATTGAAAATTAGATCTTAGACCGCGAATGTTGCAGAAGTTAATGAAGAAAAAGTTGAGGAGGGTGTCAAGACACTTAGGGTCGTCGACAGAAAAGCAGTCCGACCTGGGGACATTTATGGTCCTCTCCCCAGATGGGGACTCCGAGGCTGGTGTAGGAGTCGCCATGATGATTTTAAAATTTTTGAGTGAAGGGTGTGTGTGTTATTAGGTGCTTGTAGTTTTGTGGGGAGGAAGAGAGTTGTCTTTAGAGGGCAGGCTGTGACTGCCCCCTTGTGTTGTGAGACACAAAGGGAAACGTTCAGTGAGGTCACAGCTGAGTTTAATGATAAGTTCACAGCATCCCCTGAACAGTGCTTTAGACCTCACTGGGAGTAATTATCGTTTCGGCAGGTGTCTACTGTCTCCTCCTACTATATCCTTTTGAAAATTTTGAACACTTCAGTTAGGTCTCCTCTTATTCTGCGCTTTGTTAAACTAAATAGGTTTAGTTCTTCCAGTCGTTCCTCATACGACTTATTGCGCAATCTTGGAATCATCTTTTTGACTCTGCGCTGTATCTTTTCTATTTTTTCAAGTTCTTTTTTATAGTATGGTGACCAGAACTGTACACAGTATTCTAGATGAGGGCGCACCAGTGAGTTATATAAGGCAAGTATAACCTTTTCTGATTTAAATTCAAAGGTTCTTCCAATGAACCCTACTAATTTATGGGGAGGAGGAGGAGGAGGAGGAGGAGGAGGAGGAGGAGGAGGAGGAGGAGGAGGAGGAGGAGGAGGAGGAGCAGGAAGAGGAGGAGGAGGAGGAGGGGGAGGAGCGTGAATTAAGATGAGTGACTAGGAAATCTCGTAAAAAGTTGTTTATGGGACTGTGTACTTTCTCAACATCATTTAAAAATGTACTGTAAGCATATATATATATATATATATATATATATATATATATATATATATATATATATATATATATATATACATCTATCTATCTATCTATCTATCTATCTATCTATCTATCTATCTATCTATCTATCTATATATATATATATATATATATATATATATATATATATATATATATATATATATATATATATATATATATATATACTCGTATCACGGTGATAATGATAGTTGACACTTATTCAATTATAACAACGGAGTCCGATTACCATTAGAAAGAGAGAGAGAGAGAGAGAGAGAGAGAGAGAGAGAGAGAGAGAGAGAGAGAGAGAGAGAGAGAGAGAGAGAGAGAGAGAGAGAGAGAGAGAAAGGGTTTGTCGTAACATATGCATCATCACTGCAGGCTACAGGGAGAGGGACTGGCTGTTCTGTGCCGTGTTCACACTGTGCTGTCAACATGTGTTAGGGTCTTGGCAGCGAGGGCGGGAGGAAGGCTGTTTTGTCTTGCCTCATGGTGACACAGCGCTGCTTGGTGGACGGCTTTCTGATGCTTTACTGTCACGTACGTACACCGACAATGCATGCAAGCAACTGACGGACTGCACAAAGCCCTGCCACGTCACGCATCCCGCACCAAGCACCGAGAAAGGAAGGGAGCAAAGGAACCTCATCTTTTGTCACCATATGTTCATTGCTGGTAAAAAGTTGAAACAGAGTCCCCTACACGCGACACTTCATAACAGTTAGCGGTGGTACAGAGTGTTGGTTTACACCGAACTTATCTTATCTGGAGAATGTAGTGAGGAACGTGATGGCGAGAGGCGGTGAGAGAGGAAAAATATTACTTCATCTTGTTACTTGTTTGGTACACGTTTGCTTGCGTCCATTGCTTTCTCTATAACATTTTTTTTCCTGCTCTCTCTCTCTCTCTCTCTCTCTCTCTCTCTCTCTCTCTCTCTCTCTCTCTCTCTCTCTCTCTCTCTCTCTCTCTCTCTCTCTCTCTCTCGCCTTCCACACATACACGTGGGAGTTACAATGATTTATGAGCATGAAAACCAATCTTTACCTGCACGAGTATTTAAGTATTTCTTCGTTCATTTGACCGTGGCGCACCTGGTCTGGAGCTCCACAGGTGTGCGCCTTAATGACAGTGGGGCAAGACGCGTCAGGTGGCCAGGAGTAAGGGCGGGGCGGGCATAGCATTTATAATAATTTACCTATACATTCCCCATATGGTAGCTTTGAATTGACCAAGCCTTTCAAAT
>NC_087160.1:9255000-9315000 GCF_035594125.1 Scylla paramamosain
ATGTATAAAAAGGAAATACAATAGGTTAGAAATAAAGAGAAAATGTCCATAATTAAATAGACGAAAGGAAACAAAAGCAAAGAACAGGAATCATAGTGGATATTGAAAGGAAATAAGAAAAGTGATAATATTGCAGTTTTTTATGAACATTCTAAAAATATTTTCTAACCAAGATGAAGCCGTTGCAAATGATGGCAATTGTGTTAATGAAAATTTGACACAAGAGACTGATGACGTAAATGCTTCAGCTATATTAAATAATCTCATAAAATGTGATGAGATCAAAGCATGTAAAAAACTTCAAAGAACAATAAATGGCCTGGGTATGATACGGTGTTAAATGAATATACGAAATGCACACAAGGCATCCTGCGTCCTTCGTATGTAAAACTGTTCAATAAAATTCTTGATACTAGTGTGTTCCCAAGTGATTAACTCAATGGTGTTATTGTGTCTCTGTATAAGAACAAAGGAGATGTTCATGATTCTAACAGCTGCAAGGGAATCCCTCTCCTTAGTCGTATGAGGAAATTATTTACCTCCATACTAAATGAACGCCTTATAATATATTCTAATGTTATGCATATTATCAATGAAAATCAGGCAGTTTTAGACAGAAATACCACAAAGTGAAAATTTGTTCCCCTTACTTTGCATATGTTGTTAATGACAGTGAAACATGGTTGACAGAATTAGGTTGTAAATATTTAAACTTTAATGATGACCTTGTGAACTCTGATCTGAAATTATTAGTAGTGATGAATGATGATGATACTATTATAATGTGTGGCAACGAAAATGAGACAAGCGTTGTTAGCTTTATGTAAATATTGTACAGGATGGAAGTTAAAGGTTAACTGTGGTAAAAACTGAAATTATTATCGTTTGTAGAAGTAAAGTAGGAACCAGAAGATATTATTTCAGATTTATTAGGGAACATATTACTGTTGTTAAAGGATGTAAATACTTAGTAAAGTCTTTTACTGTACTTAGTGATTTATACATGTCGTAAATTTGATTTACCTTTTGATATGCAGGTTGAAATGCATAACTCAATGATATTACCGTAAATTACTTATGGATCAAAGGCTGCGATATCATGGGGGAAGGGGGACTGCTAGAAATTAAATATCCACAGAAATAAAAGGAATGATAAAGTGAATATGGTACTTGGGGTTGGTGAATATCAAATATAAATTTTTTTTATTATTGATTAAGATTAACTAACATCTGGTAAAGAAACCAAATTCAGCTTTTTAATGTGTAAATGTCTATTAAAACTTGATATGTTAGACATGTATTCCTCACCATGGCTATTATGTTTGAATAATATATGTAACGAATGTGGCATGTCTGGTGTGTGGCTAACACAAAACATTACAAATCAAACCAAGTAAAAAAAATAAGTAAATAAATAAATAAATAAATAAATAAATAAAATGATAATAATAAATAAATAAATAAATAGATAAATAAATAAAAATCAAGGTTAAAATATTAGTGGAATACGACCTGGTACGGTAATTCAATAAGCAAAGTTATCTGCAGAAATTATCAACTGTTTAAAACAAACTAAAGGATCGAACAATATTCCGTTAATTTATCAAAGAATAATGGATTATAACTAAATTACGTGCGAGTAACAACAAATTACCACAAACAGAAGGAAGGATGTGGCATCAAGATAGAAAACAGAATTTGTAGCCACTGTGGTGCACTGATGCCTGATCCTTGCACTAAGCATAAGATAGTCTACAAAATCTTTAACAGATTTCAACATAACTTATTTACCACTAATTTATCTCTAATTAACTGGAATGATATACTTAACTCTGATGACATAAATGTAAACTTCAATGATTTTATGGAAACTGAATAAGCTTTACAACAAACATTTCCATAAAGTAACCAAATTTGTGACTGCCAAACAACTTTCTAATCCATGGTTAATATCAGGAATACTAAACCCAATTAATTACAAAGGTAAATTATTCAAGAAGTACAAATCAGGAACTGTCAATTACTACACTTACAAGCTATACCGCAACTATCTTACGCAATTAATTAGAACTATAAAGAATAATTAATACATTAATATTTTCAGTAACTTTAAAAACAATACTAAGAAAATATGGCAAATTATTAATGAATTAGCAGGTCGTCATCAACCAAAAACAATGTTTCCCACTTTATTCCATAAAGATGCCTCACTTAACAAAGCTGAAGAAGTAGCAGAAACTCTTAATGAACATTTTAGTGAAATTGCAATTAGACTCAATGATGCATTACCCCCTGCTATCAGAAATGCCACTGAATATCTTCATGGAAGTTATCAAAACTCTATGATTTTCCCTCCAGTCAATTCTATCGACGCGATGGATGTTATCAAGACTATCAAAAATAACAAGTCAAATGTTAATGAAATCTCCGTCAACGTACTTAAACGTAACACCGAGGAAATTGCTTACCCCACTGGAATACTTTTCAATCAATCAATATCCACAGGTAAATTTCCCTCTTATTTAAAGACTGCAAATATTACACCCGTGCATAAGTCTGGCCCTAAAGATGAGCCTAAGAATTATCGTCCCATTGTTACCCTGTCTCTATTCTCCAAAATATTTGAATTACTAATGAAGAATAAATCAGTAGCCTATATTGAAAGTAAGAAAATTTTGAGTAAATATCAACATGGATTTAGGTCTGGTTCTAGCACTTATGATACCCTTTTAACTATTTTTCCTCTCACCTCTACTCATCTCTTAACAGTAGACTATCAGTTTCATCCGTCTTTGTCGACTTTTCCAAAGCCTTCGACACTGTTAACCACATGATTCTACTTGACAAATTATATTTTTATGGTATACGTGGACCGCTACACTGCTGGTTCCAAGACTAACAAACAGATCTCAGTGTACAATATATGATGGTCATAAGTCTTCCACACGAAATATTTATACTGGTGTCCCACAAGGGAGTGTCTTAGGACCTATTCTGTTCACTCTGTATATCAATGATATTACTAATATTTTCACCTTTGCTAATACCATCCTCTTTGCTGATGACATGACCTTGTATTTCACAAACTCAAATAATGAAACATTATTTCTACAAGCTAATCAAGATCTTAACAAATTACACAACTGGTGCCTAAGTAATATACTTACTATTAATACCAATAAAACTTACTATATGTTATTTTCTAATAAAATAAATGCTCTCTTGCCTGAACTAACAATCAATAATAACATTATAAGTAGAACAACCACTTTTAAGTTTTTGGGAGTCATGTTTGACGAAAACCTGAACTTTAAATCCCATATAAATCATGTATCTATCAAACTTTCAAGAAATACTGCAATGCTGTACAGACTGAGAGATTTTATGCCCTGTGAAATACTGAAAACCTTGTATTATGCACATATATATCCACACCTTCTTTTCTTTACTGTAATCCTATTTGGAGCACCACTTATGCCACCCATCTGACATGCCTGAACAGACTACATAAGAAAAATGATCAGAATTATCACAAAAAGTTTTTACCTTGAACACACCACTCCTCTATTTAAAAACACAAAAATTCTTAAACTCCAAGATATAACTAAACTTTCAATTGCAAACTATATGTACAAAAAATCAGATCAGTGCCTCACTTCTTTCTCATCAATATCCCACACGACAAAGAGAACAGATTTGCCTTTCATCCCATCGCCTTACTCTCTCTTCCGACACTCCACCATGTACTTAGGACTTTTAATCAGAAATTCTCTTCCTCAAGATATTAAGAATGCTCCCTCTCTCTACACTTTTAAAAACAAACTTAAGTGTCATCTGCTGGATTTTTATTAATTCTTATAATTATGACAAGATTGCCTTTTTTTTCCTTCAGTTCGACCTACTTCCCTCCTTCTATTCCTTATATAGTACTGTGTGTTGTATCGTACTGAATTTGCTCTACATTGTATGTTTTGTTTCCGTTTATATATTCATTTATTTATTTATTTATCATTATTTTTTGTCTCAATTATTGTGTATTAATTTTGCTTTGTTTCTTTTAGTTTATATTCTACTTTCATTATAAATTATACTTGTGTTTAGTAGTCTGTAATTTGTATGTTTAATATTTCATTGACTTTTCTCAACTATTATTACTTTTATTATTATTATTATTATTATTATTATTATTATTATTATTATTATTATTATTATTATTATTATTATTATTATCTGTTATTATTAAGATTTTTATTATTTTGTGCCTGAAAAGCTTATGCTTATAAAGAGGCTGGCCAAATATTAATGTATACATAAAACATATTATGTACTGACATCATTGGCTATTAATAAATGTATAAATGTATAAATGTATACATGTGCTGGGAGACAAGTTCCCATGTGCTGAGTCAGTATCACAGTACAGACATTGCCAAGAGAAAAGTTCGTATCGGATTGTTATAAAGTCACACCTAATCAATTCAAGTATATTTCACTGACGCAAAATCTAATGAAAAATTTCTGGACAACTTGACTTCTTTCCTGAAAATAGCGTTCAGGAATTCTAGGTAATCTATGTATCACAACTGTTTATGTGTACAAACGAGTACGTATGAATATTAGAAAATGGATGAATATACCTTTATATGTATGAATATCTATGAACATATAAATGTGAAGAAGCGGATGCATAAGTCTGAATGTAAGCATACTCTTGTGTAGGATGTGCATTCATGTTAATGTATGTAATTTGTCTATAATCTATAATATGTATGTGATGCTATGATTATTTATTTATTTTTTATCTTATTTTTATACTTTTGTTGTTATGTGGATTCCTTTACATGACGATAGTATTCTTTTAATTAGACCGTATATTTATAATACTGGGCGAGAGCTGTCTGGACATACAAATAATCATTTTATTCTACAACACACACACACACACACACACACACACACACACACACACACACACACACACACACACACACCACAGCACAACACATATTACAGTTCTGAGAGAGAGAGAGAGAGAGAGAGAGAGAGAGAGAGAGAGAGAGAGAGAGAGAGAGAGAGAGAGAGAGAGAGAGAGAGAGAGAGAGAGAGAGAGAGAGAGAGAGAGAGAGAGAGAGAGAGAGAGGATTTTTCTGTACACGTAAAACTAATATGCAAACAAGTAACATTATCAAACACATTTTAAATAGATATACATAAAAAAGTAATCACAGCATCAAAATACTCGTATAGTGAAATGACAGAAATTTGCGTCACATGCCAACTAACAATTACCGACAGATAATTGTGTAGAGTGGAAGTGTCGGCATAACGCACACTTTCTATGCAACGGATCGGCAAATAAAACTCAAGGCCTTATGTGAAAATAAAAGAACAGGAAGAGAAAGATGATGATACAGTAATAATAATAATAATAATAATAATAATAATAATAATAATAATAATAATAATAATAATAATAGTAATAATAATAAGATGATGACAATGAAGAAGAAAAAGAAGAAGAAGAAGAAGAAGAAGAAGAAGAAGAACAACCCTGCGTATATCAATAATACATGATATCAATGTAAATTACACAAAGAGAGAAGCACACGCAATGATAGCGAAGAGGAAACAAAGATATTCACAAGCAGTTATAATCGCCGTAAGTTAAGATGATCAGATCTAGAAGCCCCGCCCCCTGCCTCCTCCTTCCTTCCAGCACGGTAGTTGATTGGTGCACTCGTCACGTTCTCACCACCTCCACAATTTCCTACATTTAAGATATTTTCAGTTACATCAGTTAGCGTTATACTAGACGTGTTTGGAAGAAAAAAAAATACATATATATATATATATATATATATATATATATATATATATATATATATATATATATATATATATATATATATATATATATATATATATATATATATATATATATATATATATATATATATATATATATATATATATATATATATATATATATATATATATAGAACCATAAAAATGATGTCATAAAAAAAACCCATTAGAAAAACTGTGGAAGGAAATCATATGTATTTTTAACTTACATGAACGCAACCATATCGGTGTCCACACGGGCGGGGTCTGCAATGGAGCGCGAATCATATAAATGTGTCAATGTAAATAACATGTGTAATATCTTTCGACAGTTTTTCTGAAGAGTTAATGATATGACGTTATTATTATTATTGTTATTATTATTATTATTATTATTATTATTATTATTATTATTATTATTATTATTATTATTATTATATTTTATTTATTTATTTTTTTGCATTGCTATTTTCTGAAGCCAGGTTAGGACAAGGTTAATTGGTAATGTCATAGAAAATGTCTTAAATATAAAGATTCGAGCAGTAGCAGAGCATAACGCGTGCACCAGTCAGCTGTGGCGCCATGCGGAGAGGAGTGGGAGGCAAGGCCTCCCACTCCCACGCCTTGATCAGTCTGGCCTCCGGCGACTTCCTTTTAAAAGTGCTATTCTCAATAACAAACATTCATTCATGTGAAATTCCACCTTTGTTGAAAGTTATATCCTTTTATGATGCCACTGCAATTTGATTTTATTCATGGTGCGCATTTGTGTCGCTATAATGCGGCAATTAACTATACTGCATTCTCAGGTAAGTCAAGCCACCTGGTCGTTCAATCAGGTCATCTTCAGGACCGCCCACCTTCATGGCCTCACCTGTCAGAAAAAAAGGTGTGTAAACATAATGCCAGAATTTATCATTATATTTTGCGCGTAATGGGAAGGCGGAGTAATGCAGTAATGAAGGGGTGACTCAGGATTAGGTAAAAACGCGGGAGTGAGGTCGTGTCTCGCGGGCCAAATATAGCCTCCGTAATGGCAGCAGAAGGCAGTGTTATATTAGTGTGTGGTGCCATAACTTGCTGATTAAGGGACGGCGAGTGTCTCCTTTTGGCTCGCTTGACTGTGATCGAAGCTCTAATGCCCAAATTGCTACTGCACTATTAGCTGGATGAGAGTCGTGGCGCAGCGGTGGTGACAACTGCAAGGTCACATTGACATGAACGCAAAGCTAAACGACAGCAACTGAAATGACAAAAATGAGGGCCATGACGACTTTTCTGTAAATAGTGGTAATGACTACTTGATGGCACCAACGACTATTACAACAGTGATAATGACTGCGAAGATGACGACGATGAAAACAACAATGTAACAGCAGTAACAACAGCAGCAGCAGCAGAAGCAGCAACAGCAGCAGTAGCAACAACAACAACAACAACAACAACAACAACAGCCGCAGCAGCAGCAGTGTATCAGTCGTAACATTATATATATATATATATATATATATATATATATATATATATATATATATATATATATATATATATATATATATATATATATATATATATATATTAGAACAGGTTCCGAATTATAGATGAGGTAAGCAGGGATACACCATACTTCTTTCTTCATTTATTGCAACGTTTCACTTACACAGGTGAAACGTGAAGAAGGAAGGTGAAGAAGGAAGTCTGGTATATCCCTGCTTATCTCATCTATAACTCGGAGCCTGTTCTACTATCAACATAACCTGGCCCAGGTAACATCCTCTCAATTCCACCAAGGAACTTTTTTTTTTTTTTTTCAAGTAATGGATCTCTCTTCAAATGGGTGTACTTTAGAGGATATAATGCATAGCTGGCTCCTTATACAGTGAGGACATCATCGTCACGTCATGCAGTGCCTGATGATGCCTTCTGTGCAGGTGAAACGTTGCAATAAATGAAGAAAGAAGTCTGGTGTATCACTGCTTACCTCATATATATATATATATATATATATATATATATATATATATATATATATATATATATATATATATATATATATATATATATATATATATATATATATATATATATATATATATATATATATATATATATATATATATATATATATATATATATTCAGCATCTTTCCACGTGGTTGATTCTATGCTTTTTTTTTTTTTTTTTATCTTTCTTTCTGCTGCGTACTACATCTCCGGGAAATCAACACCTCACTCACCCCTCACCGGGTGTCCCTTGAGAAAACACCTGTAGAACACATTTTTTCCCTTTCCTATTCTGTCATTGGATAAACTAAGGAGGTCTATGATTGGCCCAATTACTGATTGGTCATCTTTTCAACTCCACTGTTGGTCGGTTTCCTTTTGATCTCGAGTAAGCACATCTGCTTAAAATAGGGCTGAATTGTATATTTAGAGTTAGTCAGAGTAAGAAATCAGAGAGTCGCAAGCATCAAGTCACTCCAGTCGGAGTTCATCATTCAGGTCGTATCAGAGTTCATCACTCGAGCAGCCATCAGTCATAGCTCTCAAGATCATAAGTGTGTACTGTGTACTGACAATTCTTACGTGTGTCACCTTTATCATCATTAAAGGAAGCAGAAGATGATCAGTGTTTGTGTGTTCCCTTTATTTGCACATCTAAACCACTTATCCACGAGATCAACGCTACCCATCTACACCATCAGAGGACCTCATCAGTAAGCAGGTAATCAAGGGTCTGTGTCACCATCATCTTACACTCTGAAGGTTACATCATCTCTACCCAACGAACAGTGGTCGGCAGTGGATTAAAAAAAACAAAAACACTGAAACAGGACATTGAAGCAGTGGTGACAGTAAGTCTGGAATAGTGTTTTGCAGCGATCATCATTCGATACAGCAGTAGCAGCAACAGCAGCAACGACAACAGCAATAACAACATCAACAACAACAACAACAACAACAACATATTAAACACTCACCTAAAACTCGAAAAAAAGAAACAAAAAAAAGCTGAAGTTCGATTACGATATCAGTTTTTTTTTTTTTCTACTGCCGTGACCATGTTTCACTGATATTATCACCATTATTTTTCGTTCATGTACTGAGAAATGAGAGGAAAAAGAGCGAGAGGGGGAGACAAAAAATGTTTTCGCATAAAATTTCTAAAAAGTGTGAGGACAACGGGGAGGATTTGCGTCAGTATGGTCGCCGAGTGAGGTCGTGAGCTGTATAGGTAAAGTTTTGATGGATAAACTTCTTCCCTTCCTCTTCCTCGTCAATAAGCTTTCCACAAAACCACTCCGCGGTAAGGCTTCGTCTCCAATATGCGGCGCACTTCAGCTCAGGCTCTCCGATTACGAGGAGGACGCTCAATAATTACTCGCGAGACCACAGAGCCGCTCTATGTAAATAAAAATAAATGAAAAAAAAGTAAATACAAGGTAAATTAACTAGCTAATCATTTAACTTACTAACTAACTAGATTAATAACTAGCTGACTAACTAACTGACTAATTAAGCCACTCACTCACTCATTAACCAACTACCGACTGAATGACTGAGGGACTAACTGCACGACTTGTTATCTATAACTAACTGATTAACTGCTAACTCTTGCTTCTTTTTGGGATAGTAATGGTGCGCGGGTTCTTAATCAAGAATTTTCTTGCCCTTGGCCAGTCGCCCTATTATATGAAAATGTGACTAACCACCGCCTGGCTGATACAGTGGAAGCACATGAGACATTCTTTGTGATCATGGGCTCGAACTCAGTGGGTCTTTTCACTGTTGTCAGACGGTGAATAAGGGGTGGGAGCTTGAGTCAGCCAACAGGCCTTGCTGCTGACGGAACTATAGTCCAGGCTGACTCAGGTCTCGCGTGGTTGAAGAGTGTCCTGGGCAGCCCATCGTTCATGTGACGGGGCATTATAGTGTTCACTGATTCCTTTCGTCCTTGGCGACCTCTAATCTTAATCTTTAGTCAAACTAACTAACTAACAAACTGACTGTCTGACTGACTAACATACTGACTTACCCATTCACTCACTCACTAACTGACTGACTGAATTACTAAACAAACGAATAAACAACCAACCAACCAAACAAACAAACATGCAAACATACGAAAAAAAAACTAGCAAACAAACTAACCTAACCTAACTAAGTAACCGACTAAATAAATATATGAATGGAAAAATCATGATAGATCCTCAAAAAAACCCCCCAATAATTAAACCTATATTTACCAGGGATGACCTGGTCAACAGCCGATCAACATGACGTTATCACTTCCACTGTTTAGGGTTTTGCTCTGAATCGCAAGTCTTCTGGTTTACTATGAATCTATAACCAGTCATGAAATCTGAGGAAACTATGAGCAGATCAGGGCATCACAGACTGAAGGAAAATACAGAACAATGAAAATTATGTGCCTGAAGTAACTCTACCTCTGACCGCAATTGTGCAAGTTCTGAGAACTTTCGAATTTCGAACCAACTTGATGATGGGATATAATGACACTAAATTCCATGAAAATTGATAACTTGAATTTATCGTACAGTGCAGCAAGCTGTGAATACGATGCCAGCCAGATCACAACAAATCTCTCAGATAAACATATTCCGAAAACAGGAGTGATACTTGTCAAAATTTATCGTTCATCTATCTGTTTCTTTTTAGAGTGTAGCGCTCTTGTAAACGTTTTCCTGCTTTTCTCAAGGAAGGCGATGCTTCCATTCTTTGTTTCATACATTTCTCAGTCTCACCGCTCAAGTAAGTGAAATTGTTCTGCTCCTTTTATTATTATTATTATTATTATTATTTATTTATTTATTTATTTTTTATTATTATTATTTATTATTTTTTTATCGTCCTTTTTTATCCTCCTTCTGTTCTTCCTTCTTCTTCTTCGGACCTACTAAGGCATCTTAGTAGCCGTCTTAGTACGGATACATTTTATACAGATTATATCAAAGAACATTATCCCACACTTACACACATACAAGAGAGAGAGAGAGAGAGAGAGAGAGAGAGAGAGAGAGAGAGAGAGAGAGAGAGAGAGAGAGAGCGTTCATCAACAAATCAGCTATTTCACTTCTCCTGAAGGACGTGATGGCGGGGCTCTTTCTCTTACCCATTACCTCTTCACTTTACTTCGCCACTGGGTGTGTTCACTATTACAAAGGATCAAAAGGGTAACGATGAGCAGGAAGACTCTTAGCTGCCTCCTTCGATTACACGACAGTGCATAGCTGATATAAAAGACACGTATAGTAAAGAAAAAAATAAGATGACAGCATAAACAAAGGCTTCATCACTCAGAGCACGTCTCGGTTCCTCCACTTGCTCTTTCTATTTTTTTTTTATTTGTCAGTACAATACTAATTCTATACACAGCTCTTGACGCTCTTCCATCGCCCAGTGCATGTTGTATTTCACTGGAATTACATAACCTAAGGTACATTTTTCCTCACGAGTTTTCCCAATCAGAAATTTTAGAGAGGTCGGAAGTCAAGCGTTCTGTGGCTTCCCTGCGTTAGCTGTTTGATTCCTATCTATCTATCTATCTAGCTATCAAACTATCCGTCCATCCATTTATATATCTATCTATCCATCTACATGTTCGTCTGTCTATCTGCCTGTCTTTCTGTCTGTCGGTCTGTCTGTCGGTCTATCTATCTATGCATATCTTTTTTTTTTATCTATCTACCTACCCAATCTATTTACTTTTCAGCTTATCTATTTATCTATTTGTCTGTCTATCTACCTAACTGTCTATCTATCGACCTATTTAACTGTCTACATAACAATCTATCAACCTATTAGCATATATATCCACCTATCCGTATGCATCCCTAACAGCACACCTACGTCCCTTCAAAGCGCTCCACCTGATCTACTCATCGCAAAAAAAAAAAAAAAAATGGCCATGCAATAAGTCACAGCACGGCTCCATCCTGCAGCTGACACCATGAGGCTGCCTGATCCCTGCTTCCCGACGTGACGTGGAGACTGTGTTCGGTACTCTTCCTTTGAAAAGTCCCAGCCTCTCTTGCCCTCACCTCCTCATCTCCCAGCCCTGATTAAAGATGTCCTTTGTCACGGAGGAATTCCTTTGTGCGTCCTTAAACATTTACGAGAGTTTCTTTGTTAAAATAATGTGAATGAAGAGTATTTTTTTTTCCTTGCTTTGTTATTATTATTATTTTTGTCGTGTAACATTGTCGTAAATGGCATTATCAAGATACCTCTTGGACTAAACTCGTTAACTTATTTTGTGTATTTCAACTTGAGCGTGTCTTTTTTTTTTTTTTTTTCTATTTTACACACATGGACAGTCTCTTTAATACGTGAGAGAGAGAGAGAGAGAGAGAGAGAGAGAGAGAGAGAGAGAGAGAGAGAGAGAGAGAGAGAGAGAGAGAGAGAGAGAGGAATGAAAATAGATATGTTTTATGTAGGAATTGCCACGTATAGGCCTGACAGCTTCTTGCAGCTTCCCTTATTTTCTTAAGTTCTTATGTTCTGAATTAAACTAATAAATCAATGGAAATTGAATAAATAAGAATGATAAAATAAATAGGTAAATAAAAAAGCAAATAAATAAAAATATGCGGATCAATAAATATGAATGAATGGATGAATGAATGAATAAATAAATGAATAAATAGAATCAACTCGCCCTTGACTTGCCCTTCTACCCTTCTGTTCCTTCTATCATCATTTATTTACATTAATCTCTACTCGCTCTTTGAAGTGTAGCAAGGAGATGCCATGGGGAACACCGCGGCTACTCACCCTTTGACAGAACACTGCCGGTACTAACTGGATCTCTTTTACGGCGACGCCAGTGACGCAAATGTTATCTGTGCTCATTGATACAGAAAAATGTCATTGTTGATAAGCCAAAGTTTTTTTTTTGGCTTGAGTTTTATTACCTTTATTGTGGAGACGTATATTTGCTTTTTAGGCTTTCACTGATGTTCAAACTTTCACCTCTCTCTCTCTCTCTCTCTCTCTCTCTCTCTCTCTCTCTCTCTCCCGGCAGGATGGAAGGATTTGAATACATGTAATTAACTGTGTATTCTTGACATATGGCCTTTACGGTGAGCCTCCCACAGGCAACGTCCCTATGAGGTGAAGGTCGAGCCTCGCCAATGGGCGCATGTGATTCTGTTTTTAAAAAGATGTGACTCCAAGCCAGGCTGTCGGGGCGGCGGCATTCATCACCTTCCCTCGAACTTCTCATTTAGAACATGAGAAATCTAGGATGTTTAGGTCAAACTCTTGCACTTATAAAGAACGTATTCCGACAGAATCAGAATCTCGTGTCGACGATAAAGACATGGTCGCGGTTTAATTAGCAAGCAGCGTCTGGTTCTGTAAGGAAGGAATGACTAGTTGTCTTATCAGTAGCCTGATATTACTTTCTTATTAATGTTCATGATTTTCTTCTATGGATTAAGCAAATCATATAATAAACGAGTTAACCATCCAAATTCCCGACACATCCTTTAGTCCCTGTTGTACTCAAAGAAAACAACTTTTTAACGGTAACCAAAACAAACAACTTTATTTCATGGTCACTCTATTGTTTCGCGTTTACAGTATGAATACAGCAATGTTACACAATACTACTCAATCAGACTAGACTCCAGGGTTAGCAGCGCCAGAAGAAAAGCACCGCCCTCACTGACTTGAACCTGTACCTTCGGGACTCCTATGCAACCTTACCTAACTTGGACGGTGAAGATGGAAAAACCCTCCATACTGCAAGCTGTAATCCTCGAGACAGTGTGCCTGCGTGATTATGTGTTGCTGTGACAATAACACCAGAACAGCCCCGTCGCCAATAGGTACAACCCCCGGCCAGGACAGAGTCTAGATTCGGACCACGGGTTACTGGTGGCACTGAGAAGATGAAGGATTGAGAAGATGAAAAAAAAAAAAAAACAGCAGAGCAGAAGAAGTGTAATCTAAACGAATAGTTTGAAAGAAGAGGAAAAGAAGAAAGCATACAGAAGTAACCTCACCGAAAGACTAGAGAGACTGGTGACAAGGAGAATTAGGAAAGATCAAAGAAAATAATTAATGAAGAGGCTGAAGAAATGTTGGTAGCGGAATGGATTGGAGGAAACATGAAAAGAAATATCCACTTGGGGACAAATAATATTAAGAATGCAGTGGAAACAAAACATAAAAGCTCAGAAAATGGTTACAAATAAGAACAGTAGAGAGTAGAGAAATGGGGAAAATGAAAGAGAGACTGAAGGATGATCTGCAGAAAGTGGAAAAGTTGTTATTTGGCTTAGCAAAGTCATGCAAGAAAAAACAAAGCAAATCAGTACAGTATTAAAGACAAGGATGGGAATGTGACTGTAAAGAAGGAAGACAGAGATAACAGGTAGACACAATATTTCAAAGGGTTTCTAAATGCAGAAGAAGAAGAAGAGGAAGAAGAAGAAGAAGAAGAAGAAGAAGAAGAAAGAGCGCAAAGCCTGGAAGAGGATTCGGAAATGGAGGTGGATATCATAAGAGGAGTTTGACCAGATGTTAACAAAAATAAAAAAAATGGTAAAACACAAGAAAGATAGATGAATGGAATACATTTGATAAAAAAAAAAAGGAGGAAGAACGATGCAACAAAAGATACTCAAAGTTTTCTACCATGTCTACAGAGAAAAGAAATATCAGAAGAGTATAGGGAAAAATCCCTTTATACAGTATTACCAAAATGGAAGGGTGATGCAGGATTGTATCAGAATTATAGAGGAATATCATATCAGTCATGCCACATATAACAAAGTTGTATGAAAGAATCATCGAGAAGAAAGTGATAGCCCGCGTAGAGCCAATATGGCGAGGAAAAACACTGACATATATATATTGTTACCGCCCGGAGGCGGCGAAGGTTATTTCAGACCCACACGATGACGCGAATCGTTTATTGAATCCGATTGAATCCGGTTGGATCCGCTTGAATTCGGTCAAAACCTGAAGACATACATTAATGATCATAGACAATATTCTATATGAGTAATTTGTGTAATACAGATATGATTCTGCACGTTACTTATAAGATAATGTATTCTTACACAGACAGTTGTTACACTTACGTGTTTGGGTCTTGGGGTAATCGTTAAGTAATGCGCACGCCCTTTCTGACAGATGCTCTTGGTAGGTCTATCTACTTCTGTCTCTGCAGCAACACACGTCTTCCCTGCACGAGTGTCCTCAGCCAAGTGTTCCTATCGTCCTCAGTTACTGCCTGGGTTCCTACCCTGTCCATCGTTATCCATTAGCGACGGCGATAAGGCCGGCCTCATCTTAGCCTCAATGCCATAACAAGCATCCTTCATCTTCTTACATCAACGCTACCTCAGCACCGACCGTACAAGAAATTCACTGACTTGGGCCTCGTCTTAGTCCTCGCCCTGACTTCCAGGTCCTTTCCTTCCTCATTGACAAACTCGCTTGCACAACAACAACTTCTTTCACCCGCTTGGCGGTAATATATATATATATATATATATATATATATATGTATATATATATATATATATATATATATATATATATATATATATATATATATATATATATATATATATATATATATATATATATATATATATATATTTATTGCCATTACTTATATAATGGCGAAAATGGTAATTCTATAATTGGTTAATTGGAGGCAGTAATCTGTTTTTAGTGATGACCGCAGGTGTGACGGCGATTACCTGAGTGGAAGATGAGCGGGTCTAAGTGTGGCGACGGGTAAGTAGTAATAGTTTGAATCTCGTTTCCTTAAACTTAATCAAGCTTGAGGTGATTACAATGACGACGACGACGACGACGGCGACGACGATGACGATGATGATGATGATGATGATTTGAGGGGTAATTATAATGTGATTGTAATTTGTAAACTTATTTTTTAAGCAATTGCCTTTGTAATTGGAAATGACAATTACATTCATAAAGTAATCGCATTTGTACCAGTAACAGAAGATTTTAAAACTTAAAAAAATACGATAATAGCATACAAGTACGAGAGAGAGAGAGAGAGAGAGAGAGAGAGAGAGAGAGAGAGAGAGAGAGAGAGAGAGAGAGAGAGAGAGAGAGAGAGAGAGGAAGGGAGGCGGAGGGAGCGGAATACGTGAGGGACTTTATGAAGCTACGTGACTAATCGCTCAGCAGTACGCATTGACTGAGTTAACGAGCAGACGACCGTACGGGAGTGATACACACACACACACACACACACACACACACACACACACACACACACATCCCTTTACAGCTGCCCAGCAGTTTCTTGAATAATCCTTGCTCTTGTATAAATTTGTATAGCAGTGGCTTCTCGATTTTTTTTTTTTTTTTTTTGAGCATACTGCTGTAAAGGTAAGCAAAGCTGCTCTTCTAAATTTGCTCACTGCATGTTTTCCCCTTCCCGCGGATTCTTTACACAACACATGCTATTTACTTTCACCTCTATTCTGTCCACCTTACTAATGCAAGTGTTAACCAATACCTGAACTCTTTCATCGCTTTCAATGGTAAACTCTGCAGCTTTCTTCCTGTTTCAGAATTTCCTCCTGAAGTGAACTGTTTTTAAACACGATTATTAAGACACCTCGGAAAGTAGATTGCCTGACCCTACTGGTCTCTCTCTCTCTCTCTCTCTCTCTCTCTCTCTCTCTCTCTCTCTCTCTCTCTCTCTCTCTCTCTCTCTTGAGTTGTGGGTTGGGAGCAACATTTCAAGCAAGACACCTATTCTCACTTGTACCCTTGGCCACGCCCAGTCTTCCTCCCTGGCAAGTGCAAGGAAACATGAAAAAAAAGAATAAATAAATAAATAAATAAATAAACAGGAAATTAGAACAATTATTTATCTAAAAATGTAATTTGAACAAAACTTTGCTTACAATGTTCTTACATGTATGGGCTGTTTTCGTACTGGATTAAAATATTTTAATGTGTTCATCATTATATAACTTCAAATGAAAGAAAATGGAAAACTTATTGTGAATACTGTAAATATTCAAATCACAGCAGCTGCAAACAGTTACATTTTCAAAAACGAAAACAGTTTCAGCACAATTATAGTTGTAACTTGGTAAAATTGACATAATGTAATTGTATTTGACATTTTACTATTCCTGTTAGGTATGATCGTAATTATAATTAAATAATGACGCTTATAATTATACACGCAACTAAACCAAACAAATATAAACATATGCCTACCGTATCTGTTCATCTTGCCATAACATCCTCGAGAAAACATTTCAAGTGACCAAATACAACCACGCACCACCGACTGCGCACTGCCAAAGTGACTCATCTGATGAGCAAGGCTGGAAGAAATGTTTCCATATCAAGAAGTTTGCAGTGTTCTCTACGCCAAGGATACGAAGACAAACACAGACCAGTCTTGTGTTTATTGTAGTACACACAGCAATGCCCGGGCGCGCGGCTGCGGGCATACAGCGCGAGAGTCGAGACGAGACTGCCGCCTCGAGGGTTCCCCAGCTCCCAGGTGTTTGACCTGACCTGACTTCAAGTCTGGTCGGTCCCACATCTGGAAAGCTTAGCGTGCAGGGAATCCACGGGGATTAGCGCGGAGCGGCTAGCTGGCTGGCCAGTCACTACAAGTTATTCTCACATACCTCAACTATTATTGATTTCTTGTTTCTTATTATTTCGAAAATGAATATCTGTGCTCCCCATTTACATTTATACATACGTACGTACGAAGATGCATGGAGATAATTTAATCCATTGATTTTTGTTTAAGCCAGGGTGTACTCGTAATACTCGATATGCCAGATGTCTGAAGAACTACAAAGCACATTTAAATAAAAGAAAAAAAAAACAATAAGTAAATGTTCTAATATTTGATGCGATCAGCACTTGTTCTAGATTGATTGATGTTGGGACAGGATTTGGTGTCTACCACTTGTATCGAATATGTTTTATTTCTCTTCTTTACTGTTCTGAGTTTAGATGATGTACTTGCCCAGTTGATGATGCTTGCCACTGCTAGATCAGATGAGAAGCTTGGTGTGTTGGTAGCGTAGAGGATCGGCAGTGAGCTTGGTATTTCTGGCAGCTTGGAGGTCGTGGGCATAAGCTGATATAGTTGATGTGTGCGAATAAAAGACACACATGACGAGAGTTCTTCTTGATTTAATAGTAGATAATGTACACACTTGATACGAGACGAGATTATAACGTGACGATTGATTGTTCTCTCTCTCTCTCTCTCTCTCTCTCTCTCTCTCTCTCTCTCTTTCTCTGAAGTGATATGAATTGATGACTTAGCAGCGTCTCTCAAGACTGACTGTGACTGAGTGGAACTGAGTGAGAGACCAAGACTGACTGCTCGTGACTGACTCTCAGACGGGGACTGACTCTGAACTGAACTCCCCCGAGCTCGCTACCATGCGGGTTGTATTTATCTGAGCTAAGTGGATCACGTTTTGGTTTTGGGGAGAAGAAATGACCAATGAGATGCCAAGAAATGAGGTGAAAAAGCCAATGAGAGGGCTCGTTATTTTAGCCAATGACCAGAAAGGAAGACTCAGAGCGAACACAGCTGTTTTCCCTGAGGACTGGAAGTGGGTGTGAAATCCCCTTGAGAGGTAGAGAAGGAGGAGAAAGGTTAAAAATAGAATAGACTGGCTGGCCATGGGCACACATGGGATGAATATATGAACACGTTGGATGTGTGATGGATATATGAAATGGCGAATATACATATAAATAATAATAATTGTTAAGATTGATACATAAGATAAATCAGCAAAGTTAACTAACGATGAGTGACGGCGCAGGTGGGAGTGGTGGTTAATGAGTTTTGTTTAAGCCAGGGTGTAATACTCGATATGCCAAAAGTTTGGACAACTGTAAAGGCGGTGTCACACAGGGCGAATTTCTCCCAGCGTGCTGCCTGTTTTTGTTGGTGAGACCGGCGACACAGTAAGTCTGGCGTCACGCAGGGACTGGGCCGTTGTGTTGACGCCTTGTCATTCCGAAAACAAACCCAAAGCCAGTATCTCTTCATCCACTTTATTTTGCCTTAATTATTTGAAAAAAAAAAAAAATATATATATATGACTACATTTTTTTTTTTTTTTATGATTTTCGATTTGATAATAGAACAAGGACATTGTAATAAATCTTTCGTTGCACTTGGCAACTCTTATAGATCCTGCGGTGTTGTCTCCACAGACCGCGGCCGCGCTCTGTTGGTCATGAATGATCTGTCACTCCTGGGTCTAGGTGGCAACAACGCAAGCAGGTCCTACAGCCATATTCCGAGCACCAATTAATAGTCTGGATCCACTATAGCTCAATTAATATATGCCAATATTTCACACACCAGCAAAATTCATCGTGAGACTCCGTCCCAACACACTGTTTATCTCGCCAGCTGCAGTTGTCAAATAAGCGCTATAAATAATTTCACGCACCACACAATCAAAGGTCCTCAAGGCACCTCGCGTGAAGACGAGGAACCCCTTCAGTGTGCTGGACGGAGTGACGGAGAAGGAGGTGGACGTGGCGGAAGGAGACAAGGAAAAGGAGGGGGCAGACACAATTATCCTGCCCCAAGGTAGAGAGTGCTTGTGCTTGGTGATAGTCAGGTTAGGCACATAGATAGTGTGTTTTGTGCCAGAGATAGGAAGCGTAGGTCGAGGATGTGTTTGCCAAGGGCTGGGGTAGGGAAGGTAGCTAATGGCTAGACACGTGCTTGGAAAATTATGGGACCAAGCCCACTGTTTTTCTCAGCGCGGGAGGGAATGACCTTGGTAAGGTCAGGAGTGAGGAGCTGTTCAGGAGGCTTAGGCAGGCTCTGGATATGATTAGGGACAAGGGAGGAATCCCTGTGGTGTCTTGCTGAGGAGGGAAGTTGGAGCTGAGTGGCTGTCCAGGGCTATTACAATGAATCGCAGGCTCATGAATCATTGTAAGAGTAATGGGTGGACGTTCATTGACAACTGGGACCTCTTCTATGGTAGGGACACATTGTACGCCAGGGATGGAGTGCATTTATCGCGCCAGGGTGTTTGGGTTTTGGCCGGAACACTCGAGCGGGAGGTAACCGCACTCCAGCGCTTTTTTCGTTAGTGAGGAGCGAGGAAGGACTAGGAAGGACGATATGAAGGATAAATTAGATAAATTTAGAAAGGTAACTAGCTCAGCGAAGGCGAGCAACAGCTGAAGTGTTTACTACACGAATTGTAGAAGTATTTTGAATAAAGTAGACTTGCTTAGAGAAATGGTGTGTGTAGAGAACCTTGATATCATTGCTTTAACAGAAACTTGGTTAGATATGTCAGGAAAAGTATTTAATCCAGAGGTTAAGATAGAGGTCTCTATAGAATAATATACATTATTCTATACAGACAAGGAAAACAGGAAAGGAGGAGGCGTCGCGCTATACGTTAGGGACACATTACAGTGTTGTATTAACAGTAGAATTAAAAGAGATAGCAAAACAGAGTCGATATAAGTAGATATTAAGCAAGGAGTACTGGGAGTAGTGTACAGGCCAGGGAACAGCACAAAGTAAATTAACAACTCACTATAGCAGGAAATAAATAGAGCAGGCAGGAACAGTCAGGTATGTGTGGTAGGAAATTTCAATTCTAAATTTTAGGAATATCGACTGGAGCCTGATGATGGGTAACGGGGAAGCAGAGGAATTTCTTAAGGTGATTCAGAATAATTTTTTAAGCAGGTAATCATAGAACCCACAAAGGGGAACAATATTTTAGAATTAATTCTAATTAACAGGAAGGAAGCAGTCACGCAGGTAGAGGTTGGAGGACAGCTAGGTAACAGTGATCACTGCGAAATTAGGTACACATTAAAATGTGAGAAGACTTTTAGATGCAATATCTCTAGTATAATACCTGACTTTAGGAGAGCAGATTTTTAAGGGATTAAAAAGATACCTCCAAGGAGTTGACTGACAACGGATGCAGGGTGAGGTCAGGTCCAGGACGGAGTTGAGAGAGATAAAGCAGGATGAGAGAGGTGAGGTGAGGTGTGAGAGTGCAGGGCAAGAGTTACATAGAGTTACATAGAAAAATAGGCCACAGCAGACCTTGCGGTCCTCACGAGATGACCTGACCTAGTACTACTAAGGTGATAGTAGAAGAAAAGGACAGGAAAGCAGAAGGCTCTCTCCCGAGGTTAGATAAGAAAAAAAAAAAAAAAAAGCAGGAAATTTTATAGGAAAGAAACAAAATAGATAAAATGAGGTGCCCCCATTTCCTGAGGGCAAGGAAGTTAATCACTAACAAACAAACGTTGTTAGCCGCGAACTGCAGACAAGATATTTATCAAGACAGCGTTTAAAAGTTTCTGCGGTGTTGCTGTCTATCACGTCTCCAGGAAGCCCATTCCATAGATTTACTACTCAATGGAAAAAAAAAAAAATGATTTTTTGATTCGTGAGAGTTGAAGGATTTCCCAACAACTTTTCGCGTGTAATTTGAAGAATCTATCGTGAAATATTTACTGCAGTCCATGTTATCAATGCCTTTGATGATTTTAAACACCTGTATTAAGTCGCCTCTTAGCCTTCTTTATGTTAATGGGAAAAGATTTAATTCTTTAAGACGCTCTTCCTATGATTTTTTTCTTAGGCTTGGTATCATTTTTGTTACTCTACGCTGAACTCTTTCTAATTTATCAATGTCTTTCTGGTAGTAGGGGCACCATGCTTGAAGGCAATATTCCAAAAGGGGACGGACTAAAGAGTTATACAAAGTGAGTTGTATCCTTAGATTTTATATTCAAAAGATCTGCCGATTAAGACAATTACTTTATTTGCTTTCTTTACGACTTCTGAACATTGTTGGCTAGGTTTTAAGCTACTCGATATTGTCACTCCTAAATCAATTTCGTTGTCAACACTTTTAAGTTGGGTACCATTTAAAATATACTTTGCTTTCACGTTTCTATACCCTATGTTAGGTTAAAACACTATATAGGCCGTAAGTGAAGTATATATAAGAGATTAAAGGCAGGGGGAAGAAGTTTTAGGGCACAATATAATGAATTCGTTAGAACAGTCAGGAGGTTAACGAGGAAAGCTAAAAGCAATTATGAATTAAAGGTAGCCAGCCAGGCGAAGACGGACCCCAAGGAACTTTATCAAGTATATAGGACGAAGAATAAAGATACAATAGGTCCATTAAAGGTAGCAGATGGGGAGCTGGTTAGTTCTGGGGAGGAGATTGGTAAAATTCTGAATGAGTATTTTTTAACTGTCTTCACCCAAGAAAACATGCAGGATATGCCGAACAGTGAACAGATGTTTAGAGCAGATGAGAATGAGAGGCTGACAGATATTACCATAACTAAGGAGATAGTGGAACAGGAGACAGATAAGCTAAAAAAGTTCAAGACACCAGGACCAGATGAAATATATCCCAGAGTACTTAAGAAATGAAAACAGGTTATTAGTGAGCCGTTAGTTTCTGTCTTTAGGAAATCACTTGAGTCAGGTAAGGTACCAGTAATGTGGAGATCTTTAAGAAAGGAGATAAAACTTTAACGTTTAATTATAGACCTATCAGTTTAGCTTATGTTGTAGGTAAAATAATGGAGTCAATAATAGCGAAGAACATTAAAGAGCATTTAGACAAACATAACTTGATAAATCAGTCACAGCATGGCTTCACGAAGGGGAAGTCTTGCCTGCCGAACTTGTTAAGTTTTTACAGTAAAGTGTACGAGGCGGCAGATAATGATGATAGTTATGACATCCTTTATTTGGACTTTAGTAAAGCGTTTGACAAGGTACCCCATCAGAGGCTCCTGAAAAACGCTAGGGCACACGGGATAGGGAAGGTGTTAAATTAGAAAAGATCATGGCTAAGCGGCAGTTGACAAAGAGTTGCAATAAACGGCTCTAAATCCGAGTGGGGTCATGTAATTAATGGGGTACCACAGGGATCAGTATTAGGGCCATTGTTGTTTTTAATATATATCAATGACTTGGATAGTGGAGTTAGCAGTGATGTTAGTAAATTTGCGGATGACACGAAGATAGGTAGATTAATTAGGTCAGAATCGGGTGCCATCGCCTTGCAGGCAGATTTAGATAGGATGAACGAATGGACGGACAGATAGCAAATGCTGTTTAATATCAACAAATGCAAAGTACGTAGCGTAGGTAGAGGAAACCCACACAATAGGTACAAAATAAACAACGAAGCTCTGGTAGGTTTAGGTTACGAAAAAGATTTAGGAGTTATAGTTAACTCTGAACTCCGTCTAAGAAAGCAATGCATAGAGGCTAGAAACAGAACAAATAGGTTATGAGGATTCATTTTTAGGAGTGTTAAAAGTAGAAGCCCAGAAATAATATTAAAATTATATTTGGCGCTGGTCAGACCTCATCTAGACTACGCTGTGCAGTTCTGGTCCCCATATTAACAGGAAGGATATAGGTCTATTAAAATCAGTACAAAGAAGAATAACTAGAAGGATACAGGGGATGAGGAGTATTCCTTACGAGGCGAGATTGAAGCTGCTAAATCTACATTCTTTAGAGAGACGTAAGTTAAGAAGGGACCTGATAGAAGTCTTTAAATTGCATAACAATGGGGACTTAAGCAAAATTCTTAGGATCAGTAACCAGGACAGAAGACGAAATAACGGGTTCAAGCTTGAAAAAAATTAGGTTTAAAAAGAGATAGGAAGAAATTGGCTCTCAAATAGAGTGATAGATGAATGGAACGGACGCAGTAATCATGTTGTTAGTGCTAAGACATTAGGGAGCTTTAAGAGATTAGATGGATTTATGGAAGGGGATGATAGGTGGAAACAGGTAGGTATGTTTCATACAAGGACTGCCACGTGTAAACCTGATGGCTTCTTACAGCTTCCCTTATTTCTTATGATGCACATGGGGCCGTTGGCAGCCGCGAAGGCGAGGCGAGGCGAGGCGAGGCAAGGCAACGGGCAGGAGGCAAAGAGCGTAATTCCGCTAGTGGATATTTTTATTTTTATGCATACCGTAGCACTATGATATTACTGAAATTTATATTATAATAGGCCAGCTAAAAGTACCTGATAACATACAGGACTACACCCACACATGGCAGAGTGAAAAGTATAGAGGAATTCGAGGCAGCATTTATCGGCCATCAGGTGTGTCGCCCACTCATTACCCACCACTCCCACCTGCGCCATCACTCATCATTAGTCAACTTTGCTGATTTATTTATCTATTCTATTTTTATCTATCTATCTATTTTATTTGGACTTGCTTCACTGTACCTCGTGATCTCGTGTTGTGACAGTCTATGCACCTCCTTCTTTACACTACTTCCACAACATACTGTGAATCTGACTCGCAATGTAACACAAACTGAACATAAGGATTTTTCGGTCACTGAAAGATAGAACAGACTCAAACAGCAGCAGTCAATTATATTGAACTTCATGAGTTCAGGTTAAAAAAAATGTCAGTTTTTTTCCCTTCCATTTTTCCTTTGCATCCTTGCAATACTGAACAGTGGTTCTTAATAAAGTTTTTTTTTTTTTATCATATGAACGGGTGATTCACGATAATGAATGGAACAATTTATACACAGGCCAACCATGCAATATTTTGTGGAAAACCCGTATATTCAGTTTTCAAATAACTGGCTTTCCTGAAACAAAATATTCTCTAATAATGGAATAAACCTTGACCTGTGCCCATTAACTCAACATGTCTTCTGTTGTCCTCACTCGAACTTAATCAAAGCTCGCTCTCCTAAATGTAATACTCTCTCTCTCTCTCTCTCTCTCTCTCTCTCTCTCTCTCTCTCTCTCTCTCTCTCTCTCTCTCTCTCTCTCTCTCTCTCTCTCTCTCTCTCTCTCTCTGTATCATTCACTGTAACCTTCACTTTCGCCGTATAGAGAACTTGAAGAACAAGACAAAAAATACACCTACTAGTTGTCAATAGCAAATAGTCACTATCCCCCAACACGCATTGAAATGTGTTATCAACACAAAGGCAGTCATGTAGAGCATATTATATAAACAAAAATGTTTTTTTCTATAATTCTATAATTTCTTATAATTTTTCCTATGCATGGAAACTTATGAGACACCCTGTATATATATATATATATATATATATATATATATATATATATATATATATATATATATATATATATATATATATATATATATATATATATATATATATATATATATATATATATATATATATATATATATATATATATATATATATATATATATATATATATATATATATATATATATATATATATATATATATATATATATATATATATATATATATATATATATATATATATATATATATATATATATATATATATATATATATATATATATATATATATATATATATATATATATATATACACACACACACACATGCACACACACACACACAGACACACACAGACACACACAGACACACATACACACACACACACACACACACACACACACACACACACACACACAGAAAAAATAAAATATATGCATGAATAAAATTACATAAACAAATAAATATAATAAAATAAAATCAAGTAAATAGACAAATAAGTAAAAAAACAGTAGAAATGCAGAACACGGCCTTTATCTCTGTCATCTATATCCCTGTCCCCAACAAGCTTGGGGACCTGGCGGGAAAGCGGGGTTTCGGGTGCAGGAGGCCAAAATAGAAGAGATATGGTGATCCGAAAGAAAATTTAAGGACAAACTTGCCACTGTTGAGGAACATTTTGTAAATTTGGACATTCATGAAACGTCTAAAGATGAGACACATTATTTTGACAAGTGGGGAAATTTTTAGCCTAATCTGTCTTTACTTTATCTAAGCTAAGCTAACCTAACCACGGGGGGCCGAAGCCCCAATGTAAACTACCCTAAAGGCATTAATCAGACCTAGCATTACCTAACTATGTATGTAACGAACTATGTAACAAAATTTCACTTTTGTATCGTCCTTGGCCCCAAACCATAATTTTCCAGTTATTTTCATCTAAACAAAATAGAAAAAAAGTTATTTTGTCCCTAAAACTTTGCTTTTGTAGTTAGAACAATAAATTTACATTATTGCTTTATTTCATTATAGTATGGGTTACTACTGGTTTTCAGATCAGGTACAGACTTGCAGAATCTCATTTGGTTATCTAATTGCTTTTGAAATGTTGCAAATAAGATAAAACAATGAAATAAAGAATATAAAGTGTTCTAAATATTTTTAATCTTAATAAGATCATTCTTGAACTGACTAGATCTAGCAAGAAATTTCTCATATTTAGAAGAATTTGCCAACATTTCAGAAATCTCCTCAAATCTTCCAGAATGTTCTACCAAACACTTTTAGAAGTTTCTAAAACATTTTAGAACATTCTGTTCAATGTAAACATTTCCAGAATATTCTAGAACTTTCTAGAATACAGTAGAAATATTTAGAAGTATCAAGAATTTTCTAGAATGGTTCAGAATATTCTAAAGTAGATTCAAGAATATTCTAGAAAGACTGAGAACATTCTGGAACACATTCTAGAAAGACTAAGAATATTCTAGAGTACTGCTTGACAATATAACAGTAGGGGCTTGCTAGCCACCAGTCAGTTCTCTGTGAGAGCATCTGGAAAAATGGTGAAATTTAGCTATTTTGGGTCAAAAAGTCATTTTAAAAGCCACAAAAGCAAAGTTTGACAGGAATAATGGACATTTTCTATTGTTTGCAATAAAAGAGTTGGAAAATAACACATATCGTGTTACATAGTGTTATCTAATATAATCCAACATTATCTAACCTAACCTAACCAGTACGTACCGCGGCAGTCACACGCTATTTCTCACGGCCGGCATCTGAAATCGTCATATACTAAGATAAACATTAACACTCACCAAGAGAGCAAATAGTGCCAAACTTCAAGGCTCTGATGATAAAAGCTGTCATTTTCAAAGGCATAAACACAAACGTAGATCACAATCTTCCAAACTTTCCATGGTGACAGCAGGAATCAATTTAGCATGGCGCCATGACACCCTCCCTGACGGGGCAGCGCGGAATAATACTCTCGTAGTGTCCTTTATATATCTCGTAAAAGAATGTATCTCATAATAAAATATTCATCTTAAAATGTTTATCGTTCAATAATTTCGATACAATAAACAAGCTGAGCTTATGTATTGACAAATTTTTTTTATTTATTTATTTTTTTATATTTCACTCACCTATAAACTACTTCCTGAGGCGCATAAGAAGTGTTCCAGGGTTCAGTGTGTGAAAGGAATCGTACTGTGTACACAATTTGTGGACTTAGGCTCTGGTAGACACCTCTGATTTCAACGTGGATTCGTCAGTTAACTATAGCAGGCCGCTGTCTAAAAATTTTACAAACGTATACTACACTAAGTACATTATCTTAGTACATATCTTTTACAGACTGCTAACAAGGCCGTGTTCTACATATCTACGATTTTTTTTTTTTTTATGTAGTAGGGACACTGGCCAAGGGTAACAAAAATCCATTAAAAAAAAAGAAAGCCCACTGAGATGCCAGTCCCAGAAAAGGGTCCAAAGTGGTAGTCAAAAACTGAAGAATTAGTGTCTTGAAACCTCCCTCTTGAAGGAATTCAAGTCATAGGAAGGTGGAAATACAGAAGCAGGCAGGGAGTTCCAGAGTTTGCCAGAGAAAGGGATGAATGATTGAGAATACTGGTTAACTCTTGCATTAGAGAGGTGGACTGAATATGGGTGAGAGAAAGAAGAAAGTCTTGTGCAGCGAGGCCGCGGGAGGAGGGTAGGCATACAGTTAGCAAGATCAGAAGAGCAGTTAGCATGGAAATAGCGGTAGAAGATAGATAGAGATGCAGCACTGCAGCGATGAGAGATAAGCTGAAGACAGTCAGTTAGAGGAGAGGAGTTGATGAGACGAAAAGCTTTTGATTCCATCCTGTCTACAAGAGCGGTACGAGTGGAAAGCCGCCCCCCCAAAAAAAAGCCATGTGAAGCATACCCCATACATGGACGAATAAGGCTCTTGTACAGAGTTAACAGCTGGAGGGGAGGGGGGGGGGTGAGAAAAACTGGCGGAGACGTCTCACAACACCTACCTTCATAGAAGCTGTTTTAGCTAGAGATGAGATGTGAAGTTTCCAGTTCAGATTATAAGTAAAGGACAGACCGAGGATGTTCAGTGTAGAAAAGGGGGACAGTTGAGTGTCACTGAAGAAGAGGGGATAGTTGTCTGAAAGGATGTGTGGAACTGATAGATGGAGGAATTGAGTTTTTGAGGCTTTGAACAATACCAGGTTTGCTCTGCCCCAATCAGAAATTTTAGAAAGACCAGAAGTCAAGCGTTCTGTGGCTTCCCTGCGTGAAATGTTTACTTCCTGAAGGGTCTATGAAAAGACGTGGAAAAGTGCAGGGTGGTATCATCAGCGTAGGAGTGGATAGGACAAGAAGTTTGGTTTAGGTCATTGATGAATAATAAGAAGAGAGTGGGTGACAGGACAGAACCCTGAGGAACACTACTGTTAATAGATTTAGAAGAACAGTGACCGTCTACCACAGCAGCAATAGAACGGTCAGAAAGGAAACTTGAAATGAAATTATAGAGAGAAGGATAGAAGCCGTAGCAGGGTAGTTTGGAAATCAAAGCTTTGTGCCAGACTCTATCAAAAGCTTTTGATATATCCAAGGCAATATCAAAGGTTTCACCAAAATCTCTAAAAGAGGATAACTAAGGCTCAGTAAGGAAAGCCAGAAGATCACCAGTAGAGTGGTCTTGACGGAACCCATAATGGCGATCAGATAGAAGGTTGTGAAGTGATATATGTTTAAGAATCTTCCTGTTGAGGATAGATTCAAAAACTTTAGATAGGCAGGAAATTAAAACAATAGGATGGTAGTTTAAGGGATTAGAACGGTCACCCTTTTTAGGAACAGATTGAATAAAGGCAAACTTCCAGCAAGAAGGAAAGATAGATGTTGACAGACATAGTTGGGAGAATTTGACTAGGCAAGGTGCAAGCACGGAGGCACAATTTCGGAGAACAATAGGAGGGACCCCATCAGGTCCATAAGCCTTCCGAGGGTTTAGGCCAGCGAGGGCATGGAAAACATCATTGCGAAGAATTTCAATACGTGGCATGAAGTAGTCAGAGGGTGGAGGAGAGGGAGGAACAAGCCCAGAATCGTCCAAGGTAGAGTTTTTAGCAAAGGTTTGAGCGAAGAGTTCAGCTTTAGAAATAGATGTGATAGCAGTGGTGCCATCTGGTTGAAATAGAGGAGGGAAAGAAGAAGAAGCAAAGTTATTGGGGATATTTTTGGCTAGATGCCAGAAATCACGAGGGGAGTTAGATCTTGAAAGGTTTTGACATTTTCTGTTAATGAAGGAGTTTTTGGCTAGTTGGAGAACAGACTTGGCATGGTTCCGGGCAGAAATATAAAGTGCATGAGATTCTGGTGATGGAAGGCTTAAGTACCTTTTGTGGGCCACCTCTCTATCATGTATAGCACGAGAACAAGCTGTATTAAACCAAGGTTTAGAAGGTTTCGGACGAGAAAAAGAGTGAGGAATGTACGCCTCCATGCCAGACACTATCACCTCTGTTATGCGCTCAGCACACAAAGACGGGTCTCTGACACGAAAGCAGTAGTCATTCCAAGGAAAATCAGCAAAATACCTCCTCAGATCCCCCCAACTAGCAGAGGCAAAACGCCAGAGGCACCTTCGCTTAGGGGGATCCTGAGGAGGGATTGGAGTGATAGGACAAGATAAAGATATGAGATTGTGATCAGAGGAGCCCAACGGAGAAGAATAGGTGACAGCATAAGCTGAAGGATTAGAGGTCAGGAAAAGGTCAAGAATGTTGGGCGTATCTCCAAGACTGTCAGGAATACGAGTAGGGTGTTGCACCAATTGCTCTAGTTCATGGAGGATAGCAAAATTGGAGGCTAGTTCACCAGGATGGTCAGTGAAGGGAGAGGATAGCCAAAGCTGGTGGTGAACATTGAAGTCTCCAAGAATGGAGATCTCTGCAAAAGGGAAGAGGGTCAGAATGTGCTCCACTTTGGAAATTAAGTAGTCAAAGAATTTCTTATAATCAGAGGAGTTAGGTGAGACGTATACAGCACAGAAAAATTTAGTATGAGAGTGACTGTAGTCGTAGCCAGATGGTGGAAAACTCGGAAGATTCAAGAGCGTGGGCACGAGAGCAGGTTAAGTCATTGCGCACATAAACGCAGCATCCAGCTTTGGATCGAAAATGAGGATAGATAAAGTAGGAGGGAACAGAAAAGGGGCTACTGTCAGTTGCCTCAGACACCTGAGTTTCAGTGAGGAAAAGAAGATGAGGTTTAGAAGAGGAGAGGTGGTGTTCTACAGATTGAAAATTAGATCTTAGACCGCGAATGTTGCAGAAGTTAATGAAGAAAAAGTTGAGGGGGGTGTCAAGACACTTAGGGTCGTCGACAGAAAGGCAGTCCGACCTGGGGACATTTATGGTCCCCTCCCCAGATGGGGACTCCGAGGCTGGTGTAGGAGTCGCCATGATGATTTTAAAATTTTTGAGTGAAGGGTGTGTGTGTTATTAGGTGCTTATAGTTTTGTGTGGAGGAAGAGAGTTGTCTTTAGAGGGCAGGCTGTGACTGCCCCCTTGTGTTGTGAGACACAAAGGGAAACGTTCAGTGAAGTCACAGCTGGGTTTAATGATAAGTTCACAGCACCCCCTGAACAGTGCTTTAGACCTCACTGGGAGTAATTATCGTTTCGGCAGGTGTCAAAATCTTGAAAGAGTTTGACACTTCCTATTAATGAAGGAGTTTTTGGCTAGTTGGAGAACAGACTTGGCATGGTTCTGGGCAGAAATATAAAGTGCATGAGATTCTGGTGATGGAAGGCTTAAGTAGCTTTTGTGGGCCACCTCTCTAACATGTATAGAACGATAACAAGCTGTGTTAAACCAAGGTTTGGAAGGTTTAAGTCGAGAAAAAGAGTGAGGAATGTAACCCTCCATGCCAGACACTATTACCTCTTTTATGCGCTCAGCACACAAATACGGGTCTCTGACACGGAAGCAGTGGTCATTCCAAGGAAAATCAGCAAAATACCTCCTGAGGTCCCCTCAAATAGTAGAGGCAAAACGCCTGAGGCACCTTCATTTAAGGGGATCCTGAGGAGGGATTGGAGTGATAGGACAAGATACAGATATGAGATTGTGATCGGAGGAGTCCAACGGAGAAGAGAGGGTGATAGCATAAGCAGGATTAGAGGTCAAGAAAAGGTCAAGAATGTTGGGCGTATCTCCAAGACGGTCAGGAATACGAGTAGGGTGTTGCACCAGTTGGTCTAGGTCGTTGATGATAGCAAAGTTGAAGGCTAGTTCACTAGGATGGTCAGTGAAGGGAGAGGAAAGCCAAAGCTGGTGGTGAACATTGAAGTCTCCAAGAATGGAGATCTCTCCAAAAGGAAAGAGAGTCAGAATGTGCTCCACTTTTAAAGTTAAGTAGTCAAAGAATTTCTTATGGTGAGAGGAGTTAGGTCAGAGGTATACAGCACATATAAATTTAGTTTGAGAGTGGCTCTGTAGTCGTAGCCAGATGGTAGAAAACTCGGAAGATTCAAGAGCGTGGGCACGAGAGCAGGTTAAGTTGTTGCGCATATAAACACAACATCCAGCTTTGGATTGAAAGTGAGGATAGAGAAAGTAGGAGGGAACAGAAAAGGGGCTACTGTCAGTTGCCTCAGACACCTGAGTTTCAGTGAGAACAGGAAGATGAGGTTTAAAAGAGAAGAGGTGGTGTTCTTCAGATTGAAAATTAGATCTTAGACCGCGAATGTTGCAGAAGTTAATGAAGAAAAACTTGAGGGGGTGTCAAGACAAGAAAAGAACACAAGAAAAGAAAGGAAAAGAAGAGAATAGATAATGAAACAAATTAATAAATGAATAAACAATAAATAAGATAGATAAAAATGAAATAAACAAATAATAGATAAAATAAATAAATAAATAAATAAATAACTGAGTAAATAAATAAAAAAAGAGGGAAAGAATCTTAATCTGTTGAGAGGAGGTGGAGAATCGAGTTGCTGCCTCATAGAGAGCATTAAAGATCGCATGGAAAGATTTCAGAAGACAATACTGGCAATTTGTAACACCTGAAATTGTGTAAAGATAATATATTATCGAAGAATATCATCTATACTTAAAGCGACGTGATCAACGAGTGGCGTCATTCAAACGTAACTATTACTAGAAGCTACACTGTCTAATATTCCAGCAGCCCGACTGGTGCTGGTCGCGGTGAGTGGGTCACCAACGGACGAGCCAAGACGGTACATTTGTTGTTACATTACAGTATTTCTGAGTCAAAAGATAAGATTCATAACCGATATCATGTTAACAGACTGTTTACTAGTTCTTTTTTTTCTGGAATAAAATACCCAGACTTGTGTCAGTGAAATGCATCACTTCGCACTGTGTTGAATAAAACTGCTCTGTTCATGAAGTTATAAAAAGCGATCATAATGTTGCGTTCCCGGCCAAGGTACGAAAGGAATTGCGAACCGTATTCTTATATGATTCTGCTCCTTATTGCGGCAAATTTAAGTCTTTGTACCAAGTTGATAAGGCTTTCATGGATGTTTTCACCATTGTAATGATAGTTTAACACGGATTCTGACTTGACTTGAGCTCCTCCAAGAGGAAGGTTTCAAGACACTTACCTTTCAATTTTTGACTATTGCTTTCGACCCTGTTCGGGGGCCGGCATCTCAATACGCCTTTTTTAAATCTTTTTTTATTCGATTTTTGTTGCCCTTGGCCGGCGTCCCTCCTACAAAAAAAAAAAAAAAGTTAGAGACAAGTCTTAAGAACCTGACTCAGCATCATTGTGGCAATTGAAAGCAATCCTGATAAGAGTCTAAAGGGTTTGAGAATACGAGTCTTATGATCTTAAGTGGATAGCGAGTCAGCAAGGGCAGCATGACTAGCAGTGCAGCTCAGCGTGACCAAGGACTGCTGAGCGCGTGGGAGATCACATCGATGCGTACTTGATTTCTTTTGCTTATTTAATTCAATGGCTTTAGTTCCATTTTTTTTTTTGTGTGTGTGTGTGTCCTCAGTACAGGTGGTCGTTCCTGGAAATATGACGAGCCTTTTTTCTTTTTTTTAATTAATACAATTCCCTCCTCGGTCCTCCAATAAGACAGTGCAATAGGACTGCAATGCATTGTAAAAACTCTACGTGCGGCGCCGCAGGTCACACTCCTATCTTTGTCTGTAACACAATGACGGGAAACTGGTGGACGCTTTTTAATTTTTTTGCCTGTGTTTATATATATATATATATATATATATATATATATATATATATATATATATATATATATATATATATATATATATATATATATATATATATATATATATATATATATATATATATATATATATATATATATATATATATATATATATATATATATATATATATATATATATATATATATATATATATATATATATATATATATATTATCTCTACCTGGCGGCCGATATTTGATCCCGTGTCTTCTCGATTGTAAGCTGTAACACCAGCACCACCAGGTCATGCTGCCTATGCAGATCAAATAGGAAAAGAAGATTATCTGTTTCCTTTTGGGTTTGCTGGAAAAGTAATTGTAATCCCTAAAATTTATCAGTAAATTTTAATGGCGTGTTCCGCTGTTGTACAGCTAATAAAACACACACACACACACACACACACACACACACACACACACACACACACACACACACACACACACACACACACACACACACACACACAGACACACACACACACACACACACACACACACACAAAAGACATTTACGTCTGAGGGTGTTGATACAATAGCTGAACGAAGAATCTGGTCATGGTTCTGGACGGCTGGGACACAGTGCTCGGGCCATACCAAGTTCTTCAAGCTTCTCGGAAATAAATTATTCAGGAATGAATCATAAAGTTAGCGGCACGATCGGCCACCGGATCCTGAGAATGTTGTCGCTACACATCGTCATCTCAAACAGACACGGACGAGTACCGAAACGAACAGGAGCTTAGCATGAGCCCTTCCGCTCAGGCTTACCATAGAGTCTGCACTGTTGTTGTCAAACTGGAGATATGCATAGTTACTGCATGTAGGTATTTGAGCTTGTCAACAGCTCCACTACAGGGTGAAAGAATTTCCCTTCATACTCTTAAGTGGTACCTTCAGGTACTCATGTTCAGAAATGTGCACTTAACTTCCTTTATTGATAATGACTCGTAATTTAATGCTATATCTGTTACGTGTATATATATATATATATATATATATATATATATATATATATATATATATATATATATATATATATATATATATATATATATATATATATATATATATATATATATATATATATATATATATTTTTTTTTTTTTTTTTTTTTCTTTTTTTTATTACAGTAGAAAACGCCTAGTTTGGGTGATGTCGTAAGCCCAGTGGTACTTATGCGTACATTAGTTTGTATGAAATATTAGTTTTGTGCGTTACCGTAAGGTCAGATTCCTTAGGACTTTTCTTCATTCAAAAATTATGGAAGTCATTAATCGGATTCCCATGGGGTGATTTCCTTTTAGATGAAGCAGGATTCTTGTTAAGCTATCATTAAACTATATAAACACACACACACACACACAAAAAAAAAAAAAAAAAAATGCAACACAGCTTAATACAACTTCTTAAAAATATATTATGTGAAGCGCCGAAATGCCCGAGAATACAAACCTAAGTAGCTGATTATCGCCATGTTGCGAGCCAAGTCCTCGCCTCGCGTTAGTTTCATCCCATAAGTCTACAACACACACATCCAAAATCCAGGAGGGACGCCGTCCAGTGTTCAAATTAATTACGAGTGCATGTTTTTATCTGTTTTTTTTTTTTTTTCTAACGGTAGAGGAACAAAGCGATATTTTCATCTTCCACCTTTATATTTTCAGTCTCTGTCCTGTGTCTGCCCTTCGTCATTATCAAAATGGACTGAGAAGGCGGCGGCGAGATGAAGGTCGCCTTCCAGGAATCATAAGGGCTGTTCATAAAACAGGTTGTTTGAATAGAAAAAAAAACAAGAAAAAAAAGAGTCCTTGTTCCCTCGCAAATGAATTTCATGCGTGCAACAATCTGTTAGTTTCAGTTCTCTTCATATGAAACGTTCCAAATTTTCACCACCGACTATGAAGAAAATTTCTAACACCAGAGTTCTGATTTGAAGCTCTTTTCTTGTAACTATTGTGTTGTATCACTACATAAAATTAGTAACCAGAGTTGCTTACTAAAGAAAACATTTTCATCAATGACGTAATAAACAGTGTTGCGTTATTTCATAAAGAAATAAAAGAAAAGTTACTGGGTTTTGAGGCAATACACTCATAGATGCTTCTTCACTCTGTCTTCCTCATACTGTGCTAGTGTAATTTGATCATCACTTTGCTCTCTAACTTATCCCTTTTTTTTTTTTTTTCCCGCAACCTCCGTCTATGTACGAAATAGTCTTGAAGCATAAAATGGATCAATGTCAAATCCAAAATCATTAAAAATTTCTCCTCACCCACTCAAAGATGTATAACAACAACTCCAAGTTAAAAGTACGTAAAGGGACTGCCACCACGAGAAGAAGGAAGGTTTATGAGGATAATATTCTGGAGAGATATAAGCTAGTAAAAAATACTTTCACTTAGTCGTCTTTCTTTTTTCTTTACAGAGAGACGTGACTCTAGTATGTAATCCTGGTTACACGTGGCGTGATGTGTTGAGTGGCAGTCATGACTGTGGACAGGTTAAAGCTACATACAACCGGTGTTGTATGTAGCTTTAATAAGTTATTATATGTTATGTACAGGCTAATAGAGATGAATTATTTTTAAGGGAATAACCTAACGTGATGAATGGTGAAAGTAATGGTTGTGGTGGTGAAAGAAGCTTAAGGGAAGACGAACTATTACCTCAATGGGGGGAGCCGATCTCTGGCATATTTCTGTCAAGAAATTGGAGATGACGAACCATCGACTCTAAGCCCGAACCAAGTAAACAAAACCAGAGTCCACCACAACGCTGCTTCCTTGGTGGTGATGGTGGTGGTGGTGGTGGTGGGATACCATTATATGAATAAACAGTACATGTAGGTAGTCAAGTTCGATGTACAAAATATTTGTGTCTCTGCATCAGAAAATAAAAAAAAGATAGCGTAAAAAATAATAGATAAATAAATAAATAAATAAATAAATAACAAGTAATAAAGTTAAAGAAATTTTGATAACAAAATCATACGCCAATTAGTACAGCTACTCGTGCTAACATAAAAATACAACCGTCATTAACAAGAGTAGAAAGAGAAAAAAGCGCCAGAAAAATACACACATAAAAAATAAAACATCAAACTCTACTAAGGGCAACATGAATTTACATATACGTAAAATAACATCAAAAGTGCGAACCGTACAAGCGTATTTCATGTCTTCACCCAAACTAGGCTTCACTCTTCCATACCTCCTATTCCATTCCTCCTGTCTGTCCCCATCAGCACATTCATTAGGCTCACCAAGAGATGTAGGGAGGTGAAGTAATCCTTGGAGAGAAGCAGGCTTCTCTCCAATAGCAACCGTTCATTATCAGTAGATCGCTGCTTTCATTACGTTAGTTAACACCGGTCACACCATTGCCTGAAGGTGGTGGTGGTGGTGCAGTGTACAAGGCGAGTAATCAAAAAGGTGGTAATGAAGTCAGATGACATATGAAGTAATAATGTTATATATCCACTAGTGTGTATATAAAACTCTCATATAACTGTATCACACACACACACACACACACACACACACACACACACACACACACACACACACACACACACACACACACACACACACACACACACACACACACACACACACACACATACACACACACACACACACACACACACACACACACACACACACACACTGTATTATTACACTAATATTATTATTATTATTATTATTATTATTATTATTATTATTATTATTATTATTATTATTATTATTATTATCATTATTATTATTATTATTGTATCGATCACAACAACTACAGTGAATATAAAAGTACACTAAAAGTGTCCAATAGAAATAGATTTAATAACATAACAAAAATAAACGTACCAGTAGTGTGTGTGTGTGTGTGTGTGTGTGTGTGTGTGTGTGTGTGCATGAACTGGCTGACTTGCGCCTTTGGAGGACGTTGGGTGAAGCAGCACACAACTAGCGACTTGGCAATTCACCTCTCTTACCTCACCTCCCTCTCACTGCCCCCAGAGCTGCCGACGTGGTGTGCACGTGGACAGAGAGAGAGAGAGAGAGAGAGAGAGAGAGAGAGAGAGAGAGAGAGAGAGAATCGACACACACACACACACACACACACACACACACACACACACACACACACACACACACACACACAAGCATAATATACAAGCGCTGCGTTGCATGCTGAAACAACAAAATATCAGCATTACTTGAATCTTGATCTGTCGGAGGTGTGTCCTCCAACCGACCAATGGCAGAGCTAGCTGGCCGCCTCACCTTTCCCTCGACCAATCACGCTCTGCGTGCCACGATTCCTCCTTCGGGGCATCGGGCATTTAACCACGACGCACCCCACACACCTTCCCGAGAGGACGAACTGATGCGGATACGTCTGGAAAAATGTGCAAAGGTGGAGTTGGCATGGCTTGTTGTTTTATGGCCAGATGGTGACGGTGGTGATGTAAGGAGTCTTGGTTACGCACGTCACTGTTTGCGAGCGCGCGCGCGCGCGCACACACACACACACACACACACACACACACACACACACACACACACACACACACACACACACACACACACACACAGAACAAACAGCCCATAGAGACACGTCCTTAAAATGCACCCAACTATAAAAAAAAAATTAGTGGAGATAAGTAAAACTTCACACTGAGTGACGATGAGGATGGCGGCGGCAGTGGTGGTGGTGGTGGTGGTGGTAGTTAAGAAGTTGCGTCACTGCTCATGTACGACGAAGATACACACAAACACCTGCGTCGTATCTTCCTGAGCTTGCAAACAAACCTTCTTTTCTCACAAATTAAATTTTCCCCATTCATTGAATAAAAACAGAGGATATATTAATGTTTTCTTCTAGGGGCGTTGAAATCACCGGCAGTTACTATGTGGAGAGAAAGACATACGGAGGAGACAGAGGGGGAGGAGGAGGGGAAGAGAAGGGTTTGGTTGGAGAAGGGAGAGGAAGGAGGTGGAGGAGGAAGGGGAGGGGGGCTGAAGGTCTTCTACTTATGGAATCTGGCTGTGTGGCGAATAGATTTGAAAGATAGGGATAAGAATAGGAAGAATAGGAGAAGATGAAGAAGGAAATATGGAAGGAGATAGGGAAGGAGACACTAAGTGAGAGGGAGGTAAGGCATATCACACCAGGTATTAGAGAGTAGATCCTGGATTCCTGAGAGTGGAGGAAAGGCGTGGCGGTGAAGTAAACAGGACGTGAAGTAGGAGTGGAGGAAGTAGTAAAGAGATACGGTGTTTAAGTACTGAGGGGTGGCATGGTGGATGTGGTGAATAAGAAAAAGAAAGGTAAATACATTAGATGTCAAGGGTGGGATGCTGCTGCGTTGGTGGTGGTGAGGCAGGTGTGCGAGGGAGGGAGGGAGGGAAGGTGGGGGGAGAGAATGGGAGAGGAGAGGTGAGGTTTGGGACGTAGGCCAGAGTTCAGTCAGGAGTAGCCAGTCTCGCGGCCACGGCACACACACTCCGCCACTCATCTCGCCCGCCAGTCACCAACCCGCCTCCGCCACTACCACCTGTTGCCACCATCACCGCTCCCTCCACCAACCATACTCCTGCAATACTTGCAATTCCACTAAAAACGGCCCATTGTTTTATCAGCCATCATTCTCTCTCGTCGCTGCTGAAACAACCTCGCATTCGTTGTACAAAATCATATTACTAATCAACGGAATCCATATAGATCGATATCCTTTCAGTCTTGGTGTTCGAGGACATTTAGAGTAACCAAAGAAAACGAGAAGAGGAACAGACTCACAGTTGACATAAAAAAAGTTCTGTGAATAGGTCGCGTGTCCAATGTGATATTTTTTGTACAGTGAAGGAGACACATACGTTTAGCCAATATTGTTCTCTAAGTAAAAAAAAAAAAAAATCACTCAAAGGGTAACATACGCATTAGCATTGCGTATAAAGACTGTTGTGTAATCTGGTGAGTGTGTGTGTGCGTGTGTGGATTGTGACGTGAGAAAATCTGAGTCGCTCGTGTCCTCTGGTCGAAACACGCATACACTGGCATACATCAAGGAGTGACACAACACGATAAGCACATTGCGTAAAGCAATAATTCACTACGTAGCAACAAAAGAAACGAAGATTACACGGAATAAGTATTAAAAAAAGTAAAACAACACACAAACAAGATCATAAAAAATAGGACTGGGCAGCACGCGAGTCACAACAGCACATAACACACGAACACATACGAACACGCGGACCGTTGTATTGTGTGAGCTGTCGTCGTCTTCATCGTAGTCGTCATGAGGGACAGGAAGTCATGGAACGTGCCCGCCTCCACCTTCGCCAAGAACACCTTCAATCCCATCAGGAACATAATAGAGAACATGCAGATTGTTCCTCACCCAGACAAGCCCATGATTGCTCTCTCCATAGGTAAGTGCTCTCTCTCTCTCTCTCTCTCTCTCTCTCTCTCTCTCTGCATCTTTATTCCCTTGTATAATTTACTCATCAGTTTTCTTTTTTTTTGCCAGGCTTACAGTACCTTCGGGTGTGTGTGTGTGTGTGTAAGCGCTTTCGTCTCCCCCCCATCTCTCTCTCTCTCTCTCTCTCTCTCTCTCTCTCTCTCTCTCTCTCTCTCTCTCTCTCTCTCTCTCTCCTAAATGTCCTTGAAACCGTGAAAACAATCCATCTCCTTACATCATAAAATATGTTCTTTTTTTTTTTTTCCTCTCCATTAAGCGCTTCCACTAACCTTGACGGCTTGAATCATCGTTATATAACACCGATGGAGACACAAACCTCGAAAGTCATCGCAGCTTTTCACACACCATGTTACGCACCACGGTAACAGTAACACACGGAAGGTCTCGTATTTCCGGGGTTGACCAAGATCATGCTGCCTTTTTTTTTTTCTCTCTCTCTTGTTCGTGGTCGGCTGCGCGCACGTGACAAGTTGACGTGGAAGATAAGAACACGTGTCGGGAAATAATCTTTTTTATTCTCCGCAGCATTTTTAGGACACGCAAGGAATCTCGTCATTGCTATTTAACTGAAGACGTGAGCATTTATGGTAAGAAGGAGAGGAAGGGAGATTCATGAATTAGTGTAACTCTAAATAGAGAAAATTTCCCTACGAGCAACTTCTTAATCTTGAATGAATTACTTGACTAGAGAAACAGTGGAAACGAGGAAACGAAGTGAAAATGTTTCAAATATTGTAGCTCGAAATCTATATCTTTTTTCTCACTTAACGATCTCCACACCTTCCTTAATGTAATTCAGCATGTTTATTTTACTTCATTTTATCTTTTTATTAACCAGAGAAACCGTGGGCACAGAAATGAAGAGAGGAAGAGAAACTCTACATATGTGCGTTGTCTCTCTTGAGGGTCACGACGCTTTCTGTAATTTTTAAGAGACCCAAGGATGCTGCTTGGCGTTACTTAAGGGGAGAAAACGTGAACGTGGAGGTGAGGAAAGCCAGTGCAATTGTCACAGCATTATAGTCTAGAGCATGTGTGGGTTTTCTCTCTCTCACTTCACGGCCAATGTTTTCTTTTAACAATGATGAGTAATGTGCGTGGGAGTAATGGGGTGAGTTGAGGAGATACCCGAGTTTTTTCCGTGACTTGAAGAGAGAAAACGTGAACTTGGAAGCAATGAGAGGAAGTAAAATGGTAATCTTATCATGATAAGATGTGCGTTTCTCCTCTGAATTCATGGCCACTTTCTTGCGTAATACACTTTCGAGATTTAAAGTAAATTAAGGAATTACTTGAGTTTTTTGTATAATCTGTGAATGAGTTATTTTTCACTTCACTGCTACCGAATTTCACTTTACATTGAACAATATTCATTCAAATTGTATATTAAATTGAGTATGTCCTTGTACCTGTATGATTTGTGGTGTGAAATAGAAAGTTTGTTCTTCATGTTTCTTCCTTTCTTACGAAAGTGGCTAAAGAATGTAAACGACCGCCATCTTTGCGTTCAGTGACACTAAAAGAGTTCCACCAAAAGCTACTGTTTCTCCCCAGTAACCTTCCGGCTACCAAATTAATGGGACACCTGCACGGTCAAGGTTAGAAATACAAACGTTAACACACCAAGACTGACAGGTAAATGCACTTCCTCATCATCAAACTAAAGTAAAATACAAATGTAGATGAGAAATTATTTTTTTCTTCTTTTTTATAAGGTCACCACGTTCTATGAATATAATATGAATTACATACTGGATACTGAATCTAAGATCAAATTCAAAAGTTAACGAATTTACCTCCTGGTCACCAAACTATAAAAGGAAATAGGTAATTATAAAGCAAAAAATCACAATACTCTCTTATTCCTCACTACCTACGAGTTTAATACGCTATTAGACTGTGACAGAAGATACAGCATCGCAAAACTGAAGCTAAACCCAATTTCCTGGTTTCTGTGATTCACAAGATTTAGGAGATAATTCTTCACTTGTCTTGTGGATAGGTCTTGGTCTTCTTGTTTTTGTGAGGCACATTGTTTTTTTTCCTTTGCTCACCTGTTTCCATATTCTATTTTTCTCCGTGGTATTTCATAATAAGAGGGATACTTTCAATGTATAATGTGATAAAACGTGATGTGAATAAGTATGAGGTCAATGTCGACAGAATGCAGACTAGTTAAAGTCTGTAGTCTGTAAGCACGCCAAGTATCAGTCATATGCAGCTCCTTTCTCCAAGTGGCATAGGTAAGTACGAAGTGTCAAGGGTTCGAATCCCGTGCTGCCTTGACCCAGAACCCGCAAGTGGCCAGTAGTGTGTGGTGCAGGGGATGGGGGGGAGGTGGTGGTGGTCAGAAGTCAAGCAACATGCACTCACTTCCATTGTGCCTTGTGATTTTACATAATCTTAAATCCTTCGATCTACTGAAATTCTCCTTATCCTGACAACTGGAAAATTAAAAGTAGATCCGAGGACTTAATACTGAGGGAAAACTCTTAATGCAGTGGAAGTGAGTGGAGTGTGTGCGAGTGTGTTGTAGGTCTATTGGTCATGACTGTACATAAGCCTGTGATTCGGGATTATAATGATTTTGATCTAGCACAATGAATGGCAGATGTTAGGTGCAAATGAGGTACAAAGCCAGGCAGGTAAGCTCGCACAGCAGACTGCTATGACAGCAAAGAACATCAGTGAGAATGAGAGCGTGTTAGGAAGAGTCTTAAGGCAACTGTGACTTTTTTTGTGCACTGATTCTGTGCGTGTTATTCTTCTTTTTGTTTTGAAGTGCGTAGTAAGTTCTTAAATTGATAATGTCTGCATTTACGACATCATAAAATGTAAAAATTCAAAAATTTTTTTTCTAGTAATTCACTTTTATTGCTGCTTTTATTCACATCTGACTGCTAATATTTAACTTTCTTTGGGACTGCATGCGTCATTGTCTCTGTTTCCTTGCACCACTTTCTTTCCTGGTCTTTATTTCTCTGTGTTTGTCTGTGGTAGGGACGAGGGAGGTACGAGGGAAGCATGAGACAGGGGTGTGACATGGACAGGAACAGGAGGAGGCAAGAGAGGAAAGAGAGTGAAAAGATTGAGGGAAAACTGATGAACGAGGGACAGACCAGAGAAAGATGACTGAAGGATAAGTGAGCGACGAGGAGAGGAGGGAGGGATTAAGAAGGGACAAAGGAAGGACGAAGCAAGTCCAGAGTGGAAAGAGTGAAGGAAGGAGGAGGAGCGATGAAGGACGAGGAAGGAATGAAGGAGGTGAGTGGGGGGCAAAGGAGGGACGGTGTGCAAGTAAGATCCTCTGAGAAAATATCATGATGATCCTAGGATCCGCGTATTTCAAGCACATACACACCTGAAGTGAAGTATGATGAATGACATAATTAAAACAGAAATAGATATATAATTACTACTACTACTTCTGCTACTACTGCTACTACTACTACTACTACTACTACTACTACTACTATTACTACAAATACTACTACTACTTTTCCAAATGAAAAGAACTAGAAAGTACATAAATACGTTGATAAATATACAAATGATATTTTTAAAATATAGAATAAAATATAGATCAAAATAAAAATCAGGAGGCGAGGACACACACACACACACACACACACACACACACTCTCTCTCTCTCTCTCTCTCTCTCTCTCTCTCTCTCTCTCTCTGATGGAGCTGCAGAAGCTGGAGAGAGTGGGAGGGACGGGTGAGGTGAGGGAGAGTGACTGAATGTGGCATAGAGCAGTAGTGATGGTATTAACAGTGGTGGTGGTGGAGAGATCATGCCTGGTAAGCACAAACAAATCAAAACATCAGTGAATTCATTGTTATTTAAATGATGTATTGCTTGTCTTTACAAAGTTGGCGTGTTGTATGTTTTGTTTTTATTGTTCATTTTGTAACTATTTAGTATTTCATCGATTCCCTGCTAACCTGAATCATACACACACACGCATACACAGACACAACTTAAAAAAAAATAAATAAATAAAAACACACGGGTGATCAGATCATTCCGGCCCTGGTCGTTCAGGTTGTCGGCGCCACGTGGCAGTCAAAGTATCGTAGTGTACATTCTTACTTACTTAGGGTTAATATATGTAGATTTTTAACCGGTAAGGCTGAAATAAACCATATATTACTATCATTATTACACACACACACTTGCTGAGTGGTAGCGTCCTTGTTTGTCACTTGGCAGGCTGAGGTTCGCGCCTTGGTCAGGTTGCAAAGTTTTCACTGATGAAGGGGCAGCTTCTCTCCACCGTGAGCAGTAGGTGTGTGTGCACGGTGAATGTGCATGGCGTGTGTGGAGGGGGAATAAGTAGGGCGTGTGAGCAGGGCTTGTGAAAAGCTGACTGGACTTGCTGATTTAACTGCATAAAATCTGCGCTCTCAATGGGAGGGAATATCTGGCGATCATGAGTACAGCAAATGATCCAAAAATCCGTCGGTGAATCTCTCTCTCTCTCTCTCTCTCTCTCTCTCTCTCTCTCTCTCTCTCTCTCTCTCTCTCTCTCTCTCTCTCTCTCTCTCTTATATATACACACAAACACACAATCTTGTACGGTAAACATGGAATAATAATACAATAGCACTTTAGGTCATGGTGTCTGTTGCAGTCCTGCCAAATTGTCTGCAGCACGTGAGGGTGAATGAAAACACCGCTTAATGATTCCAACTGTCCACGGCATGGCAGGCAACACACAGTGGGATCCAAAGACACTCTTCACTTTACTGAAACTTGGATCCAAATTAAGGTTCATGAAAAGTAGTATTTTATTCAGCCATCGTGTATATGATTGTAAATAATAAACACACACTTGAAAGTAAAAATAAATAATGCACCAATAAGCAGGCCAGGCCAAAACAAATAATGATAAGAAGAATCAATAATAAAACTAAGCTACTCCATTTTCTGTGCCTTTGGTGGACAGTTGTGGCAATGACGTGGATGAGTCATTCAGTATGAAGAGGTAGAAAATGAGCAGTGTGATTAGCTATGCCACTATGATGCCACCTTCGGCGATCATGCTCACGTTGCCACATTCCTGCAGCTGTGTAATCAACATGACGTTATAACCATCCCGAGCGTCAGACATTCTTGTGATAAAAACAAAAATTCTGAATATTATTATTTGTAGCGTTCTTCTGATGATATGGTGTATAGGGGCAATAATTTTAAAATGCATTCGTTATAAAAATACATAATTCGTTCAAAAATACAGATGAAAAGTAAAGAAGATATGCGTCGGAAATTAAAGATAATGGCATTTAGAACGTTTTTATGATCAGCGTTACGCAGCATTCTAAAACAAAGAATCAGTTGTTCATCAGAAGAAAAAAAAAAGATAAGAAATAAATATGACAGGAACAATATATATATATATATATATATATATATATATATATATATATATATATATATATATATATATATATATATATATATATATATATATATATATAAAGGGAAGCCTCATGAAGCCAATAAACTTACCAGTGGCAGTCCCCGTATAAAACACACCTATCATATCCACTTATTAGGATTATCTAATTTATCTAATTTGTTATTTAGACTCCCTAGTAATTCACCAGTGACCCACTAACAGCCCGATTACAGAGAACATTTTTTTTTTCTTTTTTATCTAATTTTATCGAGCTTGAGCTCGTTTTTTCTATTCCTGTCCTAATTATTAACCACAAAAAACAATTTATTTCATCCTTGTTATATCTCTTATGTCACATGAATGCATCCGTAAGATCCTCTCTCAATCTACGTCCCACTAATGAATGTATTTTTTAAAGTTTTAATCCCCTCTCGTAAGGATTCCACGTCCACTGTAGAGGATGGAAAGGTTACTTCTAACGGTGAAGGAATTCTGCGCCTGTACTCGTATGTTCGCATACACCTTACAATTAGACGTAATAATAATTTCTTAATAAAATATCAAAATTAAAGGTGCCACGAGATCATTCAGAATAATAAGACATTTTTAAGCAATCATGAAAGGTAATGGTGATATAAAGAGACTTCCACTTTCGTCAGAATACAACCCCCAGGTTTTATTTAAATAAAATATATTATTGGAAACATGACCGTGATGTACTGAATCATGTTCTGCAAGAAATTTGTTCATACACTAGATTCAAACAAGCATTGCATTTGCAACCGATAAGCGATAAGCGTAGCACAGGAAACACACCGAGCTAATCACATTATTACATTATTTTACTGCCTTTCTAAGTATGTAGAGAAAGACGCTCGCGTTCGTTGGACATAAATTATTTCAAAACAAAAAGCAAGAGGAAGGAAGATTAGACACTATAATGTGGTAGTCATGGATAATCGCTGTTTATGACTGTACACGCCATAAACGTTTAAGGAGTAAAATTCATATCAAGTCACCAGTGCAAGAAAACTTGTGATGGAAATTAACATTTTACCTGAGTTAGTGTGCTAGGCCGGCAACACAAGGTTCCATTTTCTATAACGCCGGTCTCCCTGCGCCGGTTTCTGTTATCAGTGTTGTGGGGGTTTCTATGACAAACTCTGTGACGTGACACTTTGGAAGATGTCAAGTATACTGAAGAATTAACATTTTCAGCATTATTACACAATTACACTCGTGTCACTCTTACAGCCGAAACACACACACACACACACACACATACACACTCTCTCTCTCTCTCTCTCTCTCTCTCTCTCTCTCTCTCTCTCTCTCTCTCTCTCTCTCTCTCTCTCTCTCTCTCTCTCTCTCCTCCTATTTAGTTAAGCAACATCAAACACTTCACTGTTTTGTGTCATCACCCTAGCAACACATTTTTTTTTCTTTTAGATAATGAGTGATATTTTATGTGACAGTTATATATGATGATGAACTTTACAATGATACTAAATAGAAAAATGAAATTCTGTCTGCTAGAGTTAAATGTGTGTAATTGTGCTGACTTACCGCACGCGCACGACGCAAGTGTGTGTGTGTGTGTGTGTGTGTGTGTGTGTGTGTGTGTGTGTCTGCTAGAGTTAAATGTGTGTAATTGTGCTGACTTACCGCACGCGCACGACGCAAGTGTGTGTGTGTGTGTGTGTGTGTGTGTGTGTGTGTTTTATATGCAAACAAACAAAAAACTTCATCCAATAGCAAATTCTTACACGTCTGGATAATTCATACGTACTTCCGGTGCTGCCCCTTCTATCTGAACAAAGGCAGAATGAGAAAAGAACGAGATAAGCTCTTCACCAATGAACAATAATCGAACCCGCCTTCAGGAGAGCAGGAAGGCGTAATCACGTTTAATGTGAGAAAATACACATCAGTAACGAGGGAGGATGACCGCACCAAAATCAATAAGGTTTCTTTGAGTTTAGGCCATGAAATTAAAGCGGTGATTTTCAGTAGTATAGTGGACAATGCATACAATTTGGAAAGATTTGTTGTTAAACTTTCGATCTTTTGTCTTGAGGTGAACTTCCGAGAGAGAAAATACCGAGATACGTAAATATTCTTAGTAGAACTCTGCGAAATAACACGTACTCACTGCTGGTTACTTCATTATTATTATTATTATTATTATTATTATTATTATTATTATTATTATTATTATTATTATTACTGTAGTAGTAGTAGTAGTAGTAGTAGTAGTAGTAGTAGTAGTAGTAGTAGTAGCAGTAGCAGCAAGTGTGTGTGTGTGTGTGTGTGTCTGTGTGTGCGCGCGTATCGGGGAGTGTTTCGTGTACATGGTTATCAACAGGAATTATCTACATATGTATGGCATTCATGTATGTATGTATGCAGGCTACGAATCTCTCTCTCTCTCTCTCTCTCTCTCTCTCTCTCTCTCTCTCTCTCTCTCTCTCTCTCTCTCTCTCTCTCTCTCTCTCTCTCTCTCTCTCTCTCTCTAATACTGTGTGTAAAGAAAACATCTTATTCCATTTTTCCTCTGTGAACAGAGTAATTAATTCATTGCAGGATAAAAAAAAAAGTAGGAAAAGAGAGAACAAAAATACTCTGTTTTTTTAAGTGAAAAATAAAATAAATTATATATATATATATATATATATATATATATATATATATATATATATATATATATATATATATATATATATATATATATATATATATATATATATATATATATATATATATATATATATATATATATATATATACAGGGCGACCCGTGAGGAAAGTCACCTATTCTCAGATATAAAAGATCTAATCATTTCAAGTCGGAAATGTTCTATAGTGAAATGCTTCTAACACCGTTGTTTAAAAGTTACAGGACATTTCAATATGAACGCGTTAAGAACTGGAGAGGGGGGAAGAGAGGGCAGCCATGGTGGACGTTGGCTGCATGAGGATGTTACTTGATTACTCATCAAAGTTTTCATAAATAAAGATATAACTGAATTTAAGAACGCAGTGTATTGTTGTAACCAACAACAGCTAAAACATAACGAACTCCATACGGCAACAACAACCAGCTGGAGGTATCATAACGGCCTGTGTGCAGCCACTTGCCATTGATGTGCGCTCATACTTAAATGTCTTGTATCTTCTAAACCATGGCTTTAAAAGTATTTGATTACAGAATATTTTCAAGTTAGAATGACTTGATCTTTCATTTCTGAGAATATACGTCTTTCCTCCCGTGACACCCTGTATATTTATAACAGTTACATTAATGATTTTTCCTTCCAAAGACATTGTAACTGCAATTCTGTTCGTGAATGAATGTATGTATGTAAGTATGCATGTGTATTGGGTAGAGATATGAGTATACTTGAATTATAAATAATTTTACAAATTAGTAGCAATAAGAGGTCACGTGACCACCCTTGGGATCCAAGCTGAGGTCACGTGACCACCCCTGGGCTCCAGGCTGAGGTCACGTGACCATTATTTGGTTTTCAGGCTGAGGTCACGTGACGATCTCGGAGCTCCAGGCTGATGTCACATGATGATCTCGGAGCTCCAGGCTGAGGTCACGTGATCATTATTTGGTTTCCAGCCTGAGGTCACGTGACGACCTCGGGGCTCCAGGCTGAGGTCACGTGACGACCTCGGGGCTCCAGGCTGAGGTCACGTGACCACCTTAGAGCTCCAGGCTGAGGTCACGTGACCACCTCGGGGCTCCAGGCTGTGGTCATGTGACCACCTCTGGGCTCCAGGCTAAGGTTATGTGGCTATCTCGGACTTCTAGGCTGATGTCACGTGACCACCTTGCGGCTCCAGGTTGAGGTCACGTGACCATCTTGGGGCTCTAGGCTTGGGTGTGGTTAAATAAATCCCATCAGTAAGTAGAGATGGCTCGGAATGCACGGATGTTCTTCCTGAAGTGCACAGCGGTCACGTGTGAGGATGACAGGTGGAAATAGATGGGCATGTTTTATATTGAAGCAGCAGTGCGAGTAAGGGATAAAGAGTCGGAGACGCAGAGCATAAAGAGAGGCGTGAAACAGGGATGTGTGATGTCCCCTGATCTCTTCAACTACTACAGTGAAATTATAATGAGGGATTTAAGAGATATGGAAGGAGTAAAAGTGGGAGGCACCAACATCAACAACATAAGATATGCAGACGATACGCTGCTGCTGGCGGAATCCCAAGACAAACTGCAAGACCTGGTTAACACACTAAATAGATCAAGCAGACAGAGAGGCCTAACAATTAACAAAAAGAAAACGGAAGCGATGGTAGTATCGAAAGAGGAGCAACCGCCACAAATAAATATATTACTTGATGCAGAACCCCTCTAACAAACAGACAACTTTAATTATTTGGGAAGCACAATCACATGTGATGGGAAATGTGAGATGGATATAAAGAAGAGAATAGTACTTGCAAAGAATGCATTTGGCAAGATTAAAAACTTGGTGACGAATGTTAAAATATCATTGGGTACAAGAAGAAGGTTTGTGAAATGCTTTATATGGTCGGTTTTGTTGTACGGCTGTGAGTCCTGGACAGTGAGAAAGGCAGATGAACAAAGACTTCAAGCAGCTGAGATGTGGTTCTGGAGGAGGATGCTTAGGATATCTTGGACAGAAAGAAGAACAAATGAAGAAGTGTTGCAAGGGGTGGGTGCTGGAAGAGAGTTGATGAGTACGGTTAGGAGTAGACAGATGCGCTTCCTGGGCCATATTATGAGAAGAGAGGGACTGGAACATCTATCTCTAACTGGTAAAATAGAAGGCAAGAGACCACAAGGAAGACCAAGACAGAAGTACATGGATGGACTGGTGCGAGTGACTGGGGGAGGAATGTCTGCAGCTCAGTTGATACAAGCAACTAGAGACAGGGAGCAGTGGCAAACCATGGTTGCCGACGTCCTACGGGATATGGCACGTCAATTGAATTGTTTTATATAGTGACAGCCACGTGTAACCTTGATGCCTTATTGCAGCTTCCCTTATTTTCTATGGTTATTGATTAATAAAATTAGTCTAGTAAAGGGAGGATTAGAAGCGGATGTCCTGTGGGGGCACCAGCGTGGCGGGAGCGGTGGTGTGGAGAGGTGCTGGGAGCGTCGGTGAGGCACACAGTGCTAAGCAACGCCCCGAGCATCACAACAAAAGAAAACATCGAAACTGCAAAAGGCTGGTTGATCTGCACAAGGAGGCTCCTGTATGTACACATGACAGTCCCTGAAACCAACAACAGGCTCTTCCTGAGTTTAAGTTTACCGGTCACTCCCCAGCGTCCGACTGCTAACCTGTCGGCATTCTGAGTATTCTCTCTCTCTCTCTCTCTCTCTCTCTCTCTCTCTCTCTCTCTCTCTCTCTCTCTCTCTCTCTCTCTCTCTCTCTCTCTCACTCTCTCTCTCTCTCTCTCTCTCTCACTTTGTGTGTGTGTGTGTGTGTGTGTGTGTGTGTGTGTGTGTGTGTGTGTGTGTGTGTGTGTGTGTGTGGTTGTGTGTGTGTGTGTGTGTGTGTGTGAAAATCATGAAAGCTGTACCACATCAGTAAATATATAATTTCAGCAGCGTTACGTAAGAATACTGTTTACCTTCATAGGCTATTCACTGCACCATCATTACACCAACACCTACACCACCCACGCCCTCATCATCAATATATCATAACCATCACCGCTATATTCGCCCATCAACATCACCATCTTCACAAATATCACACTAGCAGTATCATCACTTAGGCTGTGCTCACCACTTCCATCACCACCACAACACCTGGCTCAGCTGCCCACCCTCCTCTACTTCACAGGTGACCCAACGGTGTTCGGGAACCTCAAGCCAGCCCCAGAGATCGTAGAGGCGGTGGTGGAGGCAACGCGGCGAGGCTCCTGCAATGGCTACGTGTCCAGCACAGGTGGGTAATCAAGTGTGTGTGTGTGTGTGTGTGTGTTCTTTGGGTAAGTTCTCTCCTGCCTCTGTTGTCGGACTGTCACCATGTGTTGTCCTGACGTCGTCCCTAAGCATCTCATTACCTCCCAGAGTTCATCTCTAGAATTAAAGTCAACATGAGTATCTCTGACTCGAGTTTGTTGCTTAATATGAAAAAAAAAAGAAAAACATATTTTCTTCTGGTTAAATCTTCTGTCAAGAACAAAGATTGTTTTGCAGTCTCTCTCTCTCTCTCTCTCTCTCTTCTCTCTCTCTCTCTCTCTCTCTCTCTCTCTCTCTCTCTCTCTCTCTCTCTCTCTCTCTCTATCTATCTATCTATCTATCTATCTATCTATATATATATATATATATATATATATATATTATATATATATATATATATATATATATATATATATATATATATATATATATATATATATATATATTGCGAATAAGTGAATGAATGACTCAATGATCTATTTGGATTTCATTATTTTTTAAAATTATTATCGCAAAACCCAATAGCATTTAGGAAATGTGGCAATTGTGTCAAATTAATCCCTTTCCTAAACAGTTTAATGACGGATCAGGGTAACGTGATTAAAATTTACCTCACGCAATATCATTGTTATGATCAAAATGTAGGAAATTAAAACATAAAATTTACCATACTGAGTGATGGTTCTGTGTGTATGTGTGTGTGTGTGTGTGTGTGTGCGTGTGTACGCGTGCGTGCTTGCGTGCGTGCGTGCGGGCGGGCGGGCTGTGTGTGTGTGTGTGTGTGCGTGTGTCTGATTAACCTACGGTCGTCTGCTGGTCACCCAGCCAGCCGTTCCCCTACGGAAAGAGCTCAGAGCTAATAGTGACCGATCTTTGGGTAGAACTGAGACCACTGACACACGACACACCGGACACAGCGAGGTCATGACCCCTCGGGTTCACAACCCCTCGGGTTACATCCCGTACCTACTTGCCTGCTTGGTGAACAGGGGCTATACATTAAGAGGCTCGCCCATTTGGCTTCGCCGCTCCCGGGATTCGAACCCGGGCCTTCTTGGTTGGCAGCCGGTTGCGAGCCGAGCGTGCTAACCACTATACTACGCGGTGTGTGTGTGTGTGTGTGTGTTTCCATAAATCTGTATGAGCGCGCGGTGCCCGGGGCCAGCAGGGATCGGGATTCTTGAACCACCACCTGATGAGGCCGCGCGCTGCTCCCGTCCTTCCTGCTCCAGGTGCCCCTCCAGCCAGCATCCCTTCCTTCCTCTCCTCTCATACCATCCATCCTTTCGCGTTTCTTTTCCTCCATAATCATTTACAGATCTTTTCTCCTTTAATAATACCTTACCCTTTCTCCGTCCCTTCTATTCATCTCTCCGTTGCTTTCCGTCTTTATTCTTACATGCTAAGGAGAAACAAAAAAAAAAAAAGAAAAAAAAACTTTGCAAACACTTATAAAACACTGTTTCCTTACGCCGCTTACGAGAACAGTTATCTGATGGACGTTCGTTTAACACAAACTTGAAATTCAGTAATCAGTTAGATAATGGCCAATCCAGTGTGTGAACTGAAATAATTTATCCCAAGTTTAGTTATTAAACATTTATTATCTACTGCTCTCTCTCTCTCTCTCTCTCTCTCTCTCTCTCTCTCTCTCTCTCTCTCTCTCTCTCTCTCTCTCTCTCTCTCTCTCTCTCTTTCATCCGTACACAACATCCACCTCTCTACGTCTTTCACCTTTTGTACTGCCTTGCTTCTCTTATAAACCCAACCTAACCCAACTTAACCTAAGCTAACCTAACCTATACAGTAAAATCCCTCTCATACGGCATTCGAGTATCCGGCAGCTTCAAGTATCCGGCACATCTTTCCCCGAGCCTTAAAATCAATAAAAAATCAATGTGTACTCATAAAATCGATTAAAATTTCCGCGCGAGGCATACTTTGTCCCCTCGCCACCAGAGCGCACTGCTTCGCGCCACCCGCGGCCCCACTGCACTGTGTTTACTCAGTGACCAGTCCCGCGTGTGCACTGTTTATCGCCTGACGCCTTCATCATGCCTAAAGTTGTAGAAAAGAGGAAGCGTATTGTGCTTACACTTAAGCAGCTGATCAGATCAGCTGATCTTTGTTATGGTAAGATGCGTGAGTGTAGGGTGGTGATTGTGGACATAATTTCACTTCTATTCAAGTATCCGGCAATATTCAAGGCATGTCGGCGGTCCCGTTGATGCCGGATAAGAGGGATTTTACTGTACATATCATTATATTGTGGCTTATCACAAACACCTTTGTCACGCTAAACAAGTCTGTGGATGTTTGTTCTTCCTTCTTGTTAATTTGCGTTATTCCAGTGCCTATGGATGGACTTTCAACCACTAACACCCTGCTCCCTTTCCTTCAGTTCATTCTACATCACAGGCGTGCGTAAATGTGACTTCCAGAGAGCGAAGTAAAAGAAAAGCCCCAGAAAAAAGTTCCCTAGCTCTTCATATGAACTTTGCTTCCTCTCAAGAACTTTCTTTTACCTCATCATCCTTACTCTCGTGTTGACTTTTTTTTCTTTTTCCTCTCTCTCTCTCTCTCTCTCTCTCTCTCTCTCTCTCTCTCTCTCTCTCTCTCTCTCTCTCTCTCTCTCTCTCTCTCTCTCTCTCTCTAAGATGAGAAGTTCACAAGTAAAATAAAGACAAAAACTTTCTCCATGAATTTTTGCCCGTCCTGTAATCTGCCGCAATGTTCCCATACGCCAGTTCCTGCCTCATGATTACGAAACAAATTTCAACCCCGTATTTCTACTTCGTGCCCGGTCCTCGGAGACATGAATAAATGTACGGGCGAATGTGTGAATGGAGGAGTGAGTAGTAATGGGCGAGTGGAGGAACTCAACGGCAAAGGGTGCTCACTTTTCTTTTTCTTTTCGGTTTTACGTCTAGTTTCCCTAGTCTATCAAGGTTAGAACGGTGCCTCTTAACGAAGGACTTGCTTTTGGCATTTTGGAAATGATATCCCCGAGTGGATGCCCTTCTTACTCTCGGACCGTTGCCAGGATTCAAACCTCATACGCTTAAAAAGCATGCGTTTAAAAAGCTTAAAATATTGTCATTTTCTCAAGTTTATATATACTGTGTTGCAAAATTAATGTACAAATATGTCAAACTGTTACCCTACCAGACACAGAGTTAATCTTCGTCTACCACAAGGCAGATCAGCGATGATACACAAAGCATTTAGATTTAATGCAACTCATGTATGGAATGAAACGGCAGGGAAGGTATATCATCATTGTTCTTTACCAACATACAAATATAGAATCAAAAAGTATTTAATTAATATGTAAATGATAACAGGTAGCTTTATTATTAATCAAAATGACTGGAGGTAGCATAAAATAAAAAAAAATGTTAAATTAGCCCACGTTATAAAATGAGTAAATTGTAGAGAGGAGGGCAAAATATACCATAAGGTATCAGTCCTCATTGTCGAGCAAATCATTGACATATGTTTATTTAATGCATATAGTTTAACCTTGTAATATAATGTGTCTGCTTATGACAATAAAGAACTGAATTGAATTGAGATGTGCCTGAGGATCCCTGGGACACCAAAGTGCGGGCCGTCTCACTTTTTCGCGGCTGGCAGTAAAAAGTTGGTTGGTCACTGCCATAAAAGATCCGTAAATCTCAAGAAGCTGGGAATTCTAATACATTCCTTCGAGGACGACTCTCTCTCTCTCTCTCTCTCTCTCTCTCTCTCTCTCTCTCTCTCTCTCTCTCTCTCTCTCTCTCTCTCTCTCTCATAAGTCTCAGAGTGTCTACACAAATTGCGGAAAAGACTTCCTCGTTTACAAGTGTTGAGAGGTTCATTTAGATTATATCAAGTCTACCTTTTGACCTGAGAATATGATTAGTTTGGGTACAGTTTCACCCACAGCCTTGCAATGGACTAATTCTAAGGTAAGCTTTCATTAACAATCATGCAGTTTCATTCGATCAGTTCGGTAAAACAAGAAAAAGGAAAAAAATGTGTTTCCACAAAGTTACGCAAATTTGCAAGCTGGAATTCGCAGAAAAGAAAAGAACTTAAGTATTATTCTCTCTCTCTCTCTCTCTCTCTCTCTCTCTCTCTCTCTCTCTCTCTCTCTCTCTCTCTCTCTCTCTCTCTCTCTTGTCAATACTCGTTTGGTATATTTTGCAAAACCATCTACACTTTACAGTTCAATTCCTCTTCGTCATAATACTCGTACGTTCAAACTTCTTTTGCGTACCTTTCTTTCACCTTTTCTTTCTTTCTGTTCTTCCTCTTTCTCCTCCTTCCCTTGCACCATCAACCACCACCGAAGCTCCCCGTCCTTTTCCTCCTGCTCTTCTCTCTCTCTCTCTCTCTCTCTCTCTCTCTCTCTCTCTCTCTCTCTCTCTCTCTCTCTCTCTCTCTCTCTCTCTCTCTCTCTCTTTTTTGGCACCAGTTCTGTCCAGTTAATAGAAGTTCTAGTTGCTTCTTCTCCCTCCTCTTCCTCCCCATCCCCTCCTCTTCCTCCTCCGCTTCCTTCTCTTCGTCGTCCTCCTCCTCGTCCTGCTCCTTCTCTTCGTCGTCCTCTTCCTCTATAGTAAAATTAATCTTCCTATCAATGCGTTATATTCTTTTTAGCCACACCCTTGAATAATGTACTTGAGATGGGCGCACAGTCTTCGCGGATCTTGAGATAGTGAATGTCTAGAGGGATGAATAACATTCCTATGCCTCTCCTACGCCAAAGTGATGGGGCCTCAAATAAGTGAAGAAAGAAAGGAGAAGAGAGAGAGAGAGAGAGAGAGAGAGAGAGAGAGAGAGAGAGAGAGAGAGAGAGAGAGAGAGAGAGAGAGAGAGAGAGAGAGAGAGAGAGAGAGACGAAAGGTCAAAACAGAAAAGTTACTTCTTCAAAGATGATAATAATTCTCATCAAAGTAAGTAGGGAGAAGGAAGATGAGGAGGAGGAGGAGGAGGAGGAGGAGGAGGAGGAGGAGGAGGAGGAGGAGGAGGAGGAGGAGGAGGAGGAGGAGGAGGAGGAGGTAATGGAAGACGAGATAGAAGAGGAGAAAGAAGGGAAAGCGAGAAGAAAGAGTACAAGAAGAATGAGAGAGAGAGAGAGAGAGAGAGAGAGAGAGAGAGAGAGAGAGAGAGAGAGAGAGAGAGAGAGAGAGAGAGAGAGAGACAGGGGCGGGTAGCAACTGACTGGAGGGAGGAAGTCGTGGAGGGAGTGGTGCGAGGAGGCGGGCGGGTCAGCAGCCGCCGTTGGGCCGCCATCTGTTTGCTCAGCTACTAGACAGACACACCGCCGCCGTTGCTTTCTCTGAACGGCTCAGCAAACGGGTCGCTGTTGCCTGTAATGGGCTGCTGGGATGACTGAAGAAGGGGATGGGAGGGGGCAGGAAATAGAGAGAGAGAGAGAGAGAGAGAGAGAGAGAGAGAGAGAGAGAGAGAGAGAGAGAGAGAGAGAGAGAGAGAGAGAGAGAGAGAGAGAGAGAGAGAGAGAGAGAGATGAGGGAAGGAAAAGGAGGAAGACTAAAGAGAAAAGAAAGGATGTAGAGTAGAAAACACTGGATGAGTTAACGAGTATATTTCTCTCTCTCTCTCTCTCTCTCTCTCTCTCTCTCTCTCTCTCTCTCTCTCTCTCTCTCTCTCTCTCTCTCTCTCTCTCTCTCTCTCTCTCTCTCTCTCTCTCTCTCTCTCTCTCTCTCTCTCTCTCTCTCTCTCTCTCTCTCTCTCTCTCTCTCTCTCTCTCTCTCTCTCTCTCTCTCTCTCTCTCTCTCTCTCTCTCTCTCTCTCTCTCTCTCTCTCTCTCTCTCTCTCTCACTGAAATTAATAAGCGATGAAGAAAATATATAAGGGTATTAATGGGCGTCCAGTTTTCATTCTTTATGGTCCAGACATGAGGAGAAATAAGAGGAGAAGGAGAGAAACGATGGAGAAAAGGAACAGAAAGTACAGTTCCTTACTGAGAGACTAAATGTGTTCTAAATTATCCTGGTAAGAGAAAAATAGTAAACTGGACGGTTCTAATAAATGGCGAGTTTTTTTTTTTTTTTATGTAGGAGGGACACTGGCCAAGGGCAACAAAAATTCAATAAAAAAAAAAAAAGCCCACTGAGATGCCAGTTCCAGAAAAGCGTCCAAAGCGGTAGTCAAAAAATTGAAGGATAAGTGTCTTGAAACCTCCCTCTTGAAGGAATTCAAGTCATAGGAAGATGGAAATACAGAAGGAGGCAGGGAGTTCCAGAGTTTACCAGAGAAGGGGATGAATGAATGAGAATACTGGTTAACTCTTGCATTAGAGAGGTGGACAGAATAGAGGTGAGAGAAAGAAGAGTCTTATGCAGCGAGGCCGCGGGAGGAGGGTAGGCATGCAGTTAGCAAGATCAGAAGAGCAGTTAGCATAGAAATAGCGGTAGAAGACAGTTAGAGATGCAACATTGCGGCGATGAGAGAGAGGCTGAAGACAGTCAGTTAGAGGAGAGGAATTGATGAGACGAAAAGCTTTTGATTTCACCCTACCTAGAAGAGCGGTATGAGTGGAAGTCCCCCAGACATGTGAAGCATACTCCATACATGGAAGGATAAGGCCCTTGTACAGAGTTAGCAGCTCGGGAGGAGAGAAAAACTGGCGGAGACGTCTCAGAACACCTAACTTCATAGAAGCTGTTTTAGCTAGAGATGAGATGTGAAGTTTCCAATTCAGATTATAAGTAAAGGACAGACCGAGGATGTTATCATGGCGACGTTGGTGTTGGAGAAAAAAAGGGAGATGAGAGAGAGAGAGAGAGAGAGAGAGAGAGAGAGAGAGAGAGAGAGAGAGAGAGAGAGAGAGAGAGAGAGAGAGAGAGAGAGAGAGAGAGAGAGGGTGGGGGCACCAGTTGGTTCAGTGCCTACGTGCCCAATGGTGACTGAGGGACCTTGAGTCCTGTAACCTTTGTCATGAGGAAGGAGGAAGCCATGAAACTCTGGTGAAGAGGGAGGTGGCAACAACGGCAACAACAACTCCAAATACTACTACTGCTACTACTACTACTACTATCTACTATTACTACTACTACTACTACTATTAATACTACTACTGTTTCTGTTGCTATTATAATAAAAACAAGGCTAGTAGTAGAACGTATTGCAATATATCAAAGCTGTTCCGCAACTTCTCACTGTCCTTGGGGCTTTGCAAATGAGCTCTAGAACAGGTATACCATAAACGTCGGACACAAACACACACACACACACACACACACACACACACACACACACACACACACACACACACACACACACACACACACACACACACACACACACACACACACACACACACACACACACACTTGCTCCCCTCTTTTCTACCTTTGTGTGTGTGTGTGTGTGTGTGTGTGTGTGTGTGTGTGTGTGTGTGTGTGTGTGTGTGTGTGTGTGTGTGTGTGTGTGTGTGTGTGTGTGTGTGTGTGTGTGTGTGTGTGTGTGTGTGTGTGTGTGTGTCAAGGGGATGGAAAGGAAGAGGAAGGGGTTACATAGTGTGGCCAAGCAATCAGACCACCTCCTCAGCCTCATTCTAATCAAGACCTGAATAATGATGACTCCTTGAAGATATTCTGTCATGCTGTTCACCTCGTTAATTAGCCCAGCACTTTTGTTAGCACCTTGTATATAGTAATTTATCTGCTGTAATAATCGCTTTTTAATCTCCCTTTAAGTAAGTCATGCCTCATTTCATTACTCATCTTGCACAGTCTTAAGTGAAAGTCTCCTGTGACACAGTTGCGACTCCAGCACGTGTTAGCGCCTCGTGCAGCGCCAAGAGGGCGGCACACAACACTGCTCCGAGAATATAAAGCCACGAAAGAAGAAGTAAAAAAAAACATGCAAAAGTAATTGATTGAAGGACGCGTATGCAAACACACACACACACACACACACACACACACACACACATGTTCTCCGATTTACCACACCCGTCCATCTACTTATTCACCGACAAAATTAACTATCGCCCACTCACCCATCCTCTCACCTAGTCACCCACCCATAGACACACACTCATCTACCCGCACACCTCTTATTCGATTCACTCCGCTTATCCACCTACTCACTCGTCCACACACACACACAATTATCATCCCATCCACCCAACCACCCACACACGAACATTCTCTCTCTCTCTCTCTCTCTCTCTCTCTCTCTCTCTCTCTCTCTCTCTCTCTCTCTCTCTCTCTCTCTCTCTCTACCCACCAGTACCCTTCCCCCACACAAACACGTGGCCTTTAGTGAGCTGATACCGCAACACGGCTGAGTGCAAGAACCTCAGATACGACGTATATTGATCACGGTAGCCCTTCCCTCTCAGGGCACTTGATAAGCTGACTACCTCCCTTCAAGGCAACCCAGTCTCAAGTCCAATAGACGCACCACTTCTCTCTTCACGCTGTGTACACTTAGCGCTTGCAATCGATGCCTTCAGGATATTTGCACAGTGACACCCTGACAGACTTGCGTGATACAGGGTTCGGAAAGGCAGCATCTGTAAGAGTGACGTGCGAAGACTGGATGGATGTGTTGCAATTGTTGTTATTATTATTACTACTATTATTAATTCTTTTGTAGTATTAATGGTAGTGGCACTGTCAGTCATTATATAGGTTATTTCTATGTTTTGCGCCATACGAACTGAAAACATACAGATATTGAAACTGTCGGAAACTCATTTAGACTGTCTGGTTGGTTTGCTGATGGTCGAGCTTATCATTATTGTTACTATTATTGTTGTTGTTGTATTTGTTGTTACTGATGCTGCTGCTGCTGCTGCTGTTCTTGTTGTTACCTCAATGATACTAATTTCACAGTTCTCTTTCCATCTTAAACACACACACACAAGCTTTGACCCAGTAACA
>NC_087160.1:9317500-9322500 GCF_035594125.1 Scylla paramamosain
ATTGCCTTCCCCCCTCAAAAAGAGAAAAATAATAAATAAATAAAATAAATAAATAAATAAATAAAATAAAAATAAAATAAAATAAAAATAAATAAATAAAATGAATAAATAAATAAATAAATAAAATAATAAAGTAAATAAATAAAGATAAATAAATAAATAAATAAATAAAAAAGGAAAAAAAAATCATAGCACTGAAATAAGAGGATATGCGTGAATTATTTTTTATGCAGCATTTTTCTTTTACTGTCATTCGCACGTCCCGCTTTCAAAGGAACGAGAAAAAGTACTGCCACTGAGTAAAATATATCACGAGCTAAAGTGCCCAGCAAATCTGTTAAAAAAAAGTCGAGTTGAAATACAGCAGGCGCTTCAGAATATGGATAATCATAAATAAAAAAAATAAATAAAATAAATAAATAAATAAAAACTCCTGAATATCTAAGTAAGAAAAAAAAAAGGAATGAAATGTATCGTTGTATAAAATATTTCTGTAAAAAAGACAACAAAACGAAAAACTAACCTTTCCTTAAAAAGTCCATACCCTTTCGCTAACTTTATCCCCTAAGCTTTCTCTAAAAATAATAACAAAAAACCTAACCTTTTCCTAAAACACATAACTTTTCCCGAACTTTTCTCCAAATTTCCCTTACCTTTCTCTAACAAATAAAAAAAAAACCCATCCTTTCCCTAACCTTTAGCTAATCTTCCCTTTAAATTTTCTTTCCCTAAATAAAAAAAAAAAGAAATTGACCATTCCATGACTTTTTTCCCTGATCTTTCACAAAAAAAAGCAAAAAAAAAAGAAAAGAAAAACTCCAACTTTTCCCTTTCATTTCCCTAAGGAAAATAAAAAAAAATACCAAAACAATCACTGAAAAATCACAATTCCACGATAGAGGGAAAAAAGGGTGCACCACAACCCAGTATTCACCGCCATTACCCAACAATGCGCAGCGCCTGAGTGACTGGCGCACGTCCCGAGGGAGTGACTGGCTCGGTAAATCGTTGAGGAATAGGGAGGGACCAAAAATTTACACTTTTTCTTCGTTCTCCATTTCCGTTCCCCTAAATTTTCTTGATAGTTCCTTTTATGATATTCCTTTCTTTCACGTTTAAATATTCGATCACTTATTCTCTTGATTTGTGTGCGCGTTTCCTATTCATCTCTCCATCTTTCCGCCTCCTCTTTCTCTCTTTCTTGCGTTTAAATGATCCACTTCTCCCTTCTCCCCTTCCATTTCCTCCTTTTCTCTTCCTCTTCCTTCTTTCTCTCACTCTCCTTCTCTCCATCTCGACCTCCTTCTCCGCCTTACAACTGTGTCTCGTTTCTCCTCCTTTTACTCCCTCTACTTCTCCCTCCCTCCTTCAAGCTACGTTCCTTTCACTTTCTTTTTTATCTCCATCTCTCTCTTCTTCCTCTTCCACTTCTCTGCGTCTCAGAAATGACTTCAAAACCTCCTATCTCTCCTGTTTCTTCCTCTTCCTGACCGGCTTTCCTCCCTTCCTTATCTCTCTCTCTCTCTCTCTCTCTCTCTCTCTCTCTCTCTCTCTCTCTCTCTCTCTCTCTCTCTCTCTCTCTCTCTCTCTCTCTCTCTCTCTCATCATGTATCATCTCATACCTTAAGCCTCACTGGTAATCTCTTCTTTTCTCCTCCTCTTTCCCTCCTTTCCTAAACTCCTTAATTTTCTTTTTATCATCCCTTTTCTCTCTTTCTTATCCTTTTCTATTATTTGGACTCCTTTTTTATCTACTCTTAATCTGTCTGTCTCTGTTTTATTGTTTGTCTGTATGTCTGTTTTTTTCTTTTTTCTCTATTCTCTTTTTGTCTGTCTGTCTGTCTGTCTGTCTGTCTGTCTGTCTGTTTGTCTGTCTGGCTGTCTGTCTGTCTGTCTATCTGTCTGTCTGGCTGTCTGTCTACTATCGTTTTCAAATAATCGATAGGAAAAAAAATGGAATGAATTAAAGTATCGAATTTCTCTCTCTCTCTCTCTCTCTCTCTCTCTCTCTCTCTCTCTCTCTCTCTCTCTCTCTCTCTCTCTCTCTCTCTCTCTCTCTCTCTCTCTCTCTCTCTCTCTCTCTCACATTGTTAATTGCTAACCTACTGCTGGTGTTATCTCCTTCACTGCTCGCCTCGCCCTCCGTTTCTCTCGCCCCCTCACAACCTAAGTGTCGTGTTACCACTTCCCTTTGCTCACCTACACCGCCTCGCCGCTGCATAAGTCGAGGCGGAGGTAGTGTCTTCAGAATTAGGGAAGGTAGGATAGCTTAGGATAGAGACGAGGGTAAAGGGAAGATGCAGGAAAGGAGTCTGACAGGAGGGGAGAGAAGGAAAGGCGATAAGGGAATGGGAGTTAATGGGAGTTGGTAAGAAAAGTGAAAATTTGAAGGAAGGAAGAAAGGAAGAAAAGCAAATAGGAGGATGTATGAAAAAAGTGATGAGGGGGTGAAGAAGGAAAGGGAGTGGATGGAAAGGAAAGGGAAAGGAAGGGAAGGATGAAAATCAGGAAAGGAGAGTAGGGTAAATGGGTAAAGAAGTGAAAGGAAAGGAAAGTAAAAGAAGGGCAATAAGAGAAGGCGAAAAGAACGGGATGAATGGGTACAGGAAGAAGTGAAAATGAAGGATGAAGGATGAAATGAAGGATAAAAAGGAGGGCAATAAAGATCCAGAAGAGAGAGAGAGAGAGAGAGAGAGAGAGAGAGAGAGAGAGAGAGAGAGAGAGAGAGAGAGAGAGAGAGAGAGAGAGAGAGAGAGAGAGAGAGAGAGAGAGAGAGAGAGAGAGAGAGAGAGAGAGAGAGAGAGAGAGAGAGAGAGAGAGGAAAGGTAGGAAAGCAAAGAAAAAAAGAAAAGATTGAGAGACAAACATTTTTTACGAGAAGGATGAGCGAGAGCTATAAAACACCGCTGAGGAGAAAAAGACGCAGTGAATGCCGGCCTTGACCAAACACACAGGGGGAGAGAAAGAGTGAGCGTTCTGAAAGTTCAAGGTCATTTTTCATTCCGTGATGTCTTCAAATTGCCAAGTGTGGAAAAAAAAGGAAAAGAAAAAAAAAAGCAGAATTTAACTCTCAGATTCAGAGTTTGCAAGGGAAAGAATGCAATAAATAAATAAATAAATAAATAAATAAAAACGAAACACAATAACGATGAACAGAAGAAAACTTGACAAACAACAGTGATAACAACAACAGTGCATTACAAAAGACACCAAAGGCAGGTTAGTAAAGATCTTAGTATAGCTTAAATGAGTCTGTGCCCCTCGTATGTTGATAGAAGAGTAGATATTGAAGAATAGCAATGATGGATACAGGTGAGGCAGCATTAGGAAAGGTGTAATAAAATTGCTAAGAGATACTCATGAGCGATGCAAGAGAAATGGTAATGATTCCACGAAAAACCAGTATTAAACAGCATCAGGTCTCCTACTTTGTACAACAGTTCATTACACCAGATCTTCCCTTCAAGAGGTTCAAGGCAAGAGTGGAGCAGAAGATTTGATTGCAGGATTGTGATCGCAGGAGCCCAATTAAAAGCTATGCAGCATAACTCTATAAAGTCAGCAGTAGAAGTGTGGTGGCGTCGTTATCAAGGCGATGTCATTTAGAAATCACTTGTTCAGATTTGTTGGTGGACGACACTCGAAGCTTGAAGTACTCAATGAAAACAGATTGGAATTCCGGAAGTTGGAAAGTTTATAAAGATTCACTCTTTTGTAGACATTGAATAGTTGTTTCATTAAAAAAAAAAAAAAAAAAAAAATTCGTGTGAAAGGCAAACTGAAAAAGAGAACGGAGAAATGCAACTGAATCCACTGCTTGGATCGAAATGAGGAGAGGTAAGTAATTAACAGTCTGAGTCACCTGCTTGTTGATAAGAAACACGGAGGTTTGTTTTTCGTTTCAATGTAACAGAAAACGGAGGATTTTGTCAGAACGCTCCTTATCACCGTCGCTGAGAGGGATCTCTTGACGTGGGAATATTTTTAGTCTTCCACATGGACGAGACCTCAGAAGCCACTGTTATGTCGCCTTTAATTACACCGAAACGTATAGATCTTAATGCTGAACGATCCCTTGCCACAGACCCCGAACCCTCTGACATTCTTCTGATTCTCTCTGTACTTTCACAATTCGTATTCTCATTCCGTACTATTTCCATGTATTTTTTCTCCCCTACTTTTACTATTTGTGTAGATCTTACTGTTACTCCTTATCATGCCAGGTGTAAAATAGAAGCGCAGTTGGGTAAATGTCATAAGTTAAGACACGTACGGCATGCAGCGAGTCCCGGTGTGGATGTACAAGGATGCCATTCCGTATAATTGAATAAATGCTAAACTGTCGTCTGGCGCTACTGACACGCGAGGGTAGCTGGTGAGGAGAGACATGCAGGGATAGTTAACGAGAAGCCTTTGACGCTCCCTCGCCCCTCTCTACTATACACACCTGTCTGCGAGGGACTGGAGACGTAATGGTGGGTGACCTGCTGGCTGTTTGCTCTCTCGTGAATTCAAGAGGGTTGAGGGCAAACACAGGCTGACGTGAAGGGAAAGTCTCTAGTAAACTGCCGAGTAATAAAGATTGGAGTAGGTTTAGTGAGGAAAATGACAAGGATAAAGAGCTTGTTCATAAATTTCAAGTAATAAAAGAAAGGAAATATGAATTGAACTGGACCCAGATTTAAAGTTAGAATAGCAAAAGTGAAATTAAATAAGAGAAATAGATAAAAAAAAATAAATAATAAATTAAATACTTGAGCATGGATTTTAGTTCGTGAAAATTCTGAGAAAGTAAAACATGCACGCAAATTCAGAGTAAAAATACAATGAATAAAGACTATTTGGATTTAAAGTCAGTAAAATCTGCAAAGAAATGAAGCCAGAACGTTGATTTTTATTACTCGAAGATTTAACTTTTTTTTTTTATTTGACAGTTTAAAGACAAGATTAAGTACATTTATGGACGATGACTGATGACAAATGACAAGTTGCAAGTTCTC
>NC_087160.1:9325000-9350000 GCF_035594125.1 Scylla paramamosain
ACGTGGTGCTGTGTTCCGGCTGTTCCTGTGCCCTGGACATGTGCATCACGGCGCTGTGCAGCCCCGGACAGAACCTGCTGGTGCCTCGCCCTGGTTTCCCCATCTACACTACCCTGGCGGTGGGACTCGGCGTGCAGACCAAGGACTACAATCTACTGGTAAGGGAAGCGTGAATGTTCCTTCTGTGTATGTGCCTAGTATTATTACTCCTATGTGGAACCCCGGGACCTTACATAGTCGCAGTAAATTCAAGCACGAAAATTCCTTCATGAAATTATCACCGAAAATAATGCTTTGTTCATGATTAAGTTTCTCAGACATAACATAACTTGTCCTTAACTAAACTAACCTAAAGTAAAGTTATTCATTATAGAAGAATTATTATTTTAGAGAGATAATGTGGATGGGAAACTAAGGCATACGAGAGAGAGAGAGAGAGAGAGAGAGAGAGAGAGAGAGAGAGAGAGAGAGAGAGAGAGAGAGAGAGAGAGAGAGAGAGAGTGGGAGGACAGGAATTAAGAAACAAGTCATCAAAATAAGGAGGATAAGACGCTCTCCCTTATCTTCCCTTCCTCCTCAGCCAAAATACTTGCCAAAATCCGTCTCTTTCTTCTCCAAGCGCCATTTTTCTTTCCATTCCCCTTCCCTCCCCTTATCTTCCTCAGTACCTTAATACGTTCTCTCTCTCTCTCTCTCTCTCTCTCTCTCTCTCTCTCTCTCTCTCTCTCTCTCTCTCTCTCTCTCTCTCTCTCTCTCTCTCTCTCTCTCTCTAGCTCTTTATTAACCCGTCTTATTCCCTCCTCATCCTTTATCTCATATCTCCTTCTCTTTCCGTTAAACACCCATATCCTCTCTCTCTCTCTCTCTCTCTCTCTCTCTCTCTCTCTCTCTCTCTCTCTCTCTCTCTCTCTCTCTCTCTCTCTCTCTCTCTCTCCTCAGGTTAGGGCTTGGTTGCACTAAACTTATCACTTCAGTCGTGCGGAATAACAAGATAAACTCTCTAGGAAACAAACACGGCAACCATCACTTCCTCCTTCTCCTCTTCCTCCTCCTCCTGCTCCTCCTCCTCCTCCTTCTTCTCTTCCTCTGCGCCCACGAAGACATCCACCAAAGTAGCGTTTCACTCTATCATTCATGTTCAGAGTGAGTTACTGTATGGCTTTGTCCTGACCTAACCTAACCTAACAAGACCTGACCTAACCTAACTTAACCTACGTATAGCAAGTTTTCCACGTTAATCTTTCCACTTTTATTGGCAGGTTTGACTGGGGGCGACATATGACCACTGACACTGTACTGTATGTAAGATTGTTCAACTACCAGATCATTAATTTTGCTACTAGAGGTTTGCCACGCTGTTACAAGCCTACACCAGACCATTTTTTGATGAGTTATAAGGAGTCATGGCAGTTAAAGGGTGTAGAAAAAATAAAACAAAATAGAATAAACAAACAGATAAATAAAATAAACAGAATAGAAAATAAAAAAAACATGGAATGAACATAAATTCGACAATCAAACGTGCACATATATTCCAATTCATTTCCCCCATTTACGCCATTATATTCATCGTCCTCCTCTTCTGCTCTTCTCCGAACCTTACCTCTTTCCTCCCATAGCAGGAGAGGAACTGGGAGGTCAGTGTACATTTCCTCTAATTTCATCCATTTGTCTTTATAGCAATGCACGCCTCCTCCCCTTCCTCCAATCTCCTCCCTCCTTCTTTCCCCATACTCCTCATCATCTTCCCAACTCGGCTAAACGCAAACCTCCTGCTCCTCTTCCTCCTCTCTCCTCCCTCTTTCTTTCCTCTACCCCTCATTGTCTCCCCGAGTCAGCCAAACGCAAACCTCCTTCTCTGCTTCCCTCTACCCCTCATTGTCTCCTTAGATTTTCTTAACTGAAGCATCCTCTCTTCAACTACAGCCAGAGAGGAGCTGGGAGATCGACCTTGAGATGTTGGAGGCCTCGATTGACGACCAGACAGCGGCCATCGTCGTCAACAACCCGTCCAACCCATGCGGCTCCGTCTACACTAAAGAGCACCTGATTGCCATCCTCGAGGTGGCCGCCAGGAACAAGGTGCCCATCATTGCCGACGAGATCTACGACCACTTTGTGAGTACTGCTGGTGACGGTGGTGGTGAGGGTGGTGGTGGTGGTGGTGGTGGTGGTGTTTAGTGGCAGTGAAGGTAATGTTTGATTGAGATTTGATTGTAGTAATTGAATGTTAAGCCTAAATGCACAGTTTGTAAGAAATACTTCATGCAAACACAGAAGGTTTAATCATGAGGACTTGTTTATCAAAAATTGATGGAGTGAAGAGATAAACTTAGGAATGTGTTGCAAATGATCAGTTTTTAAAAGAAATATATAATGGTCAATGTAGATGCCTTGTGATTTGTTTTATGTTAATCTAGAAAAAAAAGACTGCTAAACTGGTGTAGGAAGCGAGGAGAAAACAGACCTTGTGGAGACTAGCGAAGATTAGAGACTTCTTATGAATATGGGAAAAGTTACAGAAGTGGTGGTGGTGGTGGTGGTGGTGGTGGTGAGGCTGTGTGGTGTTGCTGAAAGGAAGAGGTATAGATGAATAGTGACTAGTTTGACTATTAACACTTCACACTATCAAGAATCAGGTTAATTAATCCGTTTTGACATCTGCGGACAAACTCTATTGGCTTATCAAAGTCAGCCTCGTGTGGCCAAAACAGGTTCAGTCTCTTGTTTTTCCTTGATTTTCCTTCTCGGACTTCTATCTCGGGCGCTCGTTGTCTCTCAGCGTGTGTTAATATTTCAGCATCTCTTAAAAGTCACATTCACTGAGAGTATTTTAGTTTGACGTCACTCACTCCTCTCCCTTCGGACTTCAGGCACCTGTCATGTGTTGCAAGTGTTGTTCTTCCTGCCAACATTCAACCTCCCTGCATCCCATAAGAAGATCCCTAGTATATCGGTTATGTGGACTCCCTTGTTCTTCCTCTTGTTCTTGTTCTTTTTCTTCTTCCTCCACTTTCCCGTTCTCGTCCTCGTCCTCCGCCTCGTCCTCTTCCTCTTCCTCCTCCTCCTCCTCCTCCTCCTCCTCCTCCTCCTCCTCCTCCTCCTCCTTCTCTTCCTCTACTTTCTCGTTCCCGTCCTCCCCTTCGTCCTCCTCCTCCTCCTTCTCCTCTTGTTCATCCTCCTCCTCCATTTCTTCTTCTTCTTCTTCTCCTTCTTCTTCTTCTCCATCTTATTCTTGCTCATGTTCTTTATTGTTCTTCTTTTTCGTTCAAATGTTCTAGTTGATATTCTTCTCATTCTCATTCTTCTTGTTCACTTATTCACTTGTTCACTTTTTTTCACATACTTGTTCTCGTCCTCTTCTCCATCTCTTCTATTCCCCATCCTCTCTCCTCTCCCTCTTCCTCCATCATCACCATCACCACCACCACCAACTCTTCCTCCTCCTCCTCCTCCTGTTCCCCCTTCTCCTCCTCCTCTTGGTCACGTGTTTGTCCCCTGGCTGGCTATCACGCTCTCTAGGCATGTTCATTGGGGAAGGGCAAGAGAGGGAAGGAGGAGGGGAAGAAGGAGAAATGGATGGGGAGGAGTGAGGTGAGGGAGGCGTAGGGAGGGGGAGGAGGAACACAGAGATGGGGATGACAACAGCAAAAGCCGGTAAAAGAGGAGAGGAAGACGGAGACCAAGACCAAGAAAAGAAGAAAACGGAGAAAGTGAAAGAGTTGGAGAGTAAATATGGTAAGTAATGGAGTTTGACCAAGTAAAAAAAAAAAGAGAAAAAAAAATGCAGGAACCTGAAGACTTGTGATAAAGGTTAATGTGAAAAAGATGGGATTAGGAAGCTATAAGGAAGGGATGGGAAGGAAGGAGATGCCACAGTATGGGAGGAGAAGGAGGAGGAGGAGGAGGAGGAAGAGGAGGAGGAGTAGGAGGAGGAGGAGGAGGAGGAGGAGGAGGAGGAGGAGGAGGAGGAGGAGGAGGAGGAGGAGAAGAAGAAGAAGAGGAAGAAGACGAAAACAACAAGAAAAACAAAAATAATAAAAAGAAAAAAACAGGGAGCAATACGGAAAATTTTATATATATATATATATATATATATATATATATATATATATATATATATATATATAGATATATATATATATATATATATATATATATATATATATATATATATATATATATATATATATATATATATATATATATATATATATATATATATATATATATATATATATATAACAAATTCAAGGGTACAGGCGGGCTGAGAGGAAGGCAGGGAAGGCAGGAGAGAGGAGACAGAGGGGTTAAGAATGACCTCCAGACGAAGGAGGGGGAGAGGAGGGGATGAGAGAGTGGAGGGAGGAATAAGGGAGGGACGCACGTCACTAACCAGTTGGAGGGAGCTTTGTGAACCACGTGATCTGACTGCCTTCTAACCTGGTTCTTATGCCCCTCCTGCACCTGCTCGCTCACCTGCCCGCTCAGTTACCGGTACTTACTAACACTTATTCTTTTATGAAGTCTTTAAGTAGTATAAGTGACATAGCAAGAGTGACGTAAGCAAAACTCTCAGGGTCAGTAATCAGGATAGAACAAGAAGCTTGATAACTTTAGATTTAAAAAAGAGATAGGGAGGAATTGGTTCCTAAATAGAATGATATATGAATGGGATAGACACAATAATCGGGTTGTTAGTGTTGAGTCATTATTGAGCTTCCAAAGAAAGAGAGTGCATTGCTGCGTGCAGGCCTGACAACTTCGCACAGCTTCCTTTATTCTTTTTTCATAAGTTCTTATTAGGACTCTTTATACTCCATACAACTTCCTCCATACTCTGCCTTCCATACTCAATACACGCGGAAAACTGCTACGTAGGGAGCGTCTGTACCCTTCCTATCAACAATGCTTCTCTTCTTTTATAATACAATTACATTTTTCTCCAGCATTACCACATCATCAATAAGCATTCATACCCTGCCCCCACAAATAAAAAAGACGTATTACAGATTCCCTTTCTTTATATTGCAGTTCTTTTTTTGTAGATAGTGTATTGTAGTGCGAGAAAAATTAACCAGTCTAGTTAGGATCTAAAAAGTCTGTCGTTTAAAATCCTACGTGAAAGTAAACCATCTTACCATTTACTCTCCCGGGTAATGGGAGGACGTCTTACTGTTCCTCAACACTCCCACGGTAGATGTTAGGCAGTGTTTTCTCCCCTACAGGTAAAAGTAATCACACTACCTGGCCTGGTTTTGGCGAGCACCGGTGGTTCTCTCTTCTGCTTTAACTTTCTTTTTTTTTTTTTTTTGTAGCAGTGATTGTTATATTTCGTTTTTTTTTATTATTTTCCTTAAGAGATGATGACTTCTGTCCGCGTGTCTGTCTCTCTCTCTCTCTCTCTCTCTCTCTCTCTCTCTCTCTCTCTCTCTCTCTCTCTCTCTCTCTCTCTCTCTCTCTCTCTCTCTCTCTCTCTCTCTCTCTCTCTCTGCGATCATTTATCACGCTGCCTAACATGGGCTCCCCTAATGAAAATTTCCTACCACCTCACTATCATTTCCCCCTGTAGCTGTAACTCTTCCCTCTACTCGTGTCCGCTGGCACTCTTTTCTCCCGAGACGAATTCGTTACACATCCACTTCTCCTGAAGACGAGGTTACGCTTACATCTGAATGCCTTGTATATAGATGGACTTGGGCACAGTCGTGGCAAGTGTGTCTTAAAGAGAGAGAGAGAGAGAGAGAGAGAGAGAGAGAGAGAGAGAGAGAGAGAGAGAGAGAGAGAGAGAGAGAGAGAGAGAGAGAGAGAGAGAGAGAGAAAACTTCTCTTCCTTGCCGTTTGCTTACCAACTCCTATGTTCCTTCCTCTGAACTCGCGTTTTAACGTCAAGCCTCCCTCTTGACTTTTATTTCCTAATTCTTATACCCTCCTACCTCCTGCCACTTTCATTTTAACCCTTTCACTGCGACACGAAACAATTAGCACCACCAGAAGCAATGCGTCTTTATAAGCATCTACAAAGAAAGTTAGCGATGAAAAGAATATATTTTGCAGTTTCTTCTCTGTTTAAATATTGGATGTGGCTGTAGAACAAGTGAAGATATCTCAGAGTGATTGGTAATTAGGGAAAGGAGTACCAAGTTGCAGACAAAGGGTTGATCCTCTCAATACAGAATGATAGTACATATAACACCTGTTCTCTGAGTAATACCGTAAAGCTTAATTGAGCAAGAAATGATATCACAAGGACTAAATGGGTTCAGCTTCTCGACCACTCCTTCTGCTACCAAGGATGTTTTTCTATATTGTGCTGAAAATTGTGCTGAAAATGGTAAACTTAAGCTTTCATAATAATTGGAGCAGTTCTCAAACTATAAGGAGAAAAAAGGGAACTCGTGTTCTCTCTCTCTCTCTCTCTCTCTCTCTCTCTCTCTCTCTCTCTCTCTCTCTCTCTCTCTCTCTCTCTCTCTCTCTCTCTCTCTCCTTCCCTTTTTCTTATTTTTTTCCCTTTTCTCCTCCTCTACCTCTTCCTTCTTTCCATCGTTGTCAATCTTCCACCTCTCCTTTTTTTTTTCTCCTCCTCTATCTTCTTTTCTTTCTTTTCGTCATTCTCTATCATATTCATTTCCTTCTGTTTTTTCTCCTCATCCTCTAACTTTCTTTCCTTCTTTTCCTCGTTTTCTTCTTCCATAACCCTGCTTTTTTTTCTCCTACTCCTCTACCATTCTCTTTCTTCTTCTGCCTCCTGCCATTCAAACACCAACAGCACTATAGAACCAGAAGGAACACCGCATCAGATAGTCAGGAGTGAGGAGGCGGGGGTGTTGTTGCCTCACCCATCGAAAAACATTACACATTTTTCTTCCCGTCTTCATGACATGACTCTTTAATGTGCCTTTCTTTAACTACGTTGTCTGATGTCCTTCTTGGTATGAGCCTCAGGTTGTAGGAATAAAAAAAACACTAGGCGAGGCACGTTCTGTAATGCAAGGCCCACACATAAATGTTTCATCCTCACATCTTTTTTTTTTTTTCAACTTATATCTATACATCTACACAAGTGCACCGTTATTGCACCATCTCATTAAGCTGCTTTTCCACTAAATGTGACAAATTTTTTTTTTCCCTTTCTGATGTGAACGCCTTAGTAAGAACGGTAGGGAATATAAGATAACAATGACAGGAAAGACAAGGCAAGGATGATAAGAAATACAAGGCAGGAGATAAAAATATACATGAATTGGATGATAGAAGGGACAAGACAAGAACGGCTGGAAGAACAAGACAAAGATGAAAGGAAACACAAGACAAGGGCGGTGGAAAAATGCAAGGCAGGGATAAGAATATACAAGGCAAGAATAGTAAAAACAAGGAGCATAGTGTATGTACGATGTCCCATCTTTACTTTATTATGAGACAGATTTACATAGGATTAATCATCTATTCATTCATTTCATCAAGTTACCTGACTGTGAGGCGCTGCTGGCGTTCCTTCTGTGCACTGAGTATTTACACGCAGAACAATGGTATATATGGTTGTCTCTCCTGTTTAATTTGTCTCGCTATCTATCTCATTGCATTTACTTGTTTATATTCTTGGTTTTAGTTCTTTTTATTTAATGCCCTATCTTTTTTTTTTTTCTTTATGTGTATCGTCTGTACACACCACTAACTTCTCCTCCTCTTCTGCCCTTTCCTTAGTGTCAGAGGTTGACGCGCTAAACAGTCCTTCTCAATTTGCACCATTCCATTGCGCCATCAGTAACTCCTATCCTTTCCAGATCCAAGAACTTGCTTTTCCTCTTTTTTCTTTTCAACTCAAATCACTGTTCGGAGTCGTTGTTTTCAGCAAGCCTTTCCCAGGTGTTTCTGCCTTGTGCCATTACTTTACTTATTTCTTTATCTCTCACTTCTTCTTTAACGTAATCTTTCCATCTTATCCATCCTATCTTCTCATTTGTATCACCTCCACTTGCTTTTCCTCTATGCAAACCTAATCGTCACTTGCTGAGACAAACACTCCTGCTTCTTACTGAACACTGGCTAACCTTAATACTCAATCTTATCCACAGGTGTTTGAGGGACAGGAATATCACCCCATCGCCTCACTGACGGAAGAGGTGCCAGTGCTCTCCTGTGGCGGCCTCACCAAGAGGTTCCTGGTGCCCGGGTGGAGGATGGGCTGGATCACCATCTGCGACAGGGGCAACGTGCTGGACCAGGAGGTGAGCAAGGAGAGAGAGATGGATGCGAGGGAAAGGGAGATGGGGGAGATGGGAAGATGAGGTAAGCCATGGAGGAGAGAATGATGCCACAGAAAGGAGAGAAAAAAGAGATGTGAGAGAAGGAGTGAGAGGGAAACATGAAGTAATTAGGGATGGATAAGGTATGGAGAAAGGAAAAATATAAGAGAATGATATGGGGAAAAGAGAGTGACTGTGAAGGAAAGAGAAAGTAATGTGAGGTAAACAGATGGAGGAAAGTTACGTAAAGAGAAGAATGATATTAAGAAAGGAACGTGAGAAGAGCAAAAAACACAACATTATGAGAGAAAGAAGGAGTTATGCAATAAAAAGTGAAGAATCATGCATAGGAGAGAGAAAGAGAGACGTGAGAGGAAGATAAAAGAATGCCATAAAAATGTAATAGAAAAGGATCTCACAAGCAAAAGAATAGAAAAATGACTATAAGGAAAGAAAGATAAAAGGAAAATATGACAGAGAGAGAGAGAGAGAGAGAGAGAGAGAGAGAGAGACGAGAGAGAGAGAGAGAGAGAGAGAGAGAGAGAGAGAGAGAGAGAGAGAGAGAGAGAGAGGGAGAAGATGAAAAGATGAAGGAGGGATAAGAATGATGAGGCAGAAGAGAGGAAGAAATGGAATGAATGTTTGTAAGACAGATGAAGTAAGAAAAAAAAAAATGTTGAAAGAGGAGATGAGATGAAATGTGAGGGTAAGGGAAAGGAGGAGAAACGATGGAAAACAAGTTGGAAAAAAAAAAGAGGGATGGAAGGTAATGAAATGATGGAAAGAAACTGTGAAGAGGAGAGTGGAAAGTGAAGGAATAATAGGGAGAGGAGGAGGAAAATGAAGGCAAAGAAGAGTGGGAGTGAGTATATGTGGGACAGAGAAAGACAAAAGAACAGAGAGAGAGAGAGAGAGAGAGAGAGAGAGAGAGAGAGAGAGAGAGAGAGAGAGAGAAGAGAGATGAGAGAGAGAGAGAGAGAGAGAGAGAGAGAGAGAGAGAGATAATCTAATACTGGAGTTTGCATGCGGGATAATGGTAATAATGGGAGAGGTAAACTTATGTCATTTGAGAGGAAAATGGAACACACACACACACACACACACACATACACACACACACACACACACACACACACACACACACACACACACACACACACACACACACACGAACGCATGCACATATACTTGTAAGGAGTCCTCTCTCTCTCTCTCTCTCTCTCTCTCTCTCTCTCTCCTCTCTCTCTCTCTTCTCTCTCTCTCTCTCTCTCTCTGTCTCTCTCTGTCTCTCGTCATTTACAGGAGTTTCAAAAGCCACACAACACTTCATTAAGTAAATAAGAGCTTCGAGTTTTTAAGACCCTACTAACATATAATTTAAAAGAAAAGTCCAAAAGTTATCACCTCTCCCATTTGTCTGTCCGTCTGTTACCCTCTTCCTCTCCCTATCCTTCTCCCGCTCCCGCTCTCTCTTTCTCTATACAAGGGTGAGAAATGGATTGCAGCATCTGAGTCAGAGGATCATAGGGAGCAACACGCTGGTCCAGGGGCGCCTTGCCGACCATCCTCGCCAACACGACCGCAATCCTTCTTCACGGACACCCTCGCTCAGATACAGGTAAGAATGCATGATACTCTACCTGGATCTCTCTCTCTCTCTCTCTTCTCTCTCTTCTCTCTCTCTCTCTCTCGTCTTCCTTCACGCCTCCGATACAGGTACGCATAGGAGAGCACAGAAGTAATAGAGAGGAAGAGGAAGGAGAGGAGTAGCAATTCTCCTCTCTCTTCAGATGGATGTAATAATAGAAGAGGAGAAATAAAGGTGGAAAAAAAAAAACAAACTAACTATAGGGAATAATAGATAAAGAAATATACCATTCTCTCTCTCTCTCTCTGCTCTCTCTCTCTCTCTCTCTCTCTCTCTCTCTCCTCCTCTCTCTCTCTCTCTCTCTCTCTCTCTCTCTCTCTCTCTCTCTTCCTTTCTCTCTCTCTCTCTCTCTCTCTCTCTCTCTCTCTCTCTCTCCTCTCTCTCTCTCTCTCTCTCTCTCTCTCTCTTCCTTTCGCTCTTCTCCACTCTTCAATTGCCTCTTCTATCGCTTCTCTCTATTAAGACATTATCTCTACTGTTCATATCTCCTTTTTTTTTCACTCTTCCTCTATCTCTGCTGTTTATCTACTCTTCATTTTCCTCACTCCTTCATTACCTTCATTGTTCTCTTCACTTCCTCATTACATCCTCCTTTCATCTTCCATCCGTCCTTCCTTTATTGTCATCTTTGTTCTTGTCAGTGTTCTCTCTCTCTCTCTCTCTCTCTCTCTCTCTCTCTCTCTCTCTCTCTCTCTCTCTCTCTCTCTCTCTCTCTCTCGCTGTAGCCAATAGTTCCGCCATAAAATGTGTAGAAATGCTGGCTGACAAGGGGACAAGGGGAGCTCACGTGGGCAGTCATGCTCAGTGAGTCATGTACAGCGCCTTGTGCTTATTTTGCAATAGGATAGGATACGCTACACGTCTTTGATTTCCTTTACCACAGTTCATTATTGTTCATATTTGTAGTTTGCATCTGAAATCTTTTAGAGGAACCGAATTAACCCTTTGACTGCCACTTGGTACACCTTTCCCTAATTATATCAAACACTCTGAGACATCTTTTCTTGTCCTACAGCCACACCCAATCTTTGAGCTGGGAAGAAATTACAAAATGTTTATATATATATATATGTATATATATATATATATATATATATATATATATATATATATATATATATATATATATATATATATATATATATATATATATATATATATATATATATATATATATATATATATATATATATATATATATATATCGCTGAAAAAAGGAAACATTTTGTAATTTCTTCCCAGCTCAAAGACTGGGTGTGGCTGTAGGACAAGAAAAGATGTCTCAGAGTGTATATATATATATATATATATATATATATATATATATATATATATATATATATATATATATATATATATATATATATATATATATATATATATATATCGCTGAAAAAAGGAAACATTTTGTAATTTCTTCCCAGCTCAAAGACTGGGTGTGGCTGTAGGACAAGAAAAGATGTCTCAGAGTGTTTGATATAATTAGGGAAAGGTGTACCAAGTGGCAGTCAAAGGGTTAATTCGGATAATATATATATATATATATATATATATATATATATATATATATATATATATATATATATATATATATATATATATATATATATATATATATATTATTTTTTATCTTTATTTTACTTATTTATTTATTTTTTTGATGCTCATAAAGACTTCAAGCATTGCTTCTGGTGCTGCTAATTGTTTCGTGTCGCAGTGAAAGGGTTAGGCCAAAGAAAACACTGCAGTTGGGCAGTTAAGGTGAGAAAAGGGATCTTACTTGGGATCATTGTATGTTTACTGCTACAAGAGATGAAGCGCTAAACATGCGTATTCAAGACTCGTAAAAGTTAGAATACAAGGTAAACATACACGTTCATGACTCATAAACGTTAGAATATTAGGTAAATATGCACATTCAAGACTTTCATAATGGCTAGAATACAAGATAAACATGCATATTCAGGATTCATAAACTCTAGAATACAAAGTAAACATTTATATTCAAGACTTATAAACGTTAAAATACAGCCAACGAAGATTCTAATAGCGTCTATCACCATCTGAGCGCGTAGGGCAAGGAGATGATGTTAGTAAATGATATACCAGTAAGAAGACACAATCACTCTCTGACACAACACTGAGAATCTCCATAATAACGAAGTAAAGTTATTTTTAGTTGTAAGGGGCGGAATGTAGCCAAAGAGACCTTCTATCGGGGGCACGTGACCAGCGAGTCGAGATGAGGTGCCAAAAAATAGAATTACGCCAGGCATTTTAGGGGTCCACTCACCGCCTCCGCACTAATGGTTCCTGAGCCCCCCGTGCGAGTACTGACGGGGCTAGCGCGGGGAGTACACACGGCTTTGAGGCGAGTCACGTGTCTTGGGTGTTATAGTAGTCTCTCTCTCTCTCTCTCTCTCTCTGACTATGAGCTAAAAGTAAGAGTGGATTGTGTACTTAATCCACCAGTCAGCCATTTAGCACCCAATAAACTTCCGTAACATCCTCCTTTTTGAGTCTCCTGGGTGGCGAATGATTAAGCAGCGGCTGACTGAGGGCGTCTTAGCGGAGCTGGCGGTGGAGTTGCCGCTTTGCAAGGTCACAGTTTTCCATCCAACGTCCCGCGCCTGAGACTGCAACGTGGAGGGAGACGAAACCCAACACTAATTGATTAACCCTTTCATTGCTATTTGTCACGTCTTTCCTCAATTACTAATATCAATTACTAATGCCTTTACTCAATTACTAACCCAGCACTCATTTATTAACCATCTCAGAGCTATTTGTCACATCTTTGCTAAACTATTAATCTCACTCACCACTCAGAGACGCCTCTCATTGTTCTATAACCATTTCTAAACGTTGTACTGGTTAAAAATGGCAAAATCTGTTCTTTTTATCGTCGTCGTCTTTTTTTTTTTTGTTTTTTTTGTAGATGCTTATAATAAAGATTTCATGCATTGCTTTTAGTGCTGCGAATTCTTGCACACGCAGTGAAAGAGTTAGAGGAAATAGCCAGCTTTCCTTTCCTTTCTTTTCTTTTTTTTCTTTTTTTTTCGCGAATTATGTCTTTATACTTCGCCATGATGTGGGTTAGGCTTTCTAGAACACCTTGTAAATTTTTTTCTGTTTTTTTTTCTTTTTCATATCTAAAAAGAATCGCAAAAAAAAAAAAGAAAAAAAAATCAGGGTGAGGGTCCCGTTAATCAGAGCACGACTTGACTCACACCATCGCCATGCAGTCATCTTCCCTCAGTTCCTGTCTGTGTGGTTGTTAGCTAGTTGAGTGAACGAGCTAGGCTTCAGTCATAAGTGTTAAGTGGAAGTGCGCGGCCTGGCGCCGGGAGATCACCTACCTCCAGCCTTCTGTTCACACCTCCTGTGAATAAACACCTGCACTGTTACCTGCGTTTCCTGTGCCCCTGCTGGTCAAGAGTCGAACATGGCGCAGTGAGTAGGATCAGGACAAGGCTGCAGTGGGTACGGCGCAGAATGGAGAAGCAGTTGGAGGCGCTGGCTGCCCTGCTAGCGCGACAGTCGGAGCAGAGTCAGGCTCTGCTAGCGCGACAGTCGGAGCAGAGTCAGGCTCGCGAGGAGCGTTTAACCCAGCTGCTGGAGAGAGTGGGGACACAAGCTCCCAGTCGCACCACGGCGAGCAATGAAGGCGAAACCACAGCCCGCAGCACGTCTACCCAGGGCGCGAGGTTCCCGACGTCCGCCACCATCATTCCTCACTTAACGGCGTCAGCATCTTTACGTGAGTTCGACACGTGGCGCCATAAGTTTGAAGGATACGTAACCCTCGCCAGGATAGACTGTCTCTCCCTGGCTGAGCAGAGGGCGGCACTCGCTGCTGTCCTAGACGACGAGTGGACCCGTACACTTCGCTACGGGATAAGCTTACCGAGAGACGCGGAGTTAAGAACCATCCTCGATGCAATGTGTGAGTACCTGCGAAGCCAGCGCAACATCATCATGGATAGAAGAGACTTCTACTCCCGCGTGCAAGAAACGCAAGAAGGTTTTGACGACTTTTTATGTGCTGTAAAGGAAATCGCCAATTTCTGTGACTTTTGCGACCAGTGCATAAACCATCAGCTGCGTGACAGAATTGTCGTTGGGACACGAGACGAAGTGGCTCTGAAACGCATGCTGGAAAACAAGAAACTCACCCTTGAAAACGCCATAGATATTTGCAGAGCATCAGAGAGCGCTAACCAGTGTAGTGCAGTACTAAGGGGCGGCTCTCACTCTTCGAGCCATGGTGTGAACGCTGTCTCGAACTACAGGAAGGGCAGTTTCGGGGGCTCAAGCCCCACGGGCTGTTATCGTTGTGGCAAAGATTGTCGCAGTGACAAAAGGGGATGCCAGGCAATAGATAAAGTGTGTCGTAACTGCGGGAAAAGAGGGCATTTTGCGAGTGTATGTCAGCAGACAGTGAGGAAACGACGAGGAGCTTCGAGGAGTTCCTCAACTGTCTCTCCTCATCGCGGTGCAGGCCCGAGGCGGGGAGCCAGTGCCAGTGTATACCAGCTCTTATCAGGCGTATACACAAAGACGGTGACGGCACGACCTGCGCCCCAGGTGCTCATTACCGCCACACATCCCGCTGGAAGAGACAAGATTACGTGGACTCCTGACTCTGGGGCCGAAACGACCGTTATTGGCCTCGACACGGCAACACTCCTTGGAATCCCGCCCTCCAGCTTGGCGCCCGCTGATGGTGATGGACTTTATGCTGCCGGTAATCACCCCCTCACCTGTGTAGGAACTTTCTCGTCGCACTTGCAACTGGGCGACAGGGAAGCTGAGACTGTTGTGAGCGTGGTGAAGGAGGTGAAGGGGGCGCTGCTTAGCTGGTACGATTCCATCGCTCTCGGAATCCTCCCCGAAGATTTTCCGGCTCAAATCCGACCGCTACGCAGGGAAGAACAGCACACCGGCAACAGCTCCATCAAGTACCCGACCGCCTCGCAGCCACCTCTATCTACGCCCACAGAAGTGATCAGCTGGCCTCATTCCTACGACCCAACGCCACAGCAGCGTGCGGGGCACGCTGCTGCTGTGATCAAGGCCTTTCCCAGCGTCTTCGAAGCAAAGGAAGGTTTACGTGCAATGGCTGGTGGATCCATGGCCATCGAGTTGACAGACGACGCTCGACCCTTCGCCGTAACAGCATCTCGTACAATCCCTTACAATTGGCGTGAAGAAATTAAGAGCCAGTTGGAAGAGCTGCTTAACAAGGGAATCATCGAGAGTGTGGACTACCCTACGGCATGGTGCCACCCCATCGTGCCTGTCCCAAAAAAGACATCTGGTGTAAGGCTGTGTGTTGACCTGACACGACTCAACCGTTACGTGAAGAGGCCCGTGTATCCAGTGCGCTCACCTCATGACGCCATCGCCTCGATCGGGACCGGAGCAGTTTGGTTCACCACTCTTGATGCCAAGATGGGGTATTTTCAAGTCCCCATTAGAGAAGAAGACCAGGATTTAACCTGCTTCATAACACCTTGGGGTCGGTACAAGTTTCGGCGAGCGGTTATGGGTCTCGTCTCGTCTGGAGACGAGTATAACCGTCGAGGAGACCAAGCTCTCGGCGACATACCTAACACCATCAAGATCGTGGACGACATCCTGGCCTATGACTCCACCTACAGTGCGCACTTAGCCCATGTCATTCAGATTGTGCGGCGGTGTGACCAGCACGGCATCACTCTCAACCCACAGAAGTTTACATTCGCGGAAAGAGTGGTAGATTACTGTGGTTACTCTGTTTCTGGACAAGGCTACACGACAGACTCAAAGAAAGTTAAGGCAATCTCTGACTTCCCACGACCACAGCACATCACCGACTTACGATCATTCATGGGTCTTACAAACCAGCTTGGAAGCTTTTCTCCTGCTGTGGCTGCAGCTGCACAACCCCTCAGAGATCTCTTACGCCCGAAGAACAGTTGGTGCTGGTCTCCTAACCATGAAGAGGCGTTTGAGAAGGTGAAACAGTGTCTCGTCAGCCCACCTGTCTTGGCATACTTCGACCCATCATTACCAACGATGCTACAGACTGACGCCTCAAGGATGCACGGATTTGGATTCGTTCTCCTGCAGAAGCACAGTGACCAGTGGAAGATGGTGCAATGCGGGTCAAGATTTGTTACAGACACAGAGAGCCGCTATGCAGTAATAGAGTTGGAAATGGCTGCAATCGTCTGGGCAGTCAGGAAATGTGGCACCTACCTGAAAGGACTCCCTCACTTCGATCTAGTGCTCGACCACCGCCCGCTGATACCTCTCCTCAATAGCAAGTTGTTGGGAGAAATAGAGAACCTGCGGCTGCAGCGCATGAGGGAGAAGCTTGCTCAGTATTCTTTCACAGCAAGCTGGCAAAAGGGATCGACACACTGTGTGCCCGACGCCCTCTCACGTGCTCCAGTACAGGACCCAGTGGAGGAAGAGGATGCTGCTACTTCTGGTGACCTCGACCCTCTCCACTCAGCGGTCATCTCAGCGTTATCTGCCACCAATGAGGACGGCGTCCGCTTAGCACCACTCCAGGATCAGACTGTGGAAATGGTACGTGCCGCAGCAGCAAGAGACGGGGAGTACTGCTTGCTCAAGAACGTCATCATCGAGGGCTTCCCTGATCATTGCCACGACCTCGATCACCGCTTGCGTACGTACTGGCCGGTGCGCAGTCTGCTGGCCGTAGACGACGACCTGGTGGTTTACGGGCCGAGGCTTCTTATTCCTCACAGCCTCCGCCGAGAAACACTAGAGCGACTCCATGACAGTCATCAGGGGATGGAGCGCACCAAGCGACGGGCCCGACAAACGGTGTACTGGCCTGGTATGGACAGAGACGTTGAGAACGTCGTTTCTGGATGCTCACTATGCCGTCCACTCCTACCAAGCCAAGCCAACGAACCTCTCTGGCAGGACACGGACACACCCAGCAGGGTGTTTGAGTCAGTTTCTGCAGACTACTTCCACGCAGCAGGCCGTACATACCTCGTGTATGTAGATCGCTTGTCTGGGTGGCCTCACGTGTCTGCATGCTCACGTCCAGCATCGGCTGATCAGCTCGTTCGTGTCCTTCGGGGTGTGTTCGCCGACACGGGCGTGCCTGTTCTCCTGAGGACTGACGGTGGACCGCAGTTCACTTCTTCATCGGTACGGCGCTTCCTGGCTCGATGGGGGGTGGAGCATCGTGTATCTTCACCTCATTATCCACGCTCCAATGGTCACGCCGAGGCAGCGGTCAAGTCCGTGAAGAAGCTGATCCTCACGACCACACAGCAGGGACACCTGGACGAGGATGCGTTCGCTCGCGGGTTGCTGGAACTGCGCAACACTCCGAGGGCGGAAGGGCGATCACCAGCACAAGTCCTCTTCGGTCATCCTATGAGGTCCTGTGTCCCGGCTCATCATCGCTCATACGCTCAGCAGTGGCAGCGCGCTGCTGATGAGTGCGACGCCAAGGCAGAGCGACTGAGGAAGAAAGCGAAACTTCGCCACGACGCGTCCGCCCGTACTCTTCCTCTCCTGCACCTCGGTGGCCACGTCGACGTTCAAGATCACACGACAGGCCTCTGGGATCGCCTGGGTGTCATCGTGGCTGTTGGGCGAAGGAGAGACTACCTCATCAAGATGGGCAGCGGTCGCGTGATGTGGCGTAATAGAAGACACCTACGCCCACACAGACCTCTTGCTCCCCTTCCTGTCGAGCAGCACACCGCTCATGGCGGTGCAGCGCTTCAGCATCAGGGTCACGAGGAACACCACCATCCCGGCAGCCCGGAGCATCAGGGTAACGGGGTACACCGTGGCCGAGAGCAACCAGAGCGTCGAAGCAGCCGACAGCGTAGGGAGCCGAGACGACTGCAGGTGCGGTGGCACCGTAGCACCTACGATTAGTCGTACGTGTTCATTGTACGCTGTGTTTGTTTTGTGTATATGTACCGTGTTTTCTGTACTTCAATCATTGTAACTTTGTTTCATGTGTTACGGTAGCCATAACAAAGATAAGGAATCTTCCTTATGTCTCGGGGGAGGTGTGTGGTTGTTAGCTAGTTGAGTGAACGAGCTAGGCTTCAGTCATAAGTGTTAAGTGGAAGTGCGCGGCCTGGCGCCGGGAGATCACCTACCTCCAGCCTTCTGTTCACACCTCCTGTGAATAAACACCTGCACTGTTACCTGCGTTTCCTGTGCCCCTGCTGGTCAAGAGTCGAACACTGTCCATCAATCAGTAGGTCGTAAAAATGCCACCGACCACAAATAAAAACGGGCCACGAGTCTTCCTATACCCAGTCGTCCTGAGGGTGAGGTTACATGACGTCTGAAGAGTGGGGAACCGCTGCCTTGCTATGTCTGTTGCGTAAAGGTGTTGCGTAAGCGATTGTTACGTCACCTAGCAGCGTCATCCCCCCCCCACCCCCACGCCGTTAGCCAGGGAATGTGTGTGGACGTTCGTGGCTATTTTAAGAGAGGACCCAACTAAATGCGTCATATACCGTATTCAATGTCGTATCTTTGGTGATAAAACCTTTACCATCATTACTATCACTGCCATCACTACCACTACTACTACTACTTCTACTATTACTATTGTATATGTAATACACTTTCCCATGACGAAATAATGTGCCGTTGAGGAAGTACCACAGCTTCTAGGGAAAAAAAAAATAAAAAGAAAGACAAAAGCAGTCAGCCGTTCGTCCGCTCCCGGCCAGACACGAAGGAAAAAAAAAAAAAGAGGAAAGAAGGAAAACGAGTCAGCAATCTGATTACCCGATATTGAGTAAGCGTCGCCACACGTCCGCTCCTCTCCAATTAGTCCACCTTACGAGAACCTCAGGATTACTAAAGGCTCCCGATAACCCAGCGTCGCCCACTTACCACCACCACCACTCCTTTACTCTGTTCCTACCCAAGCTGCTGCCCCCCGCCTCCCCCTCTCACACCTCGCCATCAAAAAAAAACCAAGAGAGGAAAAAATATAGATGTAGGTCACTGCCACGATGGAAATTACCTTGGGAAATGAGGAGAGAAAGGGAAAGAAAATATTAGTGCCTCTTTGATCTCTGTCTCTAAAACGTACAGTTCTCCCTCTCTCGGTGGGATTTACCGAGGAAAAAACCTGATGGAGGGTTGAAAAGGTAAATGATCTAAGTATGACCTCCAATCTTCCTAATACAATAACGTTAGGTTAGAAAACAGGAGATGATGATGGGACGTTCCGGGGTGTGGAAATCAGGAATATACCAATGTGAGTTTCGAGAGATGAACGTTAAGCAAATGGATCGGTTCTTTTTTCCCGGTTGTCAGTGATGATGATGACGATAACGACGAAGATGATGGCATGGTGGAAGACGAATCTCGCGCTTAAAAATATGAAGGCATTGCATTTACTTATTTGCTAATTTAATGAATGAGCTTTTTTTGTTGATTTACTTGTCGATGTACGAAGTGATTTATTTGCCAGCGTACTTCTAGATTTAATTTGCAATATAAATATCAGTTATTTGCCCATTTACATGTCGAATTATTAACCAGTTTACCTGTTCAAATACTTGGTGATTTATCCGAATTCGACTTGAACTTTATTTCTGCGAGTCACTAGTCTGAGCACCCCGAGAACAAACAAACATCGAGGCCTCTGGTGTGGACGCAAGCGATTTAGTGCCTTAGGAAGAGGAGAGCGTGGAGACAAGTCCGGCAGGTTTATCATCTGTGTCTGCGTCGCGTCTGGTTGTCGTTTCTTCATCTCACAGCCAGGCCTAACTACGCCACACCCCCAGAACCTGCGTATTTGTCTCCACACCTGTACGGGAGATCATGAAGAATAGGAGGAGGAGGAGGAGGAGGAGGAGGAGGAGGAGGAGGGAATGTAGGGAGGACTAGACGAAGGATAGGGGAGAATGGAAAGTTTACATGACACTATATGGGACATGAGCAAATCCCGTATTCCTCTTCCCCCCTTCTCTCTCTCTCTCTCTCTCTCTCTCTCTCTCTCTCTCTCTCTCTCTCTCTCTCTCTCTCTCTCTCTCTCTCTGGTTCATGACATCTCTCTCCATCCGCTCCCACCCTCCCTCTTCACTCCCTCTCTTCCTCTCCCTCCCGCAGCAACAATGACGATGTATTGCCTCAAATCCTGGCGTTAATTAGAGCAAACGTGTCGCCGTTAATATTTTGGTGTTAGACAAGGTAAAGCTCCCCGGGGCAAGGCTGGTTCCTCCCCGCTGTTGATTGGCTGCCAGCTCCCCGCCTCTCATTGGTCCACGGGCCTTGACGTCACGCATAGAGATGATGATGATGATGATGATGATGATGATGATGATGATGATGATGATGATTGCAATAATGATGGTAATGATGGTGATTCAGATGTTACACGTAATTCGTAATGAAAGATTGTTTGTTTGTGATACACTTGCGTAATGTGTGTGTGTGTGTGTGTGTGTGTCTGTGTGTCCAGGCCCAGTAGGCTTACACAAGGTTGGCTCGTCTACTCTTTATGCTGCCCTGCGACTGTGGTCTCCACGCACGTAGACACACACACACACACACACACACACACACACACACACACACACACACACACACACGTGGAGACTTCCACCCACACTCGAATATAGGGAAAACGAACCTTTCTTTCTTCTCTATTCTCTCCCTGCCTCACAAAAGCCTTATGGTCTTTTCATACAATACCTTTCCCTTCCTCTCTGTTCCATTTTCTTTACATTGACATTCCTTCTCTCTCACTCTTCTTTCCTCTAGCCAGCTCACCGTCCCAATAAAGACACCTCATATCTCTCTCACTTAATTTAAAAGCTTAGAACTTTAATTCCCACTTAACAACTTTGTTACCATCTATATCGTCCTTTTCCTCCCTTTAAAATGGCAACTCTTCTTCTTCCTCCTCCTCTGCGGTTTTTTTTTTCTTTCAGGAGGGGAGACTAATCAAAACTTAAGGCACAACTTATGTTTTATTTATCATTCCCTTCTTTATATTCAGACGTGGCATAAAAACACAAGCTGCTCCTCAAGAACAAACAAAGAAAACAAAAGAAGAAGAGGAGAGTCTGCTACGGAATATTGCTCCATATCCCGCACTGTTTTCAAAAGTTAACAGAAAGTTTGACAGTTTGTAGAAAATGTTAAGGCAAATATACACCAGTTTTCTTTTCCTTTTATTTCTTTTTTTCTTTGTGTGTGTTATGTATTCAGCGTGAGTAGTTGAAGATTTGCGTGAGTAAAGTCTGGATGTCATAGCAAGAATTTATATATCGACTATTATTAGCGTTTATCAAATTTAAATATTTGTTAAACTTTAACGCATCAAAATTGTACAGTTTGTGCAGCTACCTTACCGTTACTGTTCACACACACACACACACACACACACACACACACACACACACACACACAAGGGAGGTGGAGGTGTTTCTGGTTGGCTTCGAGGTCAGCTGGTCCCTAAGATCTGATTGGCCCACTACAGGCTGACGCTCAGGGTCATGATAAGTAGAGGGTAGATCAACTCCTTTCAGTTTTCTTTATTTGATGGAAAGCTAGGTCTCTCTCTCTCTCTCTCTCTCTCTCTCTCTCTCTCTTTGTCTCTAGGGAAGGGGGTGATAGAGAGTACTATTTTCTGCGGAATTACATCCAATATTTTCCCGTTACCACGCTTCCGATAGAACAGAGTTTCATCCCCATCCCCTCCTGCGTTTTCTTTGTTCCCTCTTTTCTTTAAAGCTTTGTTCTTTTTTTTTCTCGGAGTTGTATTTATTTATTTTTTCTTTGCGAATCTCTTTACTCTTCTTTATCCATATTTTTTTTTTCCATTTCTTACATCTCCTTTTTTTCATTTCTTAAAACTATTTTCCTTGAATGTTTTATCTTCTACTAATTATATCTCATAAATCATGTTTTTGTTCTGTCTTCTTCGGACTAACTGATCTAATAACTTATGTTTGATATTATAATTTCGTTATATACATGCAAAAAAGTCGTTAAGTACAAAATGAATAAGGTTTCTGAAGTAGTATTTTGAAAGACTTGAACATTTTGTGAAACTATTTTGAAATACCACAGGTATGATTAATTAGATTCTGATGAGTGTTTTTTGTTTTAATCTACTCTTGATCGTGTAGAATACTAATCAAAACATTACTGGAATCATGAACACATCCTTTAAAAAAAACCTGGCAACTTTCAACAAAGTGTGTCAAAAAAGTAGCAGAGACAAGAGCACAATCCCAGTGATTCTGACTAACTTCCGTCTCTCCACCAGGCCAACGCTGAGCTGTCTTACTCCATCCTGCGGGAGGTGCCAGGCCTGAACCCCATCATGCCCCAAGGCGCGATGTACATGATGGTGAGTCCCAGAGATGCTGGTGACGGGTGCTAGGTATTGGTGACACGCTGCTGGGGTGCTGGTGACAGGTGATGGGGTGATGGTGACAGGTGCTCGGGTGATGGTGAATGTTGGCAGTCCTGAACTATAAAGCTTCCCTAGATAAACTTCTTCTGTGAACATTCCAACTATGAAATTTCCTCCAAGAATAACTTCCTCCATGACAAGGAAGGTTAGGTGATGTTAGGGAGATTTATCAAGGAAAGAATTTGCCTCCAAGGAGGAGAAAAAAAGGAAAGGTAAGGCCATTATGATAGGGAAAGGAAGGAAATAGAAAAAAAAGGAAGGTGACATGGAATAGACAGGAAGGTGACAAAGATGAGTGAAGAAAAATTGAACTAGACCTTTGCTATATTCAGAGAGGCGGAAGGATTGGAGGAAAATGTCCGCGCGCTAAGAAGAAAAGAAAGATAGGAAAGATGACGGTATTTACTCAGCTGGAATTTATATGGAAGTTTCATATAGTGGTAGTGGTAGTAGTGATGGTGGTGGTGGTGGTGGTAAGAGAAGTTTAAATGTTTAAGTATTATGTTTGTTTGCGCGTTTTGTAAATCTGATTCTGACCTTGCTTGTGTTTTTGTCTTTCAAAATGGGTATGATTTTCTAATATGCTTGCTTGTACTCGTTATTTGCCATAGGCAAATATTATTGCCTCTTAATATTTTCAGTCCAGGATGGCCTTGTGCTCATTAATAAATAACACACACAAACACAGATACACACACAGATACACACACACACACACACACACACACACACACACACACACACACACACACACACACACACACACACACACACACACACACATACACACACACTTCATAATAAAGCAATAAAACGGCAAATGAATGTCATTGTTTGTGTGTGTGTGTGTGTGTGTGTGTGTGTGTGTGTGTGTGTGTGTGTGTGTGTGCGAGAGAGAGTGAGTATACGCATGCCATATCACTTTTACACAATTCCCTGGATGCAGATGACAAGCTATATGCCAGGACCACAATTGTACAGTCATGGACGTATATATGTACACATACTGATGTATGTATGAGTTTATGAAAACTTTCATGTACGTATATTTATTTATGTTTTATTTTATTTTATTCTATTTCAAATACGGGTGTTTACCTAACGCGCAACGTGTGTGTGTGTGTGTGTGTGTGTGTGTGTGTGTGCCTACGTGCAGCCAGTTAGCCTGTAACAAAGCAAGCCTTTCCGGGAAAACCTTCCTCATTTTCCTCTTCTCTTGCAATACATCAACCAAGAAAACTTCGGTCACATACTTTTTCGTCTCGTCTGTATTCAAAACTTTCCTACTATTACCTCCTGCCCCTCTTCACCTTCATTTCACCTTCAGCAACCGGCCAAGCTCACTCTCCACTTATGGTATTTATTTTCTTTCTTATGCACTTTTTTTTTTTACTCCTGTTATTCCGAGTCTCAGCTTTTACTTTTCCTCCTTCTTCTTCTCCTCCTCCTCTCTTCTCAGCAAACAGAACGGGCTGACACTTAAGCTGATCGCCAGAATAGCTGGATGTGTTGGAGTCTGGTTATCTAAGGTTGGCACTCTCGTCATTACTATTCTTATAAAAATTAGTAGAAGTAAGGAGAACGAACTTAAGATTTGTTTTCATTCCTTCACAATGAGTTAACACGAGGCGGTTAATTCATGCACTCATCGATGAAAAAAGACAAAAAAAAAAAAAAAAAAAAAAAAAAAAAATATATATATATATATATATATATATATATATATATATATATATATATATATATATATATATATATATATATATATATATATATATATATATATATATATATATATATATATATATATGCGCAAAATGTGAACGTTGACCATTATAATCGCAATAAAACAAAAGAAAGCCATTACACCATATGGGAGTCATGGCATTTTGTTTCATTCCATCTGTTTCTTAATAGCTGGTGTAATTTTCATGAGGGGAAAGGAAATGAAGGTTACGTTTAAACGGGCTAATTTGTCTTCCTCACGTGACGCAGCTCATCTTTTGGTTAACGATGAAAAAACTAACAACAAAAGAAAAGTGTATTATAAAAACAAATTAGAACAAAAGGATAATGATAATGGTAATAATGATAATACGAAGACAGAAAGTAAAACGAAGGTAGAGAAAGAGCTATCAGCCGCCAATTCATTCCCGACATTTAGGATTTCGTAATTGCTATTCTTCTCTCATCTTGGGATAAAGAAAATCCTCTTCTATCTAAGGATGACGTAATCTTTTCTTTCGTGCTGGGCAGGTAATTAAATCTCTCTCTCTCTCTCTCTCTCTCTCTCTCTCTCTCTCTCTCTCTCTCTCTCTCTCTCTCTCTCTCTCTCTCTCTCTCTCTCTCAACCCTTCCACAAGAATCGCCAATATCAATTATTTCATGTTCTTTGTTTTACTTTTTTCCTTACACAGATGACTTGCAAGAATGGTATACTATTACACTTCTTGTTTCACGTTTATACTTGTAATTCTCAGCTTCATATATTGTCTGTCATCCCCTTTGAGCTACATCCTCTCAGTGAGCATCGTTATAGCTCACTACAGTAACCATTTGAGTGTTAGTGGCAATATGATGCTTGCTACGGTTATATTTAGAAGTGAGTAACCCACCAAGCGCACTTCCACTATGTTAGGCGTTTTCCTTTAATCTTCATTT
>NC_087160.1:9352500-9360000 GCF_035594125.1 Scylla paramamosain
CTCTCTCTCTCTCTCTCTCTCTCTCTCTCTCTCTCTCTCTCTCTCTCTCAACCTCACCATCCCCTCTCGTTGATAGGATAAAAAGATAAAAAAAAAAATGTGTCGTGTGATGATGTAACACAAAAAGAGAAAAGCTTGGTACACCTGTTTGTTGATAAGCTGCAACACATCGCAAAACTGATGCACGAGTCACGTCACGATGCACCAAACAGCGAGAAGAAAAGTCATGACTCGGTGTTTGTGATTCCCTAAACGTGATGAAGGAATGAAATAAATTTCGCTTGTGGGTGAGCTGGAAGAAAATGAGGAATATTGATGCAGTGAAGGGGAAAGAAAACGAGGGCAGGGCTAGAGGGTTAAGAGATTGAAGGGAAGGGAGCGAATGGAAGTAGCCTTGAACAGATCAAAATCCTACAGAAATGAAGGCAGAATATTGGAGGTGATCCCAGCGTACATGAAAGAAAGAGGAGGAGAGGATGAGGGAAGAAGGAGAATCAGGATATTAAGCAGTGAAAAGGAGGGAAGGGAAAAGAGAGAGAAGCCTTAGAATAAACAGACAGTAGACTGAAATGAGTGAAGACCGTATGAGTTTGTTTTTATCATACGCAGAGAGGGAAGGAAAGGAAAGGAAAGGGTCAATGTATTTAGAAGCTAAAAGAGAGAAAAAGAGATAGAAAAAATTAACAGAGAAGATTGGAAGCCTTTACAATGAGCAGTAAGGGAAGGAGGTAAGAAGGAAAGGGTCACAGTGGTGGGAAGTGAGAGGAAAGGAGAGGCTAGGGGAAGGCGGTGGTAGGGGATGGGGTGAATAATACGCAACATGACAATCCTGGAATGTGGTTGTTTACTCATGAAACGGCAACTCATCTCACAAGTAGACGCACTAGGAAAGATTTTTTTCAGTACCTTCTTGTAAATTGCACACACACACACACACACACACACACACACACACACACACACACACACACACACACACACACACACACACACGGAAAAGGTTCGTTTGTGTGAGTGGTCTTAGTCCTACCCAAAGATCGGTCACTATGGGGTTTGATCTTCAGTAGGGAACGGCTGCCTGTATAACACAAAATTATACGAATAATATCCTCGTGTGTGTTCGAGGTAATGTAAAAGAAAGAAAAAAAAGAAAACATGCATCATACCTAATTATTTTACTTGTTTACTCGCATCATGATTCATGTGTATGAATAACATAGAGTATTGATTAGCAAAAATAGTATATAGTATCCCTGTGCATAATGAGAAAATATGTAAGGTAATAATATCAAGTGTCAGCATCTGGCGTGAACTTGTTTGTAGAAAAGAGAAAAAAAAGACTTGATACAAAAATAAGACGAGACAAAAAGGAGAGTAAAAGAAAAAAATAATAATAATTACATATAATGAGTAATATAAACGAGCTAATGACAACACTAACATTAGCAACGGCCGTCCACGAGCGGTCAACAAATTAGTCTGCTAATGAACAGGACATTCATTCTCCTTCGGAAACAACAACACTCAAAACTACAAAACAATCACATTATTTTTCTCCACAACACGCGTTTTATTTCATCGGAGCCGAACCTCATTATTAACTTTTTCCCATTGTTTTTTCTCATTTTTTCCTGTATTCATCCCCACTGTTTCAATTACTTACACTTTGATTTTTCCTTACCAAAGTTTACTCTTTTATTTAGTAATAGCATCACCATAATCCATAAAGCTATCCAGATTCCAATGACTCAACGTAAATCAATGTATGTATATATTTTTGGGAGATTTTTTTTGTAGGTACTTCCCTAATTAACATAATGAGTTGCAAAGGAAATCAGTCTCTCTCTCTCTCTCTCTCTCTCTCTCTCTCTCTCTCTCTCTCTCTCTCTCTCTCTCTCTCTCTCTCTCTCTCTCTAACTCTCTAACTCTCTAACTCTAAATCACTGTCTCTCTAGCATTCACTACTTCTCATTTCGTTCCAGTGTTTTGACTGCCCGAACTACATGAGAATCGTCCTGACGGTGCCCGAGCCACAGCTGCGGGAGGCGTGCAAGAGGATCATCACCTTCTGCTCCCGTCACCACGCCTCCGCCCACGTCAATGGCCTCGCCCACGCCAACGGGCACGTCAACGGCTGCGAGGCGGAATCTTTAAAAAATGTAGAAAAAGCTATGGTGGTGGAAGTGAAGTCTGGGAGTGAGTGAGTGAGTGAGTGAGTGAGTGAGTGAGTGAGTAAAGAGTGGTTAATGGATTGATTGATTAGTTGATTGTTTGATTCATTGATTGATTAAATAAGTGATCTACTGCATTAAGCGCCACAAATTATATTATAATGGCGCTAGTTTGAGGAAGAGTTAATGTTTTAGTGAGTGAGTGAGTGCGTGAGTGTGAGAGTAAGAGAACATTTTTACATACTAGGTAGATACTTTAGATGATGAACTTCGGGAAACTATTAGTAATCGTAGGCAGCAACACAGCTAGTTAGTCAGTGGGAGGGACTACGTAGATGGCTCAGTGGCTCAGTGTACCTAGCAATCCATCACAGCAGTACCTTCTCTTCTCTTCCACGTTCTGGCAGTCTGGAGGGATTAAAAACGAGACCAAGCGTCCCTCGTACTCAACATTTATCCCGCCCGTAATTTTTGGACTGCAAAATTAATTGAGACGGGAAGTCCGTAGGTTAGATGGAATAAGTGAATGGAAGAGAAGAGAACCAATTATGTAGACTCTCATTCGTCATGCAGCAATTGTCATAGATAATGATTTGTAATGGTAATGATAATAATGATTGTGATGAATGCATTCCTTAGCATTTTTTTTTTTTTTTAGGTATTTTAGGGACCTGGATTGTGGGATGTACAAGTGAGACGAGGCATCATAAGGGATTTAGTGATGGTAGTATATTATGAGGAGAATGGGGATGAGATGTGGTTCGTAAAGGTATATGAAAGGAGAGGGATGGGATAGGTACGTGTATTGTGTAGATCCGTAAGAATAGAGTCAATATTAGAGTTTTCTGTACGTTGTAATGTAGCATCGGGGACTGTGCAAATGTAAACGTTTAAGAAGTGTCAGCAGTAGTGAGTAAATAGAATGCTTGATTTATCACCATGAAGAGCTCAACTTACACCGATCTAACCGCGAACACTGAGGCGCTCCGTAATGGAAGGTGTGCTTAGGTCCTTATTCCGTCCATTCCGTGCAATAGTTCCATCACTGCCACTCTTTCATTCTCACCAACTCCGGGTCTCCTTGCTTGTTTCTGTTTGTACCTCTTACATCACTATTCTTTCCACCTCACCAATGCAATAGTTAATTTTCTTCACTGTTTTATCTTCTTCACCGGTAAACCCTCGAACTCTACCTGCTTTTGTTTTTTTTGTTTTTTTCCTACAGACTGATGTGTTTCAAGGGAGGAATATTAAGGCATATGTGAAATGAAATTGGTCAACCCGTCTAGAACTCTCATTCAGTCAACTTTTTACGGGGAGAACCAAGTTTTATCATTATTATTTCTTTTTTACATACATTCTCTTATTTCTTCTACTCCTTTGCCAGTGTCCTGTACATGTAAAAAAAAAAAAAAAGGACAGAAAAAAAATGACGCCGTAAACGGATCTGGACTAAGCACAACTTCTAACACTGAAGGCCTTAATTACATGACCATAACCATGTACTTCATGACGAAACGCGTACACACAGACTAGACCAGACACACGTACACAATGGAATATATATGTAAGTACTTAGACACATTTATACATAAAATCACATATGCAGATGTACCATGAAAATGTGTCCATGGTACAGACAGACACAAACACACGTGCATATAAAAGAATACATATATAGAAACATGCATGCATATGTGTACCAACAAGAAAGGTACAAAATATTCCGTGTACATCAATAAATAACGTAGTGATTATGAAGTGATTGTCATTGTTACAGGAATCATTAGGAAAGGCTTACATAGGATAGAGTAGTATTAGAAGAGTAAGTTGTAATTATGTACGTAGTAGACTAAAACGCCTCCTCGTCCAGGGAGAAGAGGAATAAAATGCATTGTTATTTCTAATGTTACGTAGTATATCTTTCGAGTGTTAATTCTCTCGTTGCTCATTGATCATCAAGCCATTGTACACATAATCAGAATAATAATAATGAAGAAAAAAAAATAAGAACAATAAAGACAACTCAAAATTATTTCTGAATATGACATTATCCTTTTTCTCTTTGCTTTCTGAGTAAAAAAAAAAAAAAAAAACCCTACTCTATTGCATTAGGATCTCAAGGGATGCACTGCGGTCCATACTCTGGAAAACTTCTGCCCCACAACCCCACTACTTTCAAAAGGCCCTAGTTGAGGTGACACGGGATTTTAATGGTGTTTTTATGTTTTCAGTGATAGATAAACAAAATTTCTACGTTATTAAAAGAATAAACACTCTTGAGAACCCGGTTAATAATCTGTGTAGCCTTTGAGTATGGTCGTGGTGAGCGAGCAGAGCGTTTCTGAATACAGACCTCTCTGTAACCACCAACCGCCCTCCGTCACTCTCAGGGAGGTCTTTCCGTTCCATCTCTGCACATGTTCCTGACAAGACCAGAGAGGTGAGCCTGTCCTTCGTGGAGTGTGAGTGTGATGGATTTGACTACTGATCTCAGGAGGGGAGCAGGTTTGTCTGTCTGTGTGTCTGTTTGTCTGTCTATCTGTATGTCTATACGTCAGACTAACAAACAAAGGCACAGATTCTCTATCACATCTCCAATTTTTCACATACGCTTCATCAAAGTCTTCCTGCTATTTCGCATTCTTTGAAAGAGAGAGAGAGAGAGAGAGAGAGAGAGAGAGAGAGAGAGAGAGAGAGAGAGAGAGAGAGAGAGAGAGAGAGAGAGAGAGAGAGAGAGAGAGAGAGAGTACTAGCTCAAAATTTCGTTTGTTGGCTCCAAGGAAGAGTCATAACTTCTGCACACCGGTCTGTCTTGGGGTGTGTATTCTGACCGGCCACACAAGGACACTGACCAAAGTAAAAACAAACCTGCTAAATAACAGTTTGCCTCACGCAGCTTTCTCTGCGGCAAAGTAAGAGTTCAAAAAGACAAATCAAACAATGTCTGACGTAGTTTTGGTCACAAACAACAAAGTCTAGGTCGTGTTCCGGTTACCACAACCTTTCTATTTACGGCAACAAAGCTGAGTCGAGAAAGGAGTCCGGGTTGGCGACCAAGGTTGATTCGAGTGTTATAAATAGAAGACACCTTTAGTGGTATCAGGGATCCGATCTCTGGCTACTCGTAAATATTTCATTCTCTCAGCGCGGCTTGCGCCATCGCATCATTTTCTGTGGTCCCAGCTGATATTTTGTGGAGTGCGAACTGTCGGCGGCGGTGGAGATGTCGACAAAAAAATAATGCAGATAAAGATAAATTTTATAGATGTTAAACATATCCGACGAAATTTTTACTAGATAAGAGAACTCTAGCGGCTTGATGATGAAAACGTTGCTTGGTGTTTGCAGTGTCAAGGGTTCCATTCCTGGCCGCCCCTTGTGAATACTTCAGACTCTCGGGGCTGCTTCCACAAGATCGATTTTCGGAGCTTTAACAATATCTTCCCGGTCTGCACGGTCAGCAGCCTCGCCCTCTGATGGCACCAAAGCAAGCACAGTTAGCATCACTCGCAGCAGTGATTCTTAGCTTAAGAAGAAAATAAATAAATAAATAAATAAATAAATGATATTAAACACATGGTAGCGACGGTCACTTATGTAGCATTATGATACTTGTGATGTTAAAAACATCCACGTTTTGTTTATCTAATTAGATATGAAGACCTCTGTTCTAATATTTGATGAAGAGACAGGATTGATGTCCACCACTTGTACTGAATATGTTTTACCTCTCCTCTTCTTAGTTTAGATGATGATACTTGCCCAGTTGATGATGATGCTTGCCACAGCTGCATCAGATGAGGAGCTTGGTGTGTTGGTAACGTGAAGGACCGGCAGTGAGCTTGGTATTTCTGGTAGCCTGGAGGTCGTGGGTAGTAAGATGATATAGTTAATGTGTGCGAGTAAAAGACAAGTATGATGAGAGTTCTTCTTGATTTAATAATAGATAGAATATACACACTTGATACGAGACGAGATTATAACGTGACGATTGAGTGTTCTCTCTCTCTCTCTCTCTCTCTCTCTCTCTCTCTCTCTCTCTCTCTCTCTCTCTCTCTCTCTCTGAAGTGATGTGAAATGATAACTGAGCAGCGGCAGGTTTGAGTTAAAATGGTGCGAGGCATCACTCCGCCAGGCAGTGGTGACGTATCACCAACTTGTCGTGAGAAAGGAGCGAGCTGTGTGTTCCTGCAGGCATGAGAGGCACCGTGCACACAACATGCATACAACTATTTTGTGGTTAAGTAAGCACGTCCAAAATTTATTTATGCGTGAATAAACATGCATTTATTTATGAATGCATGCATATATAAATAATATATGCATGCATACATACCTACACACATGCATGCAATCACAGAATACGTACCAGTAGAAACATACAAACAAGGTTTCTAGGCTGAATAAAACATTTTTTGTATATCTCGTTATAATGTATAATCGTTATAATGTCCTGTCATACAAAAGTAATACATATCAATGTACTGTATACTATACTTTCCGTGATGCAAAAAATGCCAAACAATTTTCACAATAATCTTGGATAACAGAGAAATGCTTGGGTCGCAAGAAAAAAAAAAAAAAAAAACAGATATATCGTCATTAAGTTACTGACAAGTCCGTAAATCCTCAATGGCTCATACGTATTGCTTTGGACAGGGACCCATACGCATATATAAGAGAGAAAGGACATAATATAGAAGTAAAGCTAAGACCAGGGAATTTCAATGAACCACGTTAGTATCCTTGAGGGAAAGAAGCTGACAGGTTAAGGAATGGGTATGAATCGGGTACTACAACTACAGCCAACCCTGCGATATCTATAAGAGTTAAATTGTCCTGCAGTGTTTGTGCAGGCACAATTTCGAATAGTTGAAGGTGGTTACTTCTGACATAACTCTGGTTCCACCTTACAAAAAGACTAAAAATAATGTGTAACAATGCCATATTTTCACTAATTTTTAAATCTACATATTTTGTAAATTTGACGTGTTTACTGTAGAGAACTCCATAAATGGGGAAAGATGTTGTATTTTGAGTATTTAGAGATGAGCTAAACAATTCACTGGTTTCATCGACAAAGGAGGGAACGCAACCTAATAAAGGAAGGCCATGTCATATCGCAGTGTTTTGTGACCGCAATGGTTGTCTTATTGTATTAGCACACACGTCTGTCATTTTGTCTGTTTTGAGTATAGTCACTGCCAGAAATCGAGCATCACACCGCACTCACTTCACGGTGTTTAGAGTTTTCTTCCAAAACAAGTCCTCTGATCTGCAAATAATTCATCACTTGACAAGCTTTGAAAGGAGACTGGCGGCAGAT
>NC_087160.1:9365000-9372500 GCF_035594125.1 Scylla paramamosain
GTGCTTGCGTCCGTTTAAGTGCGTGTGAATGAGTTAATGTATGCTTGTCTGTCTGTCTGTCTGTCTTTCTCTCTCTTTCTCTCTGTTTGTCTCTGTCTGTCTGTCTCTCTGTCTGTATGTATGCATGTATGTACGTATGTGCGTATGTAATATGTAGATATGTACGAGTATGTACGGATTCGTGTCCACCTTTGTCTACAGGATTATCTGCCTACCTTACCGTTGCTAACATATCTATCTATCTATCTATCTATCTATCTATCCATCTATCTATCTATCTATCTACAATCAATATCTCTATCTCGTCTTTCTGTACTTGTATAATAATATCTCTAACTATCTATACACCTATAACCTATAACCATTGCTGTCTCTATCTATTTATCTATCTATTCATCTATCTTCCTATCTCTCTTTCTGTCTATCTATCTTCCTATCTCCCTATCTATCCATCTATCTATCTCCCTTAGTGCCTTCCCTGATTCTCATTTCTCTCCCTTCCAGCAGGTGTTCCGTCCCTCACCTGTGTTTGTTTACCTGAGAGAGGGAGAACACCTGGGGAAGAGGGAAGCGAGGGAGGAAGGGAGGGAGGGAGGGAGGGAGGGAGGTAGGAAGGGAGGAAGAAGGGAGTTAAGGAGGAACAGGAACAAAACAACAGAGAGAGGAAGAAGACGAGAACAAAAGTTAGAGAAGAAGGGCGGGGAGGAAATGAATATTCACGTGAAAGATAAATGAATAAAACAAGGTAAAGAATAATAATGATTCGTGAACGAGTGACGTAAAGAAGAGAAGTAGGTGACCCAGAATAGAGAGAGAGAGAGAGAGAGAGAGAGAGAGAGAGAGAGAGAGAGAGAGAGAGAGAGAGAGAGAGAGAGAGAGAGAGAGAGAGAGAGAGAGACGAATTAAAATAGAGAAGACAGAAAAGAGAGAGAAAATAAAGAAACATGTTGTGATTTCACTGTTTTTTACTCAGTCCCCCCGTCAGATCCATGAAAGGTATCGTTTTCTTTTCATGATAATTCTTATGTTTTCTTTTTTTTTCATTTCTGTGTTTTATTTTATTTTTTTTCCTTACATTTACAAATCTGATAATCATCGTTTTCTTTCACTTATGTTACGATTTCAAACTAATTTTATTCCTTACGTTTCCAATTTTTTATTATTACATTATTATTATCACCATTATTATCATTATTATTACTACAACAACAACAACAATAGCAACAACAACAACAACAACAACAACAACAACAACAACAACAACAACAACAACAACAACATCTACAACTATTTCTACTATTACTACTACTACGACTACTACTACAACTACTACTACTACTACTACTACAGCTATCAATGTTTAGTTCTCCTTCACCCTATTTCTTTTATCAATTTTCACTTTTCATACTATTTTAAATGTGAATTTCTAGCTGACTCATAGAAAAAATAAATTGTGAAAAGCTCTCTCTCTCTCTCTCTCTCTCTCTCTCTCTCTCTCTCTCTCTCTCTCTCTCTCTCTCTCTCTCTCTCTCTTTCTCTCTCTGAAACATATATCTATTATTTTCCTTTCTCTTTTCTTTCTTTTCTGTCCTACGTCTTTTCTTCTTTATATTGTTTCACATTGAACTGAAATATTTACGGACAACAATGAGAGAGAGAGAGAGAGAGAGAGAGAGAGAGAGAGAGAGAGAGAGAGAGAGAGAGAGAGAGAGAGAGAGAGAAATACATATAACGGGATTATGTGGGTCAGGATTCAACGGCAGAGAGAGAGAGAGAGAGAGAGAGAGAGAGAGAGAGAGAGAGAGAGAGAGAGAGAGAGAGAGAGAGAGAGAGAGAGAGAGAGAGTGAGGATGGGAGGAAAGAAAAAAAATGAAGTAGAAAGATGAAGAAAAATATAGCAGGCGGAAGGAACAGAAGAAACGGAGGAGGAACAGCAGGAGGAGGAGGAGGAGGAGGAGGAGGAGGAGGAGGAGGAGGAGAAGGGAAAAGAATATGGCAAGGAAGAGGTAAAAGACGAAAGAGGAGATGAGAGAGAGAGGGGGGAGAGAGGAAAGGTAGGGAGAAGGGTGGTTTGAGAGGAGGGAGGAGGGAAGGGGGTGAAATGGAGGAGTTCACCTGATTGGTCGATAGTGTCTAAGGTTGATGTTCCTTTAGCCAATAGGGAACGGAGAAAACTTTAAGGCACTCACGCACACATGCACACACGCACTTCTTTCATTAAGGATCATAGATGTTTCACTGGCACGTTAAGTTCAAATTCAGTTAGGTTAGGTTAAATTAGGTAGTCTTAAGTTAGGTCTAAGTTAGTTTAGGTTAGGTTAGGTTAAGTTAGGTTGAGTAATCTTAAGTCTAGTTAAGTTAGTGTGGTTAAGGAGAATTTCAATTTTCGCTATGTTAGTTAAGGTTAGGTTAGATTAAGTTAGATTAGGTTATATTAAGTAATCTTAGTTTAGTTTAGGTTAAGTTAAGTAAGGATTGGTAATATGATGTTAAATATAGGTTGAGTTCAGATCATATTAAATTCAGTTAAATTAAGAAAGATTGGGTCAGACTTGGTTAAATTAGATTAGATTAGGTTAGGTTAGGTTTTCTACGTAATTCAGGTTAAGTTCCATCAACACGGTAAGTCTGTGATAGCTTAGGCACATCTACCTTCATATTTCTCAATCTAAGTTAAGTTGGATAAAGACAAGTTAGATGTTATTATTTATGTTTGTTTTGATATCTAATTCAGTTTGAAAGGTTCAGCTTTGTAATTTGAATCGTCTTCCTCTCTGAGTATGTCTCCGTATTCATCCGTCTTTTGTGTCTGTCTATTCATCTGTCAGTCTATTTACTTTTTTCCTTCTTTTGTTAAACCGAACAATGCAGCATTTGCCAAAAAGACGCGTGAGTCGAGTTGCTTCAATTACACTCATTAAAATGCTAGACTTTTTTTATTCTCTCTCTCTCTCTCTCTCTCTCTCTCTCTCTCTCTCTCTCTCTCTCTCTCTCTCTCTCTCTCTCTCTCCTACATAATCAAACCGTTCAATTTTTCGCCTGACGTGGCTGCAGTTCCTCCCCCGCACATTATCTCCCCTTTGTTTATGTACACCTGCCAACACACACACACACACATTCACACACACACTCACACATACTACATCCGAGAACCTTTTTCTAAACCAGCTTGTGTGTGTGTGTGTGAGAGAGAGAGAGAGAGAGAGAGAGAGAGAGAGAGAGAGAGAGAGAGAGAGAGAGAGAGAGAGAGAGAGAGAGAGAGAGAGAGAGAGAGGTGGGAAATGCGTGGTCTAATATTTTTCAATCATGTCTCACACAGCATCTCTCCTATTCTTTCCTCTATCCGTGAGAGAGAGAGAGAGAGAGAGAGAGAGAGAGAGAGAGAGAGAGAGAGAGAGAGAGAGAGAGAGAGAGAGAGAGAGAGACGGATAGACAGAGTGATACACAGACAAACAGGCAAACAGAGAGACAGACAGACGGATAGGCGGGCGTACAGACAGGCAGATAGACCGAGACTGATAGGCAGACTGATAGACAGACAGACAGACGGACACAGATGCAAATCATCAAAAAGACAGACGAGCTGACAGGGACAGACAGACAGATAAACAGACTGACCGGATGACAGCCAGACAGGTAGACCTACGACAGACAGACAGATAGACAGACAGACAAATTGACGGACAGACGGACAGACGGACGGGCAAGCACATCCAGACAAGAGGCAAGAAAAATAAAAAAATAAAAAAATCAAGGAACGACAAAATAAAAATGAGAGAGAGAGAGAGAGAGAGAGAGAGAGAGAGAGAGAGAGAGAGAGAGAGAGAGAGAGAGAGAGAGAGAATCTCCCAGAGTTCCGGCATCGCAGCCTCTCGGGTCTCGGTGGTTCAGCTGGTGTTAGTCAGCCCTCGCGCCACGCCGCCACGGTACTCCCGCCCCTGCACGCCGCCTGCCACGGTACTTGCACCTCCCCTCCTACGGTACTGCCGCCCACCAAGCCGCCCACACTCACGGGATTCGAAGTGTTTAGACCCACACATACACACCCACTTCCACGTATACCAACACACACACACACACACACACACACACACACACAAGAGGTGCAGTGAAGCTCACGAAACAGTTTAATCTTCCTTCAGACGGAAACTTTATAGAGAACGAAAACCGGTTCATGAACTTCGTGGAAATATTGACGCATAGGATTTTCAAAGGAAACTTCTGAGGTCGAGGAAAGTAGAACAACATGCTAATAAGTTGGAAAAGTTGATCAGTCTCCAGGAAAAATTGAAAGGAACTGACGAAAAGAAAGGAAAAACAAGTCGAGGATGTATCTTAAGAAAAGCGAGTTCTTTATTTCGACAGGTGTGACAAGGTGTGACAGCCAAGTAATGTGAGGGACCCCCGTCAGGCCCTTGCCTTCAACCCCTTCGGTGCCTGCCTTAAACTTTCTTACGTCTGGAACTCACTTCTCTTAAACCACCGACCCGAACTCTCGTACGCTTGGCACCATTCCCTCCTACTGCCCTCTGCTTCCCTCAGTGCCAACTCTGCTACGTCTGGCATCGCTGTCCAAAGGTAAGTATATACGATAAGATTTCCTGTGAGTTATTCAGCGGGCAACCACGTTTATCGTTCTGTTGATCAGTGCCTCCATTTTTTGTCCAGGATTTGTGTACGTCACCTGGTTTAACCTAACCTAACCTCATCGTTCAGTTTATCAGTGCATTTATCTTTTGTTTAAGATTTGTCAAACCTAACCTAAGCTTACGTACTTAACCTAACCAAACAAAATTTATCTTTTTATTGATCGGTGCATCTAACTTGTATTCAGGATTCGTCTATCTAACCTGGTCACGTTCATCTTTCCTTGACCAGTTCCCTTATCTTTTATTCAAAATGTTAACCTATGCTAACCAAACGTAAACCAGCACAACAACGCCTATTTACCCGTCATGCATCATTCGTAGTCTGTTGGTGTATTATTGTAATTTTTTACATTATAAATACAGTAAAGTGACGGCGCTCGGTGCTTCATAATGTGCTGCAGATGTCAGAAGTCCATGAATAATTAATTTAACATAAATTTTTACCTCACTTTAATACATTACTTAGTGCGCTCCGTGGCCTGCAGGGAGGAGCGAGGGCGCCACTTCCAGCCCCAGACGTGTTCCCTCCATCACTACTTTATATCTCGCTTTACACATGTGGAAACAGACACGCGAGGTCAGCTCTCTCACACCCATTCACTGCGCTGTGTTGTGGCTTTACACTGAATTAAGTGGAGCGAGCTGCGTGGTGTGAGTAAAAATGTAGAACACGAAAACGATAGCAAATCCATGATACCATTTTACGACCCAAACACCACCAGACCGCAACAATGAAAGTTAAAAAAAAAAAAATAAAATAAAAAGATAAATAAAATCCAAGAAGCAAAAACATAATAAAATAACCAAAGATAAAAAAAAAAATAAATAAATAAATAAACATTTTATCAGACGTCTTTGTAGCCTTGTCCTGGACTCTTTTCTACATAACATAAAGACAATGAAAAAAGGCGAAAGTTTAGAGAAAAAAAAATTATCACCGACCTGTATTCACTTTACATGATTTATTTTTTGTATCTACACAAGAACAACTGCATTGCACTCTTTAGATTCACACACACTTGCCTTCTCCCCCTTTTCTTCCCCTGTCCCTCCCCCTTCTGTGGTCACGTGACACGGTGGCCCGACGGTGAGTGCAGTGTTGCCAATGCTGAGTTCACAAGCAATCCAAAAAAGTGTATATGAATTATTGCCGCCTTCGTAAGAAGGGCAGCGCCATTACTGGGAGTTGGCAGCACTGTTGGAGAGAGAGAGAGAGAGAGAGAGAGAGAGAGAGAGAGAGAGAGAGAGAGAGAGAGAGAGAGAGAGAGAGAGAGAGAGAGAGAGAGAGAGTGAGTGGCAAAGAAAGGAACAAAGGAAGAGGAATGAAATAAAATACGATGACAAAATAATTGCAAACCAAGCAGATCTAAGTGATTTTATTACTTAGGGAAGGAGAGAGAGAGAAAGAGAAAGAGAAAGAGAGAGAGAGAGAGAGAGAGAGAGAGAGAGAGAGAGAGAGAGAGAGAGAGAGAGAGAGAGAGAATGTAGGTGTGTGTGTGTGTGTGTGTGTGTGTGTGTGTGTGTGTGTGTGTGTGTGTGTGTACATGTGCGCATATACAACCCAATCGTATGGCTTAAATAGCACAACGGACTAAAGGGAAGCAGAATTTTACTCTTTTCTCCCCCTTTTTCTCTTTAATCCCCAAGGTGAAGGGAGTTTTGCTCGCCCTAAGTGCTACCTAACTGGCCGTGTGTGTGTGTGTGTGTGTGTGTGTGTGTGTGTGTGTGTGTGTGTGTGTGTGTGTGTCTTTTTTTAATTCTGTTTGTCTTTTTGAGTGGCCGTCTGTCTGCCTCTCTCTCTCTCTCTCTCTCTCTCTCTCTCTCTCTCTCTCTCTCTCTCTCTCTCTCTCTCTCTCTCTCTCTCTCTCTCTCTCTCTCTGACATTTCGAAATTCTACAGTGATCTAACCCAGTAAAAAAAAAAGTACAAAGGCCAAAAGGGTCACGTCCGTCATGCACACACACACACACACACACACACACACACACACACACACACACACACACACACACACACACACACACACATTTAGGGACGAGTTAACACTTAAAGATAATACCAATACTAATACAAGCTCTCTCTCTCTCTCTCTCTCTCTCTCTCTCTCTCTCTCTCTCTCTCTCTCTCTCTCTCTCTCTCTCTCTCTTTCGCACGTCAGTGCTACCATGTACTGAACACGCGTCCGGAATTTCACACGGGGAACACAAATTGACTGAAAACGAACCGGCAATTCATACGGCAGAGGAAAAAAAAAAAAAAGAAAAAAGAGAGAAAAAAAAGAAAAGCTTTCTGTAAAATTGTATTGTCCATAAGTTCCCCAAGTGGTGCTCGTGAATCGAAGGGAAAGAAAAAAACAGGAAAAAATGTAAAAAAAAAAAAAAAAATTAAACCCCCATGAAATGTACTATTTTTCTTTTTTCTATTTCATTTCTTTTGTTCAGTGTTCGTATCAAGAGGGGACCTGAATGAAAAAAAAAAAAAAAAAGATAGAAAAAAAAAGAGAAACATAACGTTTAAATCTGAAAGCATGTATAGATACGTATGTACACGATTTCCACGGAAAGCATCCATCCCTCCTCCAATGCTTCAGTGCAGTTCGTGTTGGTGATAATATGGTGTTGTGTTGGTATTACATGTGCTATTATTATTATTATTATTATTATTATTATTATTATTATTATTATTATTATTATCATTATTAATATTATTATTATTATTATTATTATTGTTATGTTCTCGTTGTTGTTCTGGCTGTTATTATTGCTGCTGTTGTTGTTTTTATTGTGATTATTATTATTATTATTATTATCATTATTATTATTATTATTATTATTATTATTATTATTATTAT
>NC_087160.1:9377500-9387500 GCF_035594125.1 Scylla paramamosain
CACATCCAACGACACTGGCCCAGAACACATCAGGAATACCGGCGGGGCTGTACGGAAGTCACAATTTATCGGTCTGGGAGTAATGGGTCCGGTTTATTGTTTGATGGGTGAGAAAGAGGCTACAGGTACAACGTCTGGCAAAAATGATCTGCCAAGTGACAAAGGGACAAAGCTACATTGTTGGATAAGTTCTATTTGTTCGAGTGACCAGAGTAACCCTTCATTAAGCTTCCCAGACACACGCCGTCACAAAGGATGAACACCTGAGCACTGTTTACGTGACCAAGACTTAAAGTAAGGCGGAAGTTTTTAAATCAAGTTAGTGACAGACCACATATATCAGTAAGAGGCCGCAGAACCAACTGAGCCCCTCCTGATACAAAGCCACACACAGAGCCACGGCGTGACTCACATAAAGGGGATTTACAGTCACTCAGCACCGGAAAGGTATAGCCGAGTTGTGAAGGACGCGCAACCTTCTTTGGTCGTTTGGCTGTCTTTTTCTTGGTGACCCACTGACCTTACTGGACTGCAAAGACAAAACATTATACGTACGTAACAGTAAATAAACCAAACAATACATGACACCGGTTACGCTTAAACTTTCTGATTAGTCTACAAGAGTGGTGGTGTTGATGATGATGGTGATGACAGTGTAATGATGATGATGATGATGATGATGATGGTGGTGGTGGTGGTGGTGGTGATGGTGGTGGTGTTAGTGGTGTTGGTGCTGATGGTGGTGGTGATGATGCAAGGTTAGCCAGGTGTGTGCACGGATGCCAGTCACGTAACTAAACACTGACTCCTCACATTCACGTCTGGCCCAGTGAGCATCCCCATCACAGTCTCCGCCATAGCCTGATTACCACCAAATATTTTTTTTTTTTTATTTTACGTGGAAGGGAGACTGATTAAGAGCTGGGAAACACACACACACACACACACACACACACACACACACACACACACACATACACACCTTACTGTTACTTCACGAAAAGTTTAATAAAAAAAAAGGTTCTAATCGAGCGAACATAGACGACAATTTTGGTTCCTGTAGTGTGGAGTATAAGAATAAAGAATGGAGTTTTTAATGTCTCGTATCTTCCTAGTAATACGAGGTAAAAAATTAATAATGATGTCATCCAGGTGATATAAAGACTACAGTATCACATTAGCAGTAATATTATGGAGTTTATGCAGCTATTACAACTTATACATGTACGTATGAAAATATTCAGAAACCTGATAAAACACATTTCACGAACACTTAGCGCCACCGTCACAATTAAATGAATTAGCCAGATGCTGATGTGAAAACGTGCCACTTACGAGCGTTTCTAGCATTTCTGAGTCTTTGCTTATTGCGAGTTATTGTGATTTATGGTTACTCTTTTATTCGTTTTGAGGTGCATGCTCAATTTGATTTGACAGGACATGGCACCGTTAAAACTATTATTGGGGGTGAAGTTGGTTACTTAGATAATTACGTCCACACACTTCCTGTCTATGTTAACACGTGTAAGATACTCCGCGAATGAGCCATTTCTGAAGGGCGTCACTTACGAAATCATGATTGCCTGCCTTCCTCAACTGAGAAAAATAAAGTTCCGATATACCATAATTTTTTTTCTCCTTAACTTTTCATCTTGAACAGTGAGGGAAAGTTGCTAAGTACATTTAGGAGCTGAAGTTGAGATTTACACCAATTTTCTCCCCTCTATTTTTTTTTTCTTTAGTCAAGTTAAATTTGAGAAGTTCATTTAGAAAAGTTAGGTTCTGATTTACACGAAGTTTCTTTCTTCTTTGATTTTTTCTTCAAAAGAAAGGAAAAATATTACAAACACATTTGTAAACCATGCCGTATGAACAAATAAAGCATATAAAACATTCTTTAGTAGAGTGTTAGAGTATTATTCATTAAGACCACTCAACTCTCAGATTATGCTCCACTCATTAAAAATCAAGATCTCAGAAGAAGTAATTCAAGTTCTTCATACTTTATCATTTACTCACATTATTTCTTACAGTGTAGTACTTCCTTCATATAACTGTCTACCTTTAAAAAGAAAAGAAAGAAGACAAGCTGCATATCCTGCTGTACTGCACCTTGCTGCAGTTATTTACTGAGGAGACTTGTTGCGTATTTGTCATAACTAAACTTTTATTACCATAACACTGTTGCCGCAAATTTTGTTGTTTCGCTCACTGCTCTTTTTCCTTCATATAACTGTCTACCTTTAAAAAGAAAAGAAAGAAGACAAGCTGCATATCCTACTGTACTGCACCTTGCTGCAGTTATTTACTGAGGAGACTTGTTGCGTATTTGTCATAACTAAACTTTTATTACCATAACACTGTTGCCGCAAATTTTGTTGTTTCGCTCACTGCTCTTTTTTTATTATTATTTTTTAATTCCAGTTATCGCTTTCAAAACACAGCAGAGTTTGTCTAATTTGTCAGTGTGCAGCTGCGAAAACATCTGAACCACTTCGTCTTGCATCTTCCTAATATTTATGTCGCTGATATCCTGACCTGTCATGTCTATGGGTACTTTATTCTACAGGAGTAACCTAACCTCACCTCAGATGACGCTGTGAACGAGAGGAAGGTCATGTTTTGGGAAAATGGAGGAGGAGGAGGAGGAGGAGGAGGAGGAGGAGGAGGACGAGCGTTCATAATCACCTTTACCATCAGTAACCTCACACCAACACATTAACTCGGCCGGGACCAGAAGGGCACGGTGGTGGTGGTGGTGGTGGTGCTGGTGGAAGGAGAGAATAGAAGGGCACAGAGGCAGTGATGGTTGTGGTGGTGGAAGGAGAGAATAGAGGAATGAAATAGTGGTGGTGATAGTGGTGATAGTGGTGGTGGTGGTACTGGTGGTGGTGGTTGTGATGGTGATGGTGGTGGTGGTGTTGCGTAAAACAAAGGGTAAAGGGGAACACTGTACGAGCATGCAGCATTCAGTAGCAACGCTAATGATTGTGTACGTATCTGTATTAAGTTTACATTGGCTTGTGTGTCTGTGTGTGTGTGTGTGTGTGTGTGTGTGTGTGTGTGTGTGTGTGTGTGTGTGTGTGTGTGTGTGTGTGTGTGTGTGTGATATGGATAGACTCGCTTGCCCAATTATTAGAGCGAACAAAACTCAGGATACAGTTGTTATGAAAAATCAGAAAAAAGGTTAAAAAGATAAATAAAAAAAAAAATCTAATGAAAAGACCAGAAGAGACGAAATAACTAAATAATCATGATTTATTTCGAAAACAGACCAAACAGTCAAACACTATTACAAAACACACACACACACACACACACACACACACACACACACACACACAGGAAACACATTAATATATGAGCAGAAAATCGAAAAGTGAAGTGTAAAAAAGAAGAAAGCAATAATGATGAGTAGTGTCCTCCCAAGTGACACGCGAGTGATGAGCACGCTTACAGTCCTGTCTTTGAAGGGGAAGTTTTTCCTCACAAATATTTCACTCTGTACAGGCATTTCTTTAAGCCTTGTCCTTCACAAAACACTTTTTCGTTTCATATCCTCGCTCAAACTAAGCTGCTTATGTGGTTCTTTTCTGTTCTCGTTCCTCGGAATTTCAAGAGTTCAAATTGATTTCATGACCATTTTTTTCTTTGTTTTTCGCATTGTGTACCTCCCGGCGGAAAGCTTCTTATCTGTGTGAGCCTCGCACGCGGAACGAGTGACGCTTCAAGAGCTCCTTTTACTCTTACCGAACTGGGAAGCAGGAACTACCACACCACCGCTGACACTTGTTTCCAGGAGCAGGATTCTGATTTTTCTTTTCACAATTCTAGTTCCTTTGTCCTCCACATGCAGCTGCTCACCTTGTTGGACGAGTCGCGTTTTCAAGTGGCAATAATTTTCAGCTGGTGTAGTTTCGCTCGTCGATGACATCTAGTTAGGGGAGTCAAGGCAAATGGCTATTTCCTGACCATATAGGCGGAGCTGGTGATGGTTTATGTTGTTGTTCACGGTTCAGTTTCTTCCCATTGTTCCCTTGTGGTGTTTCTGCTGAAGGTGGGTTATTTCTCGCATAATTGTGTATCATACGGAATCAATACCTACTTGTCATTAATAATCCCTGTCACAACATTTTCAGGAACTCTTTCACAGCACAGACAAGCATTAGTTCGCTCCCTCAATGTTGTGTTTACGACTTTATGACGTTATGAGAAATGTTTCATGATGGCGGATGTTCATCAAATCTAGCGCCGCAACTCCTCCCATGAGAAGTGTTATTGTCTCCGCTCAGTGGCATCAGCTTCAAGTTCATGTCCCCATTTGCTTCTTTCTGCACAACTCGTATGACGTTGGTGATGCCTGGGTCCGGGTAACAGGATGGCTGGTGCTTGGTGAGAGACATATAATGAATTCTCGGCCACTGTGCGATTGCCAAAAATAAAAGGCGTAGTGAATGCTGCAACACTCACTAATACAGCTCTTACGGAACTGGAAGCAGAAGCCACAATAGAATGTATGCATGATTTGATGGAGAATTAAACTTACAAAATATATGATTCATTACAGAACCAATCATTGTGAGCGTCTGGGATCTGTAAAGCGTAAATTGCTAGTATTTATCCATCGATAAAAAGACGATTCTAAATAGCTACAGATCGCCAGACAACACGCTCCGGCCCTGCTCTCATTCCACCTCACCGAAAGAGTGATTCGATTTGACTAACGTGCTCTATCATTACTTGAGACGCAACAATATCTTACGTGATATATGGATAGACACATACATAGAAACATAAACACTACAGAGACAAATAGATGGATGGATGGATGGATGGATGGATGGATGGATGGATGGATGGATGGATGGATGGATGGATGGATGGATGAATGGATGGATAGATAGCCATACAGAAAGATAAATAGATAGATAGACAGATAGAGAGATTGCTTGAATGACTAATAGATAGACTGATAAAAGGTAGGTAGATCATTATAAATATAGAAATAGATAAACAACATGATATACACATCAACAAATACGAGAGAAATATATATACAATGGACAGGGAAAAATACATGGACAGCCTAGCAAACACTCGTGACAAAATTTAATAGACGCTGGTGGTATGTACCTCAAAATATTCTGTTGTGTAGGTGCATAAATGTTACTCGTGTACTACACTGTTGGTGGATATAGAGAACCTTCTTGGCGTAAACAGCTGCATTTACATGAGCAAGGAATAGGAGAAGAGGTTGGTAGCACTATTGGCTAGCAAGAGACGAGGCAGAGAGAGTGGTGTGCTGACAGACTGGCGGCAGGGTTAGCTTGGCGGCGTCAGCTTCTATTTTTTTTTTTTTTTTGTCCTTACAGACTTCGAGGTATCCCACCGCTGCCACCAATTATGTGTCAGCGATAAAAGAAAGTCTCACTGGCAGAAACAACGAATCTATTTACAAGAAAAAGTAACGTGGGATGAAGTAGCAGCGAGAGTCTGTTCCATTCCGTGGCTGGTTGCCCTCTGCTTACTTGGGGTTAACTGGTGTGATGAGTGGAAAGGTACGCGGAGGAATACAGTCATAAGAAACAAATTAGTTTAATTTCATAAGAAACAAATTAGTTTATTGAATCAAACACAGCGGCACAACATAAATAGCTATATATATATATATATATATATATATATATATATATATATATATATATATATATATATATATATATATATATATATATATACACACACACACACACACACACACACACACACACACACACACACACACACACACACACACACACACACCACTTGTACATGGCAACCAGGCAGAACTTCAGAACTGGAACCGGCAAGTCCCCTATCTAACGTCATTCAGTTGATCCCGAAGTGGTCAAAGTGGCGAGGCGGCTAAGTGAGGCTGATGGGCGGCCGAGAGAGAGAGAGAGAGAGAGAGAGAGAGAGAGAGAGAGAGAGAGAGAGAGAGAGAGAGAGAGAGAGAGAGAGAGAGAGAGAGAGAGAGAGAGAGAGAGAGAGAGAGAGAGAGAGAGAGAGAGAGAGAGAGAGAGAGAGAGAGAGAGAGAGAGAGAAATTTACCAAACAGGAGACGGGAAAGGGAAATTTCAACATGCAAGGAGGGAAGGAAAGGTAATTTTGAGTCAATAAGAGGAGAAGGAGCGGAGATTTAGCCTCGAATCGCCGCTTCTTTGGGCTAAACGAACACATAGTAACCCAATTTACACATATGGAAACCTGATGATGAGAATGAACCGAAGAGTGGGGCTTGTCATGAAAGGGAGGAGGAGGAGGAGGAGGAGGAGGAGGAGGAGGAGGAGGAGGAGGAGGAGGAGGAGGAGGAGGAGGAGGAGGAGGAGGAGGACGTAAGACATAGAGAGCTTATAGACAATCAAACTCCTTAAAAACGAGGTTACGTACGTACTTAAGTAGAGTTGTCTGTTCTTCAGATCTCAGTTGACCGTGTGAAAGTATGATAAAACAGAGAAAATAATCCTCCCCACCAGCACCCAGACGACAGGAAAGAGTTTGATCATTCATGGTGGAAAGAAAGAAAAAAATGAAAAATATTCATGAAAAAGAAGAAAAGAAAAGTTTGTTCATTACTTGTGTGATAAAAACATTCAGATATTCTTTGCAAACTTACGTCACGTCTAATTTTCTGGTGGCGGTATTGCAATAAACTGGAACTTTTGTTCATTTTCTCATGTTTCACGGGAAATTTGTTGCAATGAGTGACAACAGAAAACCAGAGAGAGAGAGAGAGAGAGAGAGAGAGAGAGAGAGAGAGAGAGAGAGAGAGAGAGAGAGAGAGAGAGAGAGAGAGAGAGAGAGAGAGAGAGAACAAATATATCCAGCCACTTCTGCTTCACTTTAATCAACACACCATCGTTTCCTGTTATCGTGCTGGTGCTAAACTTCACAGAACTGCCCCTGATCCACGAGGAGGAGAAAGAGAAGTAAGGTGGAGCAGGAGGAGGAGTAGGAAGATCGAAGAGGAGGAAGACGAGAACAAGGTTAAAGAAGGGAAGCTCACAAGATATGTAGAGGAATGTTTATCAGACAGATTTGCTGAAAATTTTCCGTCACATTTCAGGAGACAAGAGGAAGTGTAGGTGGATTTCGAGGAGGAGGAGGAGGAGGAGGAGGAGGAGGAGGAGGAGGAGAAAGAGGGATACTCATTATGTCGTATGACTGACTGATAAGAAAATCTAATCTAATTTCCGGATGTGGAACAAAGAGAAACAGGAGGAGGAGGAGAAGGAGGAGGAGGAGGAGGAGGAGGAGGAGGAGGAGGAGGAGGAGGAGGAGCAGGAGGATTGCTAGCAAGAAAAAAAAAATAATGGGAAAAAAGGCAGAAAGGACAAAGAAAGAGTTACACAGAAAGCATGTGACTAAAATATGGCGTGAGAAACATAGAAGTAAAAGAAAGAAACATTGGACGCTGATAAAAGTGAAAGAAAAATGATGTCCCAGAAATAAGAAAAAAAAAGGAATGAAAAGGTGCGATTTTTACGAACTTTGGAAAATTATGGAGAGGAAATAAAAAGAAAAAATAAAAGGCTGATATACGAACAGAGAGAGAGAGAGAGAGAGAGAGAGAGAGAGAGAGAGAGAGAGAGAGAGAGAGAGAGAGAGAGAGAGGGAGAGGGATATATATATATATATATATAGAGAGAGAGAGAGAGAGAGAGAGAGAGAGAGAGAGAGAGAGAGAGAGAGAGAGAGAGAGAGAGAGAGAGAGAGAGAGAGAGAGAGAGAGAGAGAGAGAGAGAGAGAGAGAGAGAGAGAGAGAGAGAGAGAGAGAGAGAGAGAGAGAGAGAGAGAGAGAGAGAGCGTCATGACTTTCTTCCTTCTCCTTTTACTTCTTTAACTCTTGACTATCTTCCCTTCTTCTTCCTCCTCCTCCTTCTCCTCCTCTTCCTTCTTTCTCCTACTCCTCTTCCTCTTCCTCCTTTCCATACGCGGACCATATATTTTTCTTTTCCTCATTCTTTTTTTCATGTCATTTCCTTTTACTGTCTTCATTACCATTATCACCCTCATCATCATTACCCTCTTCTTCCTCTTCCAAATTTTCTTGTTATTTTTTTCCTCCTTGACCTACTTCTCCCCCGTGGCTCATTTCCATTCACAAAGTATTGCATACAAATGTACAACGTATAACTACTATTACAACAACAACAACAACAACAACAACAACAACAACAACAACAACAACAACAACAACAACAACAACAGCAACAACAACAACAATTACTTCTACTACTACTACTATTACTACTATTACTACTGCTGCTACTACTACTACTACTATTACTTCTGCTAACTTCTACTACTACTACTACTACTACTACTACTACTACTACTACTACTACTACTACTACTACTATTACTACTACTACTACTATTACTACTACTACTACTACTACTACAACTACTATTACTACTACTACTACTACTACTTTTTACTCCTATTACTACTACTGCTACTACTTCTACTACTACTACTACTACTACTACTACTACTACTACTACTGAAACACCACCACCAACAACAACAACAGCAACAACAACAACAATCACCACAGCTACTACTTTCATTACCACTAAACCATCGAAAAAACAAACATTCACACACACACACACACACACACACACACACACACACACACACACACACATGCAATATGGACCGCGGCAGAAATTCACACATGAAACATCTGTCTGTCTGTCTGTCTGTTTGTCCGCGCGTCCGTCCGTCCGTCCGTCTACCTGTCTGTCCTGCTTCCTCCTCGTGATAACATTCCTGATTTAATTACGAGTGAGTCCCACCGCCTCGACCCGAGAGTGTTAAGTTTTGTGAGACCGTTTCTCTCTCTCTCTCTCTCTCTCTCTCTCTCTCTCTCTCTCTCTCTCTCTCTCTCTCTCTCTCTCTCTCTCTCTCTCTCTCTCATTGCACATTCGGACAGGATATGCTAATTAAACATCGTACCTTTGGTGATAAAATGAAACTTCCATACAAAAGTGCCGTGTAGTTCTTTTGTGTGAAGGGAATTGCGTATAGGGCACTGTGTGTGTGTGTGTGTGTGTGTGTGTTTGTGTGTGTGTGTTAATGGTTGTAACAGTGGTAATGGTGGTGTAATGGCGGTGGTGGCGGTAAGGGCGGAGATAAAATAAAATTAATAAATAAACAATAAATAAATGAGCAATTAAATAAATTAGTTAAATGAAAACAACAGCAGCAACAAAACAAAATCAAAAGCAACAACAACAATAAGAGGAGGAGGAGAAGGAAGAGGAGGAAGAATATATAAAAGAAGTCCAAACAGCAACATACCTTGATGTCATTACAAGGCTGACTGGATGACTGTTCTATGCTAACTATTAGTGGGAGAGACAGGATAGTACAGTAGAAGGCTCTTACCCACTCACCCATTCCTCCTGCAGAAGCTGCCTGAAAAAAAAAAAAAAAAACAGTATCATGCTGTGTAGAGGAAGAGGAGGGGGAAGGATGAGGGGGGAGGAAGAAGAGGAAGAGGAGGATGAAAAGTAGAAGAACGGGGAGGAAGAGGAACGGGAAGGAGGAAAAGAAGGAAGAAAATAAGAAGAGGAGAAGGATAAGAGACAGGGGAGAGAAGAGAAGTAATATCCAGTGGTAATATTAGAATGGTAATTTAATTGCGTCTGGTAACACTGGAGACCTATATTGAGTACTTCACTGCGCGACGCTCTTGCTCGCCACTAATGTTATTATCTTAGACTTGCTACTGTCTTGCTATTAGCTGTTGTAGTAAACTCGAGCCTTCTCTTATTTTATATTTTTATTTTACTTATTTGTTTATTTTATTTATTTGCTTATTTATTTATTTATTTATTTTATTTTATTCTATTTTATTTCTTGCTCTATTTACGTATATTCAGTTCGATGTCTGTAAATATTTATGCAAATCTGTGGTAAACTCTTACTTTTTTTTACGTTATGATT
>NC_087160.1:9397500-9400000 GCF_035594125.1 Scylla paramamosain
GTGGAAGGTTAGAAGGAAGGAAGGATGGAAAGAAAGAAAATGAATAAAGGAAGGAATGAAGAAAGGAAGGAAAGAATGAAAGAAAAGGAATAAAGGAAGGAAGGAAGGAGGAAAGGAAGGAAGAAAGGAGAGAAAAGGAATAAAGGAAAAAAGGAATGAGGAAAGGAAACGAAGAAAAAAGGAAGGAAGAAAGGAAGGAAGAAAGGAAAGAAGGAAGGTAAGCTACAGCGTTATATACCATACAACACAAAGACAATCAAAATCACAGTCCTCCTCCTCCTCCTCCTCCTCCTCCTCCTCCTCCTCCTCCATTACGCTCCTCCAACTTAGCGTTCCTTAACTTACTCTCGTCTCCCCTCTACCCAGAGTAACAAAGCTATGACCTCCTCTTCCCTTCTCCTCCTCCACCTCCTCCTACATCCACTCTTGGCCATCACTTTCCTTCCCCTTCTCTCCCACTCTTACTCCCTCACCTCTCCCTCCTACTGCCCACCTGCCTTCACATGTCTCTCCACCTGTCAATAATGGTTCAAGGGAGGGAAGGGAGAGGAGAGGGAGAGGGGAGAGAGAGGGAGGGGAAAGCAAGAACGAGGGTCTTCAGTGCTGTACATTTATAAGGACTTTCGAATAAGAGTAAAAGTTGCATTAATTTATTATTTTGCGGACACAGCAAAGTAAAATAAATGAATTATGGGAATGAAAGGAAGAAGTGGAAAGAGAAGGGTGAATTATTATTACCACTGGGAGAACGAGAGAGAGAGAGAGAGAGAGAGAGAGAGAGAGAGAGAGAGAGAGAGAGAGAGAGAGAGAGAGAGAGAGAGATGGGGTTAAGAGAGGGATGATAATAAAAGATGCTGCACCCGCAAGATTTCATTTAGTGGGTGATGACAAAAGCGTCTCACCTTTACGTAATTAACGACCGCGCCGCGTCATCACCCTGTCTACCTTTACCTGTCTCAGTTACTTTCACTCCTGTTCATGGATTTAATTTAAGGATTAAAGCGAGTTTCGTTTCTTTCGTCAGGTGTCAATGTGTGTGTGTGTGTGTGTGTGTGTATTCGTATAAGGGTTCGTTGTGTTCCTCACCTGAAACGTCCACACACACACACACACACACACACACACACACACACACACACACACACACACACACACACACTTCGTGGTATGGTGTGTAATAACAGACAAGGAAATGAGAGACAGAAAGGAAAAGGAGGAAGAGGAGGAGAAGGAAGAAGAGGATAAGTAGGAGGAGGAGGAGGAGGAGGAGGTGGGGGAAATGATAGTGGAGGAGGAGTATATGAAGGAGAGAAGACTAAGAAAAAAATGAGGGGATGGAGGCGAAGATGGAGAAGAAAATTAATATAAGAGGAAGAGGAGGAAGTGAAGGAGGAGGAGGAGGAGGAGGCGAAGGAGAAGGAGAAGGAGAAGGAGGAGGAGAAGGAGGAGGAGGAGGAGGAGGAAGACATATTTCTCCTTGATGTCTGCGCAATTCTTTAAAAATCAGCTACCGACACACACACACACACACACACACACACACACACACACACACACACACACACACACACACACACACACACACACACACACACACACAGGAGGACATTAGTGGGCCGGAGACACGTTTCTGGGAAGCAAGTGATGGAAAAAAAGGAGTTTAAGATCGGCAAAAAATATTAACAAGAGGAAGGGAATGGAGGGAGGGTGGGAGGGAGGGAAGAAGGGGGAGGGAAGGAGATTCAAGAAAAGAAAAAAAAATTGAAGTTTGAACTAATAACGCAGATACGCACACACACACAAAAAGGGCAAAAAGAAAAAAAGAAAACGACGTTAATAAACAGAAAACGGAGGATGGCGGCGACGAAAGGGAACACTCATGTCACCCTTCAGACAACGACGCAAAGTGGCGAGAGAAAGGAAAGGAAAACGACAACTTCAAAGCAAGAGAGAGAGAGAGAGAGAAAAAAAAAAGAGAGGATGCGTGTCAAGTAAACGAACGAATAAATTAATGAACGGTTGGTTGGATGAATAAAGGAAGCAAGAATGGAGGGAGAGTGCAAGACAAAGGGTGTGACGTGAACTACTGTAAATTTCTTATATTGAAACGTGTACAGAGTTTACGGAGAAGAGAGGAAAGTGTTTAAGTGTCCACAGAAAACAGGGAAGGTGTAAGGACGAGGTAATCTGTTAAGAAAAGCATAAAATCTTTAACAGTTGGAAGGAAAATAAAATATCGGGAGCATGAAAGGAAGAAAGAGATATATTATTGCGAAGACAATGATGGAGGTCAGTAATTGAAAAAGACAAGTCTCTCTCTCTCTCTCTCTCTCTCTCTCTCTCTCTCTCTCTCTCTCTCTCTCTCTCTCTCTCTCTCATCTCGTTTCGCTTTAAAATGTATAAAAATTCAGAATCGAGTGACGTAAAGGCGAAGAAAAACGAATCTGAACAAAGTCTCGCTTCAACCACATCACTTTTCTCTTCTTTTTACGACAATCTT
>NC_087160.1:9402500-9405000 GCF_035594125.1 Scylla paramamosain
AAGTGAAGGTAATGAGGAGGCGAAGGAGAGAAAGGCTCTTTTCTCCTCATCCTGGCCCTCTCAGGAAAGAGTTAATATGGAAGGAGAGGAGAAAGTTAGTGAATGGAGGACACTAAGGGGACCGAAGAGAAGAAAGGAGGAGGAGGAGGAGGAGGAGGAGGAGGAGGAGGAGGAGGAGGAGGAGGAAGAGGAGGAGGAGGAGGAGGAGGAGGAGGAGTAGGAGAAAGAGGAGGAGGAGGATGGAAGGGAGGAGGTAGGACTGATTAAATGAAAGTCCAAGAAAAGATTGAGGAATGTGGTCTTAAGGTGATAAGAAGAGAGAGAGAGAGAGAGAGAGAGAGAGAGAGAGAGAGAGAGAGAGAGAGAGAGAGAGAGAGAGAGAGAGAGAGAGAGAGAGAGAGAGAGAGAGAGAGAGAGAGAGAGAGAGAGAGAGAGAGAGAGAGACTTTGGAGTTTAAGCACAAAAAAAAAAGTAGAGAGAGTCAAAGTTAATTAAAGTCTCATGAAATTTCGGCAAGAAATCTTTTTACTTGTATTATGAGAGAGAGAGAGAGAGAGAGAGAGAGAGAGAGAGAGAGAGAGAGAGAGAGAGAGAGAGAGAGAGAGAGAGAGAGAGAGAGAGAGAGAGAGAGAGAGAGAATTAATGAATGGATGAGTGAATCAGTTACAGGGAGAAAGACGAATCGGAGACGCAGACAGAGGCAAAGACAGAGAAATGTCAATAAATATAGATAACATGCATCCATTTATTCATAGAAAGTCTTGTCCTCCTTTAGCCTCGTGTCTCTCTCTCTCTCTCTCTCTCTCTCTCTCTCTCTCTCTCTCTCTCTCTCTCTCTCTCTCTCTCTCCCTAACGGTCTCTGCGTGTTGACAGCGACTTGAAGGTAAAGTTTTCAATGTTTACGAGAGAAAAAGGGAAAAATAAGTGCGGGGGCGGCAGTGGTTGAATGAGACACGAGGTAAAGTGAGTAGCAAAAAAATGAAGTTAAATGAGTAAAGTTAAAAACACCAACGTCAGAGAAAACTTAATGTATGCAGTACACAAAGCACCTCATATAGAAACGGTAAAAAAAAAAATAAAATAAATAAATAAAAATAAATAAAAATAAATAAATAAAAAAAATAATATTACAGAGTAGAACATGTGGAAAAGGAAGCCAAGAAAAAACAAGAGGCCAAGAATAAAAAAAAAAAAAGTAATGGGTTCTTTTTCCTCCCGTTTGTTTTTCATCGGTAGGGGCTGTTGTTTTCTTCGTGCTCAGCTGACGTCTCTATAATTACGCCGTTCGTCTACTTTCATTTAGTGGAAACAGCTCAAATAAGGAACCGAAATTTTGCTTCTAAGAGTTGCATGAGATGAGGACATGGCGCTGATCAGAACTACTATGTAAACAGTATATGTAAAAACATATAGAGGTAGATAAAAAAAAAATGAATATGCAAATTCAAGATCATTATCACGCATGAAGTGACTTAATGTGTCATTATTACGGACGAAATGAATTATTGTGTTGCATGAGTGTAAGTGACAAACACATATGACACATTTCATTCCTATTACGTTAATTAACTTTATTTTGGTTATTCTAATTGCCACTCCAAACCGGTACGCTGCATCAAGACACTCAGGACTCAAACCTGATCCTGTGGTATTTACAAACTTCCCACTTTCCTAATTTTTCTTTCGGCGAGGTGAGGCAGAGTAACATTTACCGGACCACTCTCTTTTATGAGTTTCTCTCGTAGCTCTTATCATGTCTCTTTCAGGCAAATTTTTCCCTCTATAATAACAAACAACTTTCGAAACATTTCTTTATTTTTTTACTATAGTCTCATACAGTTTTGTGGTGTAGAAAAAACAAAATCAACTTCCTGTTCCCATTTTTTTTTTTTTGTCTCAAACCAAACGATTTTCTCCGGAGTCCTAAGTCTTAACGAAACACAACAACAAAAATGAAAAGGTTAACGAGTACCTGATATGCATATAAACAGCACAAACATATCACAATCCAGGGTTCGTGGGGCACCAGTCCACGTCGCACAAAAGGAAAAATTAAACGCATTCTTATTTTCATTTTTTTTTCTTAACTCGTGTGGTTGTTGTTCGTCTACGGCGCACTTCCCACACTTCCCCGGCACAAAGGCACGCGGGGAGAGCCTGAGTAGACGGTCACGCACGCCACACCTGAGAACGAACACCCAGTACCTGCAGAGAAGCCTGTGAAAACGCTGCCCGTGTCTGTGTCCGTGTGTGTGTGTGTGTCCGTGTATGTGTGTGTGTGTGTGTGTGTGTGTGTGTGTGTGTGTGTGTGTGTGTGTGTGTGTGTGTGTGTGTGTGTGTGTGTGTGTGTGTGTGTGTGTGTGTGTGTGTGTGTGTGTGTGTGTGTGTGTGCGAACATCATTCTAGCATACATGAATTCTGTTTGCTTGCTTTTTTCCTTCATGCACGAATATGTATGTAATTTTATCCCTCAACTTGAACGCTCTCATAGTTTATTTGT
>NC_087160.1:9412500-9417500 GCF_035594125.1 Scylla paramamosain
AATAATAATAATAATAGTATTTGGAGTAGTAGTAGTAGTAGTAGTAGTAGTAGTAGTAGTAGTAGTAGTAGTAGTAGTAGTAGTAGTAATAATAATAATAATAATAATAATAATAATAATAATAATAATAATAATAATAATAATAATAATAATAATAATATTAATATTAATAATAATGATAATGATGATGATGATAAGAAAAAAACAACAACAATTACAAATACAACAACAGCAACGACGACGGCAACGACACAACAACAACAACAACAACAACAGCAGCAACAGTAACAACAACAACAACAACAACAACAACAGCAACAGCAACAGCAACAACAACAACAACAACGACGACGACGACGATAACAACAACAATATAATAATAATAATTCACAACAATACACAAAAGGGAAAAGTAAGGAAGTAGAACATGACCTATTTAACCCTTCACGGATTCGTCCCCACCAACGCTAAACACAAAATCTACAGTGGCGTGGCTTTTCCGTCTGTTGCGGAGTCTATTCTGTCCCGCTTTACCTTGTTTGTTGCAGTAATCAGAAGCTAAACAAGCGTGTGGAAGGTTAGTGTGCGGCAGAGGTCGGGTGTGGCATGACGCGTTTGTTTATGAGAAAGCGAGTTAGCGTGCGCATGTGTGTGCGTGTGCGTGTGGGTGAAAGGAATGGCGGAGTGGGCGTGCAGGACTGCCTTAGAAGAGGGCTTGAGGTAAAGGGGGAGGAGTTGGTGGGGCATTTTAAGGTTGTGTTGTGCTTTTATATTTTAGTAACGAGTGTATAACGTCACGCAAATGTGAGGGTTAATAAGGTAATGAGAGTAGGGGGTTGAAAGGCTGCAAACAAGTGAGGAACACAGATGAACACAAAGGAAAAACGAGGTGCACCAAACTGCTTGATCTTTACGCGACTTTATAGAGGCTGCTCTATCTACCATGCAGGAATAGGAAAAGGATAACAAAGATGAAGGTTCCTCTTCATCCACCGCTCCCTCCAGCCAGGGCCGGCAAGAAAAAGAAGCACCATGCAGTGTGGAGAAATGTATGACGTCTTATAAGAAAGAGATATGAATTATCACAGTTGGTTTTTCTCTCCGGTTCTAGACAACCAACAACACCTCAGCAGAACATTTCATATTTGAGTAAACTCGAGTGAATTTTAATTGCAATTTGCTATGATAACGCAGTGTCTCACTTGTGGATTGGAGCCAAAAGATTTGTCCAACCTGTTTTTGAAGGCTGTAACTGTTCTCCTGTCGACGAAATTAGAAGGTAAAGAGTTCCAAACCTTAACGACCCGATTAAAGTGTTTAACTTCGTCTGACATGAATCTCTACCAAATACCTTTTGGTTGGTTATTTAATTTATCAATCGCACAGCAATCGTCCACGTTAATCTTATCGAGTCCTTTGGATATCTGAAACACCTTTGTCTTGTAAGACTGCATAAATTTAGTTCGTTAAATGTTTTTTCATAGAGAATATTTTTCAGCCAAGTTATCATTTTGATTACTTTGCGTTGTATTCTTTCTATCTGTTTAATATATATATATATATATATATATATATATATATATATATATATATATATATATATATATATATATATATATATATATATATATATATATATATATATATATATATATATATATATATATATATATATATACTCGTATATATATATATATATATTGTAATATGGGAATAAAAATTGTATGCATCACTCAAGATGCGGTCAAAACAGTAAACTATAAACTTTTAACATGGCTCTTACGATAAAAACAATTAATTTCTTATCAGTTTTGACAACCTCTGAGCCAAGTTGACTAGGCTTCAAGTCACTTGATACTAAGATTCAGAGATTTTTTTTCCTTATTCATTGCAGAGTTTCTTGTCATTCACTAAATATTTAACGTGGTAAATATTGCTTCAGAAGTACTTTGTAGTTGTCAGCATTGAATTTCACTTGCCATTCGGTGGCATAACGAGGCAGTCAATATAATTCTGACTGTAAAGCTTCCCTATTTTGTGCTATTATTATTTTATTCGCCATTTTCGTGTCATCAGTAAATTTTGACATTTTACAGGTGAGACCGTCGCCGATATCACTAATGTACATCAGGAATAGAGCAGGGCTAAACACCGAACTTTTTTTTTTTTTCACATCAAGCCAGGTAGATGGAACGCCGTTTAGAAAGAGTCACTCTGTTTCTGTCCTGCAGCGGGTGTTGTCGGTGGTGCCATGTGTATGTGGCTTGCTGAGGAGTCGCTTATGGGAACTTTATTAACTGCCTTTTGAAAATCAAGGTATATGGCGTCTATTGATCTGTCTTCATCGAACCCCTCAAAAAATGTAATGAAAGAAGTCAAGTAAGTTGGGTACGAACGCTTACTGCAAGAGCCATGTTGTTGTTCATTAAGTTGCTATTTTCAAAGTATTTCACTATATTGTCTGGCATTATGGATTCCGTTAACACGGAAAGTCAAAGTCCGTTAACAACGGAAGTCATAGTAATAGTTGATAATTTCCAAGTTGTGATTTGTCCCTTTCCTTGAAGACTGGTGTCACACTGGCGCATTTCCAATTTGCCGGAACATTACCATCGCTCAAAGACTAAGTAGGATCGATATCTGACAATAGACTTTTTTTCATAATTATAGGGGAATTTTGTCAGATCCAAGAGTTCTATGCAATATAATTTTCTACGACTTCTAAACTATGTATCTAAGAAGTTTTCAGGTTCTAGCCTCAAGAGATTGGAGTGAAAAATTGAGCTAGGGCGGCTGGCGTTTTCAAGAAGTAGAAAGAGGAAGAAGACTACACAAGATTACATAGGATAACTAAATGGTAGCAAAAGAAAGGATACTGCAATTAACCGAGGTGAACCTTATTCCTTTGCCGATCTTGAAATAAAATACAGTTAAGAGGAGGAGGAGGAGGAGGAGGAGGAGGAGGAGGAAGAGGAAGAGGAAGAGGAGGAGGAGGAGGAGGAGGAGGAGAGGAATTGTAACTGCAGAATGAAAGAACATTGTGGCAAGGTAACGAGAAATGTGTCATGTGTTGGTGTGTTGTAGTGGTGGTTGTAAAGGATGTGTGGAAGGACCGGTAAAGGGAAAGAAGTGGGAGGGAGGGAGGGAGGGAGGGAGGGAGGGAGGGAGGGAGGGAGGAAGGGAGGGAGGACGAGAGTGAAACAACAGCGCCCTAATTTGCGGAGAATCATCAACAAACATTTGCATATAATCGACACTGAATATAAAAGATCACAACTCAGACGTATAATTAATTCACTCTCCACAATAAAAAATAAAAAAAAAACTCGCTATTATTTTCCGTTCATCACGTTCTCTTTCTAATAGTGAACACCTGCAGCGACAGAAAACGACAAACGGAACATTTTCCACGCGTAACTGACATATCGTGTTTGCTTCCTTTCATCCCTGACTAAAGAAATTCGCACCGGAGGGATGAGCATCCTACCGGGAGGAGGAGGAGGAGGAGGAGGAGGAGGAGGAGGAGGAAGAGGAGGAGGAGGAGGAGAAAGAGGAGAACACACTGGGAAAGGAATCTGAAGAGCCTGAAGTCTAAAATCGATGACTTGGTCCTGCTAATGGCAACCTATTCCTTACGGCGTGAATCGAAAGCCTGTCCTTGAAGCATCACACACACACAGAGACAGAGACAGAGACAGAGAGAGAGAGAGAGAGAGAGAGAGAGAGAGAGAGAGAGAGAGAGAGAGAGAGAGAGAGAGAGAGAGAGAGAGAGAGAGAGAGGGAACGTATGTATGTATCTATGTATGTATGTATGTATGTATGTATGGGTGCATTTATCTGTGCTTCACCCAGAACGAAATACCTCCATAAACAGGGAAACGAGATCACATTTACATTTCTCCTTCTGCATGGCCAGCAGGAGGCGAGGAAAGAGGAGGCAGAGGGCCAAGCAGCGCCTGGCGGAGGAGGGCTGCTGCTGACGAGGGCGCTCCTGGCAACTAATTCACGACCTTTGCCAGATCGAAAATGAAATACTCAGCGGGGATCCTTGAGCCTCTGCCGCGAAGGTGACGGTAATACTGCCCTCTCGGGACCCGCTCACACTCCGGGGATAGGTGGTGGTGGTGGTGGTGGTGGTGGTGGTAGTGGTGGTGATAGTTTAAAAGCAATGATGTTGGCTTTCCTCGTGTGTTTTAGTTCAAGGAAAGGTCCATGAAGGGAGGGTGGTAGAAAGGGAAGTAGGGGCGGAAAGAGGGAGGGAGGTAGGGAGGAGGAGAAAGTGGAGAAGGAGGAACAGGAGAAGACGTAAGTAAAAGAAGAGAAATTCAAGAAGGAAAATGAGGACTAGGTAGAAAAAGAGGAGAAGCAGATGGAAGAGGAGAAGAATAAAAAAGAGGAGGAGGAGAAAGAGGATGCGAAGGAGTAGGCGGGGTATGGTGAAGGATTTTTATATGTTCAGCTGCTCCTATATGTCTAGCTGTCTCGGAGTGTCACCGCGGCCAGAGATTCCCGAGACGAGAAATGAGGGGGCGGGTGAGGAGAAATGTATATGAACATAAGAGTACATATATAGGTAAAGGTGGCAGATGAGGACAACTACTGAACTATTACCCCTGCTGTTTAGTTCATTTTTCCTTGATCACTAAACACCCTGAGACATTTCTACTTCTACAGCCCCCTTTAAATGTTTTACTGTCTAGAAATTGCAAAAATGATTCTTTTAGTCCCCATCTTTCTTGTAGACGCTTATAAAGATTTCATTCAGAGTTTTTAGTGTTGTGGGTTATTGCATATCGCATGAAAAAAATGTTAAAGTTAAACTACGAGTAAGCAAACAAGATAGAATGGAACAAGGCTTCTCCCCATCCACTCCTCCCTCTGGCAATGTAACGACAGGAAATATACTGAAGGGAATATCATACGAACCATAGACATAGACATGGAAATTTTATAATAGTAAAAGATAAATTGGCGGAGAACACCAGACTAAATTATCAATA
>NC_087160.1:9422500-9427500 GCF_035594125.1 Scylla paramamosain
TTGTGTTGTAGCAGCTGCCACTATAGTTATGTCACAAATCCTCTTTTATAGCCATCTACCAGTGTTTTTCTATTATTTTTGTCATCATATCTCTTTCCACAACGAAATGAACATGGCAGTAAACAAACAAATAAACAAACAAACAAGCAAACAAAAAAGGAATATGGTACGCAACAAATCATTGATATTTCATGGGGGAGAGAGAGAGAGAGAGAGAGAGAGAGAGAGAGAGAGAGAGAGAGAGAGAGAGAGAGAGAGAGAGAGAGAGAACGTATCGATGGATTAAGAACACTAGTAAACAACGCTTAGTCTCACAGAAGTAAAATATTTATGAAGCCATCTGTTACACAAATCACTTCTATTTATCTTTTTTTTTTCCCCCTTTTCTTCGCCTATCCTGTCTATGTGCTTATCGATTGCTAATTTCCTTCCACACTTCACTATAATTTTTGCGTGTCTTGTCTTCTTATCTACTTATCTCTTATGCATTATTTTACATTTCTACTATTTTATAATCACAACTTTGTCTTTTTCCTGTCTGCGTATTACTTATCCATTAGTTTACGTTCATTCTCCTTTCAGCACCATCTCTTTGTGTCCTTATATTCTATCCACGTTATTATTTCTCATTTATTTCACATTCTTACTCCATTCACCATCACCTTTCTTCCTTCCCTTATTTACCCTGATCTGTATAATGTACGTCATAATTTTCCATTAATTCTCATTCCATAACATTTAAACTGATCCCGTTTTGTTTGCTTTTATCATAATTAGTAGTACTATCTACATTATACTCGGTCACTAATTCACATTCCTAACATCTAAACCGTTCTCTTTTCGTGTATAATTTAATCCAATACCTACTACTAAATGCACACTAACTTATCCAATCCACGTACTTATCCTTACTTCACATTTCCAACACTTTCCCCCTATCATTCATCACGTTACCAGTGTGCCTCGCCAGGACCAACTTTTTAAGCCTCCACAGCCAAGAGCCGTTCGATACAATTACACGCTTATGTAATCCTGAAAGTTTACCTAACACTTACTCAAACTCCTGGCGTAATTTACAACAGCAGGCAAACAACAAATATTTACCGACAAGGGCACCTTAAGACCGATGGTGTACATTTAATTTCTTACCGTGATCTTGAACGGCCTATAGGACAAAGGAAGGTGGAACGAGAAGGGAAATTAAAGAAGGAAGCAAGGAGTAGGAAAGGGAAAGAGGGAAATTACAAAAAAAAAAAAAAAAGGTGAAGAGTAAGAGGAGAAAGAGGGAATGAAGGAATGGCAGACAGGAAACAGAATGAAGATAAAAAATAACAATTAGGAAATGAAAGAAGGAGGAAAGAGAGAATGCATAGAGTAGAAGGGGAAAGAGGGATATTATAGAAAAAAAAAAGAGGAAGAGGAGAGAGAGGTGAATGAAGGAATGCCAAACAATAAACAGAAGGAAGAGGATGCAATAACAATTAGGGAATGAAAGTAAAAGGAAAGAGAGAAAAACATGAAGTAGAAGGCGAAAGAAGTAAACAGAAGGAAGGGAGAAGGCAAAAATAACAGTTAGGAACAAAAAAGGACAAAAGGAAAAGGAAATTCAGAGGAAAAGACAAAAGAAGAACAGACACGACTAGATGAAAAAAGAATGAAGGAACGGAAGAAAAAATGTGAGGTAAAAGAAAAATAGACGTAAAAGAAAAGAGATGCAAGAGAAATAGAGAGAAAGGAGAAGTAAAGAAGATGGGAAATAACAGGTGGGAAAAGAAAAAAAAAGAGCAGGTAAAAGAGATGCTAGGGAAACGAAATACAAGAGAGAGAGAGAGAGAGAGAGAGAGAGAGAGAGAGAGAGAGAGAGAGAGAGAGAGAGAGAGAGAGAGAGAGAGAGAGAGAGAGAACGATGTGCTACAGAAGAGAAAGACATAGAAGAAAGAGTATACCAGACAACAAAACAGTGGAGAGACAGGAGAGAAAAGAGAGGAAGGAAAGAGAAAACGAAACTGCAGGGAAACAAATGGTAAAAAGGAATGGAAGGACAAGAGAGGAACGTAAAAGAGGAAAAGAAAAAAGCGAAAATAAAAGGACGAAACAAAACTGTGGAAAAAGAAAAACGTAAAGCTGGGAGAAAACGCGGATCAGAGAGAGAGAGAGAGAGAGAGAGAGAGAGAGAGAGAGAGAGAGAGAGAGAGAGAGAGAGAGAGAGAGAGAGAGAGAGAATTTCACATGTACAAAAGAAAAAAAGAAAATTTTATATAATTCCATAGCGAAGTAAGATTACATTATATATATATATATATATATATATATATATATATATATATATATATATATATATATATATATATATATATATATATATATATATATATATATATATATATATATATATATATATATATATATATATATATATATATATATATATATATATATACTATGTAAGGTGAAATCAAGTTACTCGTAATTTAGGCTATATTAGGTTAGGTTAGGACAGTTCCAATTAATCTATGTTAGGTAAGGTTATGTCAGGTTGGGATGGTACCAGTTAGGTTACGTTAGGTTTGAATGTTTTCTGTTAGGTTAGTTTAGGTTTAGTTACGTTAGTTCAAGTGATGTTAGGTTAGGTAAGATTTGGTTAGAAAGATTTAGATTACGTTGGGTTAGATCGGGTTAGGTTAAGTCAGGTTAGGTTAAGTAAGATTGGATAAGGTAAAAATGAAATTCGGTTAGATTACATTAAATTAAGTTAGTTCCGGTAAGAATTCTATAAGTTAGATAACGTACTTCAGGTTAGAATGCTTTAAGTTACCTCTGCATAGATTCACTTAATACAGGTAAGAAGGATGCCGCGGTACTGAAGGGAGGGGAAAATCCTATACTTGCTCGTCTTCTAATGGCATACCTTTGTGTTCGTTGTGGTTTGTTTGGCTCCAGGCGCCTCGGTGTGGACGTCCCCTTGCCTTGTGCTCTGCTATAGGGAGGCAGGGCAGCCTTTATTGTGGGCCCTATTTTCTCTAAGTCAGAAATAGACAAGAGAGAGAGAGAGAGAGAGAGAGAGAGAGAGAGAGAGAGAGAGAGAGAGAGAGAGAGAGAGAGAGAGAGAGAGAATTAAAGTCACCAAAACGATGGATATCCACATGACATTCTCTCTCTCTCTCTCTCTCTCTCTCTCTCTCTCTCTCTCTCTCTCTCTCTCTCTCTCTCTCTCTCTCCTTACTATTCATCTTTCAAACTACTTATAATTTTGAGTGTACTCTCCCTGTTATTCTGCTGTGTGTGTGTGTGTGTGTGTGTGTGTGTGTGTGTGTGTGTGTAGAGTAGGCCTATACGATTGTGCTACAAATTATCCTAATAACATCACGCCTCTGGAATTTATCTTGATTTATCTTTACTTATCTTCCGGAAACCAAATTGTACAATATGTTCCTGTTACCAAATATATATGGCACCTACAAGAGAGAGAGAGAGAGAGAGAGAGAGAGAGAGAGAGAGAGAGAGAGAGAGAGAGAGAGGAATAGTTAAAATCATGCGGAAAGAAGAGAAAAATATGGGTACATGCACTCTCCCTTCAGCTTCATCAGAAAACGCTCTCTCTCTCTCTCTCTCTCTCTCTCTCTCTCTCTCTCTCTCTCTCTCTCTCTCTCTCTCTCTCTCATTCTTCTCTTTCCTTCCATCCTCTCAAGTTTCCTCCACATCTTTTTCTCTTTATTGTAAACAACAAAAGTGACGCGAGACCCTTGTGGTACAGAAGAGAGAGAGAGAGAGAGAGAGAGAGAGAGAGAGAGAGAGAGAGAGAGAGAGAGAGAGAGAGAGAGAGAGAAACTGAAAGCAGATAAACAGAATTACGCACACTAATACAACAAATTCACACACACACACACACACACACACACACACACACACTAACCGAGGTTTAAGGTCCAAAGTTCACAGGAAAGGTTCACTAAAAGCGGCTTCCTTAATGAGAAAAAATTGTGGTGTAACAAAAAGAAGACAATTTTGTTCCTGAGATGTCTTAATGCTCGCCTCCTAAAGACGTGTAAGTTATGGTAAGTGGAAAAACAAGGGAAAAAATTTCTTGGAAAGGTTAGTAGTGAAGGGTAGTGATGGAGGCGAAGGGCTGAAAATATTCGTAAATTCTTACATTGTAAAAGTGGAAGGAACGGAGGTGAGTAAATATTAAGGCTTGTGAAATAGACAGTGGGAGGTGAATGAGGCATGGGATTAGAACATTACATAGAGCAGTGGTCATGGAAGTTATACAAATCGCAGCAGAGAGTAAAGCAAAAGTATTGGATTGCGAGGCGAGCAGCAGTTTAAGGATCGGAAATGATGAGATGATTAGCCTTTGGTATTGCTTCTAGATGTGCTGTACTTATTCCACTCCACTTCCTACACGCACGACCAGCTTACTGAATGCATGTAAATAAATCTTCCGTACTGAGCAGCACTCGGAAAGGAAATAAAGATGTGGTGGATGTGATGAAGTATAAATAAAATAATCCAAATTAATCCAAACTAAAAGTTGATATTCTAAAGTTAGACGGTCAGTGAAGAGCAGTATAACAATGACCAGTGTAAAGGAGGACGTGAGACAAATGTTGCTAAAAAAGGAGAATAAACTGTTTAGAAGACTTTGTAGTTTCCAGCAGACGAAAGAAAAAGTTGGATTTTGAAGTATAAAAATTCATTAGGCTATCCTTCACACTCTATGTTGACGGAGAGACCTGACATTAGACTCTCTATGGGAACACTTCGGAAATTATTCAAATCGTCTTACTATTGCCGTTCGTCGAATAGCGATGATATGCAAAGTACACTCATTACCATTAGAGATGACACGATAATGGTTCTGAAAAGCCCATTAACAAATATACATAATTCATAATGAGACACAGCTTGTGGGACCTCACTAACAACTGTGACCATTAACAAAGAGCAGACGAGGGATGGACACTGGACAGAGGGAAGGAATGGAAGGAGAGAAATCCCCA
>NC_087160.1:9430000-9437500 GCF_035594125.1 Scylla paramamosain
AGGAGGCAGAGAGACAATTTTTTCTCCTTCTCTTACAGCTAATATGAACAAAAAAGGAAGGCTAAAGACATGGGACATTGCTTATTACAAAAGACCATAAGTGGCCACATTATGAGACAAAGCCAACGAGATATAATGAGAGAGAGAGAGAGAGAGAGAGAGAGAGAGAGAGAGAGAGAGAGAGAGAGAGAGAGAGAGAGAGAGGAAAAATCAGAGGTCTCCTGCTGCCTCTCTCTTGTATCACATTGCAAGCCTCTTTACCTTCCTGCCCCTCCTTCTCTTTCTCTTTCCTCCTCCTCCTCCTCCTCCTGCTCTTCTCCACTTTTACTGTTACTCCTGGTGCTGCTGCTTCTCCTGTTTCTCTTATCACTATTTCTCCACTTTCCCTTCCTCCCTTCCGTTCATTCATTCTAGACTTCCTTTTCCTCCTCTTTTTCTTATGTGCCCTTTTTTCTTATCCTCCTCTCTGTTTCTTTCCCACAGTCTCCCTTTCCTTGGTTTATTTATTTTTTTCTCTGTCTGTTTCCTTTTTTCCCCTCCCAGTCTCTCTCTCTCTCTCTCTCTCTCTCTCTCTCTCTCTCTCTCTCTCTCTCTCTCTCTCTCTCTCACCTTTTCCCACAACTTTTCACGCTCTTTTACTACTCAGTTCCATTATGTAGCATTTATATGGCCCTAGAACCATTAAATGTTCCTTTATCACATATCCTTTGTCCTTCTCATCGTCTTCATCCGTCCTCCACTTCCTCACGCACCGTTTCTTGATCCTCCCTCACACTGCCTTCACCTGGTCATACACGCTTTGCATTTTCATTCCACCTACAGCACCTTACTTCCCCAGCACGCCTTTACGTACATCAGAGTCAGTTACTTGAGGCGTATGGGCGGACGATAAAACTGAAATTGATGGCAGAGTTATGCGTTCATCTGATCTGTTTTATCTCATAAAGCTTATATATAGAAAGGAATGATATTTTAGTATATTATTTGCTTTTTTAAATTTTTGGCTAAGCCCTTTTATATAAAAAAAAAAAAAATACTCTTGTTTTGAAATGAACTTGCTGAAATTAAAGGTTCATATTTGCTAATCTGGAACATTAAAAAATTCTGTGCATTGTAATTAGGCAATTCATTCGCTCATTCTGGTCGTTCACATTACTTTATATACCGATAATTGATAAAATAATTGAGCACAACAATACCAACAATGTTTGCAGAGCTGTTCCACACAGGGATATGAACATGAATAGAAAAAATATAATACAATACATATGTTAGACATGATGGGCAAATATAATGACGCCTCCGTGCGACAGATCATCGACGTTGAGAGAATCTAAGCGTCTTCACTGTCCCGCTTGCAGTGTTGCACGGGAGGCGGGCAGGTGGGGGTGCACACAGCCAGTTCATGTAGCTACGAGTACAATTGATCCCATTATCTAATTACTACGGTTGGTCACGACAAAAATGTATTTACGTAAAATTTCATAGGTGCTTGAATGAATAAATTCGTAGGTAACTGAATATGTTCTATTGATATCTAATTCTCCCAAGTCTGTCGAAGGGTCAATGAAAAATCCCCTCATTGATCTAATTTGGCTTGCGGTCCTCCAGTTAATGGCCTTGAGGTCCTCGCATGCCCTCACCCAAGATCAAAAGATGCCTTGGATTGCATTTTCTTTTTCTTATACCATAGGCAGTGTAAGTAGTGTAGTCTGACCAACAGCCTTGTGAGGACGTAAAGACATGATGGTATTCAATTGTAACTCGCAACCAATCTCTTTCTTCCCCTTTACCAGACACATCGAGCACCCTTATCCTCCTTCCGTCTGTTCCTCATCCCTCTTGTGTCTTAAGTACAGGCTCTCACCTCACCCTCTGCTCCTTTCACTTCCCTTCTTCCCCTAAGGCTCTCCTAGTACCCAGATCTTCGCATTGTGGTTCCCCTCCTTGCATCCTTAGTCTTCAACGTCTTTCTCCTTTCGTCTTCCTTTCCTCCCGATCACCTGTTTCTTCCTCACGTCTGCCATCCACTGAGAACAAGGACATGAGCGATCTCCTCTACCCCCTTCCCCTGCCGTCCTCAACGCCTGCGAACGCTGCTTGAACTAAGGGACGCATCAGGAGAAAAATTGCATCCATCGCTGAATCTCTCTCTCTCTCTCTCTCTCTCTCTCTCTCTCTCTCTCTCTCTCTCTCTCTCTCTCTCTCTCTCTCTCTCTAATGCTAATGGCAGTACCAGATCCCCTTCTCTCTCTTTCTCTTGACGTCTAACTGCATTTCGTCCTGCAAATGCGGATACCTTAATCAAGTTTTCTTGCCTTGAAATATGTTCAAACAGATATTAGGAAAAGTGAATTGGAAACACTGCCTGTCAGAAATGCTTAAAACAGCAGGAAGAAGAAGAACAAGAAGAACAAGAAGAACAAGAAGAACAAGAAGAAGAAAAAGAAGAAGAAGAAGAAGAAGAAGAAGAAGAAGAAGAAGAAGAAGAAGAAGAAGAAGAAGAAGAAGACGAGGAGGAGGAGGACGAGGAGGAGGAGGACGTGAGGAGGAGGAGGAGGAGGAGGAGGAGGAGGAGGAGGAGATGAAGAACAAGAAGAACAAGAAGAACAAGAACATTATTAACAACAACAACAACAACTACTACTACTATTACTACTACTACTACTACTACTACTACTACTACTATACTACTACTACTAATACTACTACTACTATACTACTACTACTAATACTACTACTACCACTACTACTACTACTACTACTACTACTACTAATAATAATAATAATAATAATAATAACAATAATAATAATAATAATAATGCTAATACTAATACTACACAAACAGCAATAAAAACAGCCACAACAACAACCAATATTACCATCATCGCCACCGCCACTACTCCTCCTCTTCCTATTAGTACTATTACTACAACAGCTACCACCACACCATTATCACCACCACACCAGCACCACCATCGCCACCACTGTTATTATTATTATTACAACATAGCATTATGACAAAAAAAGTACTGCAAAAAAAGAGGAAAAAATGAAAGAAAACAAGCACACATATATCCCACATTCTTGTACGACCCACGCCAGTAATCACTAACAGCTCCTTGACTAAAAGCTCCTCGACCTTTTTTGTTTCACTTTCACTATATTCACTACACACTCCTACTCACTCTTTCCCCTCAGACATCACCCTTTTCCTTTCCTTCACATTTTCATACTTTTGACATCTCGTGCAAATTGCTACCTGTCGCCTTTACCAAGACTTCCCCGCGATTGTCGACAATGACTTCGTATCCAAAACTGACAGAACGTTGACCTGGCAGTGTGGTATTTTCGAGACGAAGCGGTGACGGAGGGAAACGGGACTCGACACATCATCCAGACGGCGACGCAGCTCCTCAGATGACACCTTCCCTCAGGACAGTGTGGCGTGCCTTTGTGTCTTCGTTCCCGAGCCGTCCTGGAGTGTTCTGTGTCCATATGCTCGTGCAGGTTCCTTATTTTTCGTTTCTCGTTACTTTTGTTTATTTTCTTTTTACTTTGTGTGTCCTTGTGTTTTGTCCTTGTGATTTGTGTCTATGCATTGATCCTTTGTTTTGGTTTCTTTTTATTTTTTTGTTTGTGTCCATTCATGAACACGAGAAAATTATAAGTTTACTTTCTTGTTCTGTTTCGTCTTCTTGACAAACAAATTAGACAATTTCTCTTTATTTTTTTCTTATGTATGTTTTTTCATTTTCTCATTTACACAAGAAACAAACAAGGGAAGTTCCTATACATTTATTATTTTCATTCCTATACACTATGTTTTTTTTTACTTATTCATTTATATATTCACATATTTTTCAGTGTCTTTTCTTTCCTTTGAAACTCCAAAGAAACAGGCTAACGACGCTGCTGTCCACACCCTGAGAATTCTAAAGTGCTGACCTTCACTTGTCTGGAGTGTTTACATACGTGTGTGTGTGTGTGTGTGTGTGTGTGTGTGTGTGTGTGTGTGTGTGTGTGTGTGTGTGGTTGGGCGGGTGGGTGGGTGAGGTGCTCGTGGTGGTGGTCGTCTTGTTCTTGACACGCTTCCTTCTTCCCTCCATCACCTTGGCTGGAAGGTCTCAGGGTTTATTGCGGCTGACGTTTATGAACCTTCCCTTCCATCCACCACCGGCAGCGAGGCGTGCTTCATGTCGAAATTCTTCTTTTGACAGCAGCATTAGTCCTGTACGAGTACGTTGTGGCTGGTCATTCATTGCCGCGTGCAAGGCGTGGTTGCTGTAAATCAGTCTTCGTGGAATCTGAAACTTCTCTGAGCTAACCTGTTGGCAGCAAAAATCAAGTTAGTTAAACTTTTACATTGGTGCTTCAGAAGACGATATTTTCCTTTGCATTCTTTTCGGGGTCTCGTTTCTCTTCCTTTCACTGCTGCTCCTCTTTTTTACCGGTTTTATAATACCATCCATTAATTGAAGATGTGTTAGTTCCCGCCGCCTCCTTACGCGTGCCAGAGCTGCTTGGTTCGTCTGTTCTAGAGGAATAAAAGTAAGAAATTGAACTAAGCCAGAAAGGCGCTAAAGGAAAGGGTGTTTAGTTCAGGTTATCTTCGTAAATATTACGTCTACGTACACTTTCCTTTTTGATTCACATCTGCAATTTTTTTAAATTTTTTTATGTAACATGAGGGTCTGGCCAAGGGTTACAAAAATGCAGAAGGAAAGGCTCACTGAAGTTCCTGTCTAAAAGAGTAGAGCCAAAAGGATTATTAAAAATTAGAAATGTCTTGAAACCTCTCAAGTCACTGGTAGGGGGAAATACAGAACATGGCAGGAAGTTCCAGTTCCAGTTCTAGTAACATATATTCCTTTCCACTAGCCTTAGTGTCTTCCCTTAGCCATAAGTCCTCTAATTTGCTGACCATCTCCCTGGAAAACCCAACACCTGATTCAGTCTGAGGAAATCAGAAAACTTAACACTGAGGAGGAACACACAACATCGTGGCAGTGAGTGATGTAAATCATTCGTCTTCTGACCATGACTATACTCTCAATATATCCTCAATGTTACTCTTCTCCCGTTCATCCCACTTGCTGGTACTTTTACATGTTCCTAGACTCCATAAGTCCTTTTCAACATATCCTTTACTACTCCAAACCTATTAATTCATCCTCCCATGTAAGTCAGTCATTAAGGCACTTTCATCAGTCGATCAGTCAATCAATCGATCAATCAATCAATCAATGATCTATTCTACATTGCTTTAAGTATTCTTGGGGACGTATTTTGGAAGGCACGAACCTAGAAAATGTAATAGTAACACAGCTTAAGTCACTTCAAGGTCGAGTGACTTATTACAGTTGCTTCCCAGGCTAACGCTTCCACACTAACAAGGCATCCAGTCTGAGGGGCGTCCCTGCAGAATGTCCCTTGCCTTGTGTGGGCAAGTGGCTCCTGGTTATTGTCGGAAAATGCCACCCTTGAGCGACATACTCTATTGGGTGCTTACACACACACACACACACACACACACACACACACACACACACACACACACAGGTCACAACAGAAAGTGTTAGCCATGTGATGGTCTTGCTAAGAACCATATTCTGAAACACTTCTTCCCGCATCTCGACCACTTTCAAAATTCTGTTTTTAAAACCACAAAAGTTTTTAAGGGTCTTTATTTGGTTGTATAGACAGATTAACAAAATTTCTTCCTTAATAACAGGAGAAAGACTTTTGAGAACCCGGCTGGTCATCTCTGCGGTCTTTGGAAATAGTTGTGGTTAGAAAGCAAAGCGTTTCAGAATAATGGCTTAAGTGACAGGCGTTTCATTTCGTCAGTACGTGGAGTATGATACCCACGGTTTTCCGCCGCCAACATTCATTCCCTTAGTCAAAGGTTATTATTTCAAGTCATTTTCCTCATCGAATTACCAGCGGCAATCACCTCGCAACAAGCACAGATGGTTGTGGGTTTCTTCTGCGAGAGTCAATTCAGCGAGTAATGACGGTCAGCGCACCTAAGGCTCCACTAATGGCCCGCAAGGGGAGCATTACGAGACTTTTAATGTAAAAGCCAATACATAACGTGAAGAGCCAATACATAACACTTCTACCTTCTGATATCTGTTTGATAATTGAATTACTCACACGACTTTAACTTTATTTAATCCTCTCTCTCTTTTCTTCAGGAAGAAAGTGCTATTACCTTTTTATTTACGACGAAATATTACCCGAGTAATAGTATGAACCTTTCCTGTGTGTTTTTATTTCTTTAGAAGATGGGAATTGCATTTCCTTCTAAGACCGGAAAATTATGTGGATTTCTACAGTCTTAATGAGTAAATTAAGCAAAGCGTTTCGGCTCTACGTCTGTTTTTTTTTTTTTATTATTAATAAAAAACTTACGTAGGGAACATTACTGTCTCTACTACCATAAATTAAATAAAAGAAAACGCATAGACAAATATAAAAACAAAAAGAAAAAGAAAAATATGTCATCTACTTTAATGCTACGTCTCATAGTTTAGGTCTACAGCATCATAGTGGGACAAGAAAAGTGAAATTTATGGGGCTGAGGAAGTTAAGAAATGTCCTTCGTCTTCTATCTTAAAGGGTATCATTGCACCCAGACCAACAACATCACCATCATTGTCGCCTTCACCTGCACCGTCATCTTAATTGATACCCTTCTTCGTCTCCTTCAAATTCTTCTGTTTTTCCTCCTCTTCCTTCTTCTTATCGTTCCCCTTGTTCTTGTTCTTGTTCTTGTTGTTCTTGGTTCTTTTATTGTCTTTGTTCTTCTTGTTCGTCTTGTTCTTGTTCTCCTCCTTTTCTTCCTTTTTTCTTATCTTCCTCTTTTTCTTCCTTTCTCTTTTCCTCTTCCTCTTCCCCTTTTCCTTCTTTCTTCTTCTGTCACCGTTACTCACACAAGCACAAAGACGAGATGTGGTTCTTGCCTCTCCTCCTCTTCCTCCTCTTCCTCCTCCTCCTCCTCCTCCTCCTCCTCCTCCTCTTCTTGTTCCTCCTCCTCCTCCTCCTTTCCTTCCCCCTTCATCTCTTTCCCTTCCTCCAGTCTTCAGTCCTGCTTTTATTATATTATTTTCTTTCATATTATTAACTTCCATTTCTTCTCCCTTATCCTTGACTTCTTTCCTTTCTTCCTTCCTCCTCTTCAATTTTTTTCTCTTCCTTTTCTGCTTCCTTTTATCTTGGGTTTGTTTTGTATTTGTCTTTCCTTCCTTCACATTTCTCTCCATTATTCCATATCTTCTTTTCTTTTTTTTTCTCTCTTGCTCTTCATCGTCCTCTTTCTTCACTCCTTTCCTTCCTCTATCCTTCTCCTCCTTCTTCTTCTTCCACCTTTTATCGTTCATGGAATCTTCGTCTTTAAAAACTGGTAACTTTTTTTTTCTTATTCTTCCTCTCTTCCTCGCCTTCCTTCTCCTCCTTCACATTGTTCTTTATCCTCCTCCTGCTCCTGCTCCTCCT
>NC_087160.1:9440000-9445000 GCF_035594125.1 Scylla paramamosain
CCTCTTACTCCTCCTCCTCGTCCTCTTTCTCCTCATCCTCCTCCAAGCAAGTAAGTGGGGCGGAAATTTTTGGAGGAAAATGTTGAAGAAACCTAAACAGTTTGAGACGAGAAACAGTGAATTCCGGGAGGGGCATGTGTGTGTGTGCGTGCGTGTAACAGTTAAGTGAGAGAGAGAGAGAGAGAGAGAGAGAGAGAGAGAGAGAGAGAGAGAGAGAGAGAGAGAGAGAGAGAGAGAGAGAGAGAGAGAGAGAGAGAGAGAGAGAGAGAGTATATATATATTATTTTCCTTTTATTCATCAGAACTTAATTTTTTTCATGACGTAATCCTATTTTTCCTAGCTTATCTGTTTACCTGTTATAACTCTCTCTCTCTCTCTCTCTCTCTCTCTCTCTCTCTCTCTCTCTCTCTCTCTCTCTCTCTCTCTCTCTCTCTCTCTCTCTCTCTTTCTCTCACACACACACATACACACACAAAGATTATTAACTGAGTTCCCTCCCGCTAAGCCACATAATCTTGCCACTGTTCTCCTCGTTGTGTAAGTGGCGTCAACTAACAAGATTGTCACTCCATGCAATTTATTTCGGGATTAAGATAGTGTAATCGCGTCTCGCTCCTCCTTAAAATGATAATCCCACTAATTTTCGTAACGCAACGCTAAATCTTGACTCACATGCTCCAATCACGTTGTAATTTATGCGTCGTAAAATATATTGCTCCGTTTTCTATTACTTAAGTTGGTACGCTCTAGAATTTTATTTTATTGATATGGACTGAACCCGTGAGTGATGGCTCATGAAGTTGAATTTTAGTTTTTATTATGATAGAGAACTCAATCATTTTTCCTTACTTGAATTTAATCGGTAATAATTCCCGTCCTGTACGCTTTAGTTTTGTTTTATGATTCAAAGCCTTAAGTCACGTAGAGGAAAGGGTTATAATTTATTATTGAAGGAAGGAAAGAAGGACAAGAGGAGATTAATATTAAGACAAAAGGATCTTCGCCACCTCGTGACCGCCTGAAATCGATGAATCTTGAAGCTATTTGGCACCATACGAACACCACAAGATATTGGGACCACTGCACGCTTCCCTGTGTCTGTCTGTCTGCCTGTCCCTTTGTCTCTGTACCTATCCATTACTGTCTCTGAATGTGTCACTATGTCTCTGTATTAGTCTATCTGTGTGTCTGTATGTCTGGTTATGTTACAGTAAAGTGAGATATAAAATTATACTAGATGTTCTCTTGTGTTTTGTCTATATACTTTCCCTAGAGAGAAGAGCTGAAGCAGAAACGTAAGCAAATATTCAGTACTCCTTCTTAACGTTCCTGCCAACTTTCACAAAGATGCGACTAAATTACACAATACGATTTTTATAAGGTCATTCCAGTTGTAGATGGTAGCAAGGCACAACTATTACCGTGTGTGTGGGAGGGGGAGACAGGCGCTTCTTGACTAATAAGTAGTAATAGGTACGGTTGTTTGACTTCTTTTCTTCCTGCTGTTCGTATGATACTTGTGGGATTACCTGCTCGTTTCTCTGCAACAGTAAGACTTTGCCTCTCTCTCTCTCTCTCTCTCTCTCTCTCTCTCTCTCTCTCTCTCTCTCTCTCTCTCTCTCTCTCTCTCTCTCTAACACACACACGAAGCCACCATTTCTGTCATGCTTCATTATTCACCAAATCCCATTACTGACACGCACACATGCACATTCTCTCTCTCTCTCTCTCTCTCTCTCTCTCTCTCTCTCTCTCTCTCTCTCTCTCTCTCTCTCTCTCTCTTCCTCATTTCCCTTAATCTCCGTTTCACACTCGGCACGCACACACCTAATCTCCCTTCCTTTAATATCTCCTCTCTTCTCGCCACTTCCAATCACACCATTTCTTTTACCTCTTAATTTTGTATCTCCTTCCAACATCCCCTCCACCCAACCACTTCAGCCCTCCCTCCCTCTCCAATGTAGGTTCTTCCTCCCTCCCCTTCCTGCTCCACTCTCCTCTAGGTGCAGGCCCGAGGCACGCCAACCAAAGGGGCAGATTCAGTGTTTTATTGGACAGGCAGCGAGAGGCACGGTGCTTCTCCGCCAAACTTGTGCATATGAAACGAATGAGGAACAGAGAAAGATAGAGAAGGCGGGAGAGTTAAGGGAAAGGGAAGACTTAAGGTTATATATTCTGTTTGAGTTGCATAAAGAAAAAAAAACGAGGTAAAGTGTTCGTTTATATTTATTCATTTTTTTTATTTATTTACTTATTTATTTTATTTTATTTTTTTTTATTTGAGATGCATGGGAGGATAAAACGCAGATTGAGGGATGAGGGAAGGGCAGCGCTGGAATGGCTATGTAGGGTTATTGTGCGTATATTTGAGGTGCGTTTTTGTAAAGATTTAATTAGTAGTATTAAGGCAGGGAGATGAGAAATGAGAAGGAGGAGGAGGAGGAGGAGGAGGAGGAGGAGGAGGAGGAGGAGGAGGAGGAGGAGGAGGAGGAGAGGAAGAATAACAACAACAACTACTACTACTACTACTACTACTACTACTACTACTATTACTACTACAATAACAACAACAACAACGACAACAACAACAACAACAACAACAACAAAAAGAGCAAGAAGAACAAGAACAAGAAAAGACAAAAAACTTTATTAACAATTATGTTAATGATAGGAGAATAGTAGGATGATGGAATGATAGAAATAACAGTGATAATATAATGATAGTAAAAAAATATATATATATATATATATATATATATATATATATATATATATATATATATATATATATATATATATATATATATATATATATATATATATATATATATATATGTAATTAAGAACAAAAAATAACATTAAGATTTATACTAGTACTAATTATCATTTTCTATCGCAGCATATCTTACTTATTTCTCATTTTCTTTTCTCCCTCAACAGATTAATTTCGCCTCCACGTCACCGACAGCCTTGTCACACGCCTCCCTCCTCCTTCCTCCTTCAGTTGCACGTCCGTCATCGTCACCACCACCACCACCATCATCACCACCACCACTACCACTACCACCACCACCACCACCACCACCACCGCAGTTACCTCAGTTGGTCACGCCCCATCCATCACCGTCACCACCAAGGACGTCCATTACTATAAAGGCCCGTCACCTCGTCACCAACTAGCGTGAACTGCCAACTGTTTTCACCCCGTCACCAATTCACGCAGTCTTATCGGTTTAGTTTTGATATTTAGGTGTCACATTAACTTCACGCATCAATTCTTCTCGTCACCAAGTCACAAGTCACCATCATAATCATCAGTCTCATCAGTTTCCTTGATATTTCACCAGCGCCTCAAGACAGGATAGCACACCTGTCAGGCACCAGCATCACCACCTCTTCCACTACCACGAGGTCTGTTGTTATTATGTCCCCTCTGAGGCCTCCCCTAACACTGCTGCAGACCTGACAGGATCCTACAAAATTTTCACAGAGGCTACATAAGGATCTCTCACTGTTACCACCACCACCGCTGCCACCATCACCACCACCAACAACAACAACAACAATAAATACTCGTCCGTTATCATCAAAATCTCTCCACACACGAAAGCAACTACAGGCTCCTTATTTTCCCATCAGATACGTCCTGTCACACACACACACACACACACACACATTCTCACCCCATTACCTCTCGCGCTCCTCAACTCCTTTAAAGGACGCTAACCTCCTCCTACTGCTCTTCCTCCTCCTTCTCCTAACCTAACCGCCCATAATACGCTCCCCCGCCCTTCCCACCCACCTCGCTCTTCCCTCCCCCTGCGGCGTGGAGGGGGAGGCCGCCAAGATGATGTGCGGGGCAGGGAGGGACGGCAAGGTGCGGCCGGCGAGAAGCGTGAAGCACCGCCGCTCCATCACCACTTCCCTTGGCCTGGAGCCCCTCAAGGTGAGAAACTATTGGTTACTCTGTCTCTTTACACCATTCTGCACCCACATCCCCTCTGCCCCTCTGCACCTGGAGCTCCTTCATGTTGACCCACGACTCGGTACTCTCGTTTCTGTTTCTAGACTAGCAGTTTGTCTTTTTTTCTTGTTCTTTAGCACGTCTTTTTAGAACGGTTCACCTCAGTGTTGTCTGTATCAGCGGAAAGGTAAGAGCAGGTATGCCCGGACGCGCACCTCCACCTTCTGGGCCGGTAATCGAATTGCAGGTAAGGATTCAACCACAAGGAGGCTTCTACCATAGTATTTCTTTTCCAGAGTATCCCGGTACTAAAAATGGTCCAGTTATTGTTGTATCACGTAGTCAGTCAGTCAATCAAGTAATCAGTAAGCAGGTACACAATTACTGGGGGCGGAGAGGTGTGTATGAAACGTTGTGGGTTGGTTCTGAGGTGCAGTGTGTACGATACATGCACCAGTACACGCTGTGATGGTAGTTTGGGGGATGCAAGGTACCTCGTGATATATACAGCCTTTACTATGCCCTCCTCGCGTAAAGATTCTCAGTTTGAATCTGGTCCAGGGTGCTGGTAGTTTCTCTCGTAATCACAGCCGACACTATATAGTCTTGCTGAGTCGTCATAAATCAATCAAATAAGTGCATCACGCCAGCCTGTGTCAGACTCATCCCTCAGTGCTGTAGCGAGCTTAGTTTTACTGGCGCGCTGCCTCGTTACATCGCGGAGTTGCAGGTTAATGAGGTAATTTGTAAACGTGCTGCTTTTTTTGCTCTCACAAAACTTTTAAATTTTATGCACGAGTTAATTCCGTACACAAAACTTACAGGCGTATTATAAATTACGTCCTGGGACTTTTGGGTACGCATTTCACTCCTTTTTTTTTTTTTCTGCGGGGGGAGGGGAGGGAAGGAGCTTATGAGTTAAATTACTTGGCAAACGAACCTCTTCCTATGAGTAATAATTCAAACAAGTCATTAAAGACGATCCTCCAATTCAGAAATATATTTATCGTGATTCTGCCATGAAAGAAACGTACT
>NC_087160.1:9452500-9472500 GCF_035594125.1 Scylla paramamosain
GCTGTGTTCTGAAATATCTTGCCACCTTACCTCTACCACTTTGAACAGGCTCTAGTGGAAGTTGTAAGGGCTCTCAAGGGTGTTTCCATGATCCCTGGGATAGACTAATAAGTATTCTACATTATCGACTGGAAAAGATACCCATGAAAACCTGACTTACCGTCTCTTTAAGCTTTGAAAATCGTCATAATGAGAAAACAAAGCGTTGAAGAATATGAGCATAAGCCACAGAAGGGAAAGCGAGCGAAGTGTTTTCCCTTTTGACTCCTGATACGTGGTGCCATTCCTCTTAAACCTCGTGTTGGCCTGGAATGTCTCTCGGTCGGTCATTAGGATGATAGGGGGAAATAGGCAGGTATGTTTCGTACAGGGACTGCCACGTGTAGGCTGACGGCTTGTTGCAGCTTCCCTTATTTTCTTATACACCGTTTTCACCACAGGTAGGTACTATTGATACACTATTTCAAGTAATTATCTACTATGAAATAAGGTGATTTTATACTAAGACAAAATAAATAAATAAGTAAAGGTAGCGTTAATGCACCACATAACGTGATTACCTGCTGAGAAGGAGTGTTAATTCTATATTGCATTAAGCGTATTAAAGTTAACTTCAACCCTTGAGATTATCAAGTTATTTTCGAGTTTGTAAAATGGTAATAGTGATACAGCACAACACGTAATTACCTGTTATGAAAGGGGACGATTGTATATTGCACTAACTTCATAAATATTAGCTTCCACCCTTTAGATTATTAAATAATTTCCTGATGGGGCTCCGGAAATAGCGAGTATTGTATTTTCGCATCACTGGCCTTTCTATTGTGTTAAGTCAGATCATGGAAGTAGCTGGAATACACACACACTGGAATATATAGAGTGGAATCTGATGACTGACCTTTGTTGTTCTATAATTGCATCTACAGCGTTGCCTTTATAGTCTGTGGTCTTTCCCCAATGGCCTGCATCTCAACAGTCTTCCTCGTCCTCCTCGTGGTCCCTGTGCTGCATTTCCTTACATAAGCCACATCTGCTGTCCCTCACTGCTCATTTCCGCTTCCGTGTTGGTCCTTTATTTCTGTGGTCTGCTCTTCTTTGGTCCGTGTTCCCCTTGAGTTCACTCTTTTGGTCTGGCGGTGCGCTGATTGCCTGGAGCCTCGCCTTTTGTGTTTAGAGCTCTTTTCTTCTATTTTCTTCCTGAGCTAATTATTCTTCCTTTTGCACTGCTTCCCAAAACTTATAAATCTGTACTTCTGCTTTTTTGAGAATTATCCTATCATATTCTGTTATTTCCTTAGGTCGTACGATAGTTTTTTTCCCATGGTTCCTCCTGTGGTGTCTTCTCTGCAGTCTGTCTCTGTGCCTCCCCGCCCAGTGCTTTACAAACTGTGTCCATGTAGTTTGCCTCTCAGTCCATATGTGTCTGTGCTTCATGTGCTCAACCCCTTCCTTTATCTCCTGCCCTTATTCTGGTCTTTCTTGGTGGATGCCGCTCCTTTCACAGTCTCGTTCCTATACTCAAGTCAGGGAAACGCAAAGGGACACCAAGGAAGGAAAAAGAGAACCAGTAGATTTATTAGCATTCAGGATGATATTAGTTATAAGGCACATCTATTGGCACTCAGGTTATAAGACACCACTATTGACAATCAGGCTATTAATTATAAGCTACAGTAACCAATCTCTTTAATTCGGTCCTTGGCCCTTTTGTGGTCCCCCTGTTGTTCTTTTCCACACAGGGTCGCAGCCAATCATTGCAGAGCGCAGCCACTAAAAATAACAACACTCGCTCTGGCAGTCAATTTTTTCACCCCTCCCGGCACCCGCACCCGTCCCCGAGCTGCCAAACTCCCAGCCAGGCGCTCACAAAAATTTTCAGAGCGACACCATGACGTTAAGTTTAATGTCATATGAATTACCTCGCTGGAACTAATTCCTTTCCCTGTGTTTTGACATTTTTTCCTTTATTGTCACCATTTTTTTTTTCACGCCTAATTTTGGTATATAGTAAATACGAGTGTCTATTGTTTTTATAATTGCTCTCTGCTCCATTGCATCGAGCTGTTTCATAGGATTTGTTATATGTAATTGTTTTTTTTTTTATTTAACGTAATATTTTGCGGTTACGAAATGAAATGGTTGCAGTTTTAATCATTAACTACGCACTTTTCAAATAATTTTTCATGCTTTCATAAACTTTACTCTGTGTGTGTGTGTGTGTGTGTGTGTGTGTGTGTGTGTGTGTGTGTGTATGTGTGTGTGTGTCTGGCGAGGGACGGATGAAAGGGAAGTTGGTGAGGTTAGGAGGAAAAGACTGAAACCCGTACTAACGAGAGAGAGAGAGAGAGAGAGAGAGAGAGAGAGAGAGAGAGAGAGAGAGAGAGAGAGAGAGAGAGAGAGAGAGAGAGAGGGGGAACGGGGGAAAGGGACATGTACAGAGGGGAGAGGTGTGAAAAAAGGGAGGGAGGGAGGAAGGGTGGTGGACAGTAGAGGGGAGGAGGGAGGAGGGGGACAGGACATGGCAGTAATACCACTCCACTCTAAAAGTTTCTGTCATTTAAAGCGATTTACTCGTGTCAAAAGAGAATCCAAACACGGGAGAGAGAGAGAGAGAGAGAGAGAGAGAGAGAGAGAGAGAGAGAGAGAGAGAGAGAGAGAGAGAGAGAGAGAGAGAGGGGGTGATTGGGGGAGGGGATGAATACATGAACGAATAACAAATAAATCACATAGGAAAAAATACGCATATGACAGCTTTACACACACACACACACACACACACACACACACACACGCACACGTCTCCTATCCGACTTAAGCAGAGACGCACCACAGTCGGATTTCCTTCCTCGACATCTGGTATCTTCCCAAAATGCCATGCTACATCACAAAGCGTGTTCCCTCGGCCAGCCTGCTCCCTGCTACAGCCTACTCTCCGACCTGCACTCCCCCTCCTCCCTCAGCCTACTCCCCGACTCATCCCCCAAGCCTACTGTTCCCTGTCGCATCTACCCCCCACTGTTCCCTGCCGCAGTCGATCCGCTAAAGCTGTCGGCAGGTACAGTAATTAATTAGACAGGAGGCAATCTGTTTCCACCTGGCACGCTCCACACGCCACACAGACAGAAACACAGATACATAGACAGACAGACAAACACACACACACACACACATACACACAAACGAGGCCCGGGTTCTAGTACTGGGAGCGGCAAGGCAGACGGGCAAGTCTCTTAATGTGTAGCCCTGTTCACAGGCAGCCAGCAGGTGCGTGGTGAAAGCCGAAGGGTTGTGATCTATGAGCTTTGGGGTCTTTGCGTACAGGAACTGGCTGCATCACGAAACCAGCAGACGGCCCAGGGTGAATAACACACACACACACACACACACACACACACACACACACACACACACACACACACACACACACACACACACTCGCGCACACACACACACACACACACACACACACACACACACACACACACACACACACACACACACACACACACATACACACAAAACTGAATATTACATAAATAACATGCATTGATTCAGTCTGTATAACTATCCATTACTTTTTTCTTTCTTTACTCATTCATGTGTTTTTTCAAAGCTAAGCTATTACAGAAAGCTGGAAAAAATATCATTCATTATTATAACCACAAGATGACAATAATAACGAAAGTGAAAAAAAAAATCAGGAAGAAATAATAATAAAAAAAAATAAAACCTTTTCGCACTGAATTTCTCGCCGGTGAAGATGACGATGAGGACGAAGAATAACAATATTAACAACAATGGGGATAATAACACCAATAATAATAAAGAAAACTAACCAACATCATATTTCGTCACGTTTCTGGAAAAGTCCGCTTCGGTCCGGTTGATCTCGCACCGCCACACCCCGCCTCGCCCCTCCAGCCCCGCCCCGCCAGCCTCTCCGAATCTCTCTGGTTGGTATTTAACATTACACGTGAAGGTATTTTTAGGACCCGTGGGTGGAGGACAATCGAAGGAGCGACTCTTAAATGCCAGCCGAGGATCATACGCTTGTGTACACTGCCTCTCGTCTGTCTGTGTGTGTGTGTGTGTGTGTGTGTGTGTGTGTGTGTGTGTGTATGGGGATCTACAAAGTTTATATATATTTTTTTTCCATCTCTGCGTAGTAAGAGTTTAAACCTTCTTTTGTTCTCTCTCTCTCTCCCTCTCCCTATCCCCACTCCTGTCTCTTTTTCCTCTCCCCACTTCACCTCTTCTCTCATATTCCCCTTTCACCTCCAACCACCCAACCTCTCTCTCTCTCTCTCTCTCTCTCTCTCTCTCTCTCTCTCTCTCTCTCTCTCTCTCTCTCTCTCTCTCTCTCTCTCTCTCTTTCACATCCCCTAACATAATGCTAAGTAATCCTTTCCTTCCAAATTCTTTCGCCTATTTCTTTTTCTTCTTCCTTTTCATTCCTTCCAAATTTCATATTTTTTATTCTTATCTCCGCAAACCTTTTTCCTCCCCGCAATATATTTGAGTTTCCCTACAGAATATCTCTCTCTCTCTCTCTCTCTCTCTCTCTCTCTCTCTCTCTCTCTCTCTCTCTCTCTCTCTCTCTCTCTCTCTCTCTCCCTGCCCAAAGGAGCTAAAATGTCTCGAGATGACAACCAACACATCCCTTGCATCCATTTTTCTGAGTTTTGTTTATAGCGTGCAAGTAAGAGTTAAGAGTTCGGTGTCACTAAATATTTCTCATTCACACTCACGCTCTCTCACTCACACACACACACACACACACACACACACACACACACACACACACACACACACACACACACACACACACACGAGAATGATGATACATATCCACACGTAATGGAGATTTATTGCGTGTGTGTGTGTGTGTGTGTGTGTGTGTGTGTGTGTGTGTGTGTGTGTGCGCGCGCGTGTATGGTGATATATATACGTACAGTCTATCGGTTAATGCATAGTCATATTCCTTCACTCTCTCTCTCTCTCTCTCTCTCTCTCTCTCTCTCTCTCTCTCTCTCTCTCTCTCTCTCTCTCTCTCTCTCTTTTGGTCTGTTTATTTTTATCAACCTCTTTGTCTCCCTATACATATCCATTTTTCTTCCTTTCCTCCTCCTCTCTCCCTCCTTCCCTCCTTCCTTCTTTCCTTCCTTCCTTCCTTCCTTACGAACTTAAGCTCCTGTTTGTACCTCCATTTTCGTCACAAGAGAAACATTCCCTACTCTGCAACACTCATGCCCCTCCCCATCCTCCGCCCACCTCGCCCACCCCTCCACTCCGTCCCTCCCCACCGCCCGGCCGTCCTCTCTCCCTCCCGCCTGCCTCCGCCCTTACCTCTTCCCGGCAGTCAGTTAGCTCTAGCGCTCAGGTGAGAAAGGTGGCGGTTCCCTCCCTCCCTCCCGCCCAGCCTCACGTCTTCTCTTGTCGCTTCCCGCCGCCCGAGAACGTCACGCGTGGCAGTGAATGAAGAAAAACGCTGGAAAGGAGAGACAGAAAGAGAGAAAAGAGGAATAATCGTAAAGAGGAGACATAGGGACAGAAAGACGCGAGTGTTGTGGGTGTCTCTGTCTGTGTGTGTGTATGTGTGTCTACGAATTTGTGGGAGCGGTTCGAGAGAGAGAGAAAAAAAGAACACTAACTTCTGCTGTCGTCTGTGTTTAGGAAGCTTTTAAAACTGACGTGTGTTTCTCTCTCTCTCTCTCTCTCTCTCTCTCTCTCTCTCTCTCTCTCTCTCTCTCTCTCTCTCTCTCTCTCTCTGTCTCTCCTCGTGTTTGCTTGCATATGGATATGACGCTGACAAGAAAACTAAACAAAACAACTTGCAACTTAAAAAAAAAACGGTATTAAATTATGAAAGAAAACAAAATACACACATAAATACAGGTGACGGTTGTTGTCGATGTGCATGGCTACACTTTTTTTTTTTTTTTTGTAGTGGCGAAGAAAAAACAAAAGCATGGAAGGAAAAATTCACAACAGCTTGAAGACTGATGCGTTGCTGTGCATAAATTTAGTTTTTCTTCGTAAAGCTGCTCCTTCAAAGGCCGGACTGCAGGTCGATGTGGTGACGCCGCAGTGGTGACGCGATGGTGACGTGGTGGTGATGGTGGTGGTGATGGTGCAACGCGACGCACTGGTAACTTGTGAAAGACTTGATGATGATGATGATGATGATGATGATGGAAGTGTGTGTGTGTGTGTGTGTGTGTGTGTGTGTGTGTGTGTGTGTGTGTGCCATCAGAGTGGAGCAGCTGGTGGCCCGAAAAGAAATAACGAAAAAATCTTAGCTTAACACTCCCTCATATTGACTTGGAGGAGGAAAAAAACACCCTCTGAATCATTTCTCTTGTAAGCTTCGTGAGACACACACACTCACACACACACACACACACACACACACACACACACACACACACACACACACACACACACACACACACACTATCAGAAGCAATCAATATTATGCCTTCGTCTTTCTCTTCTCCAGAACTATATCAGCCTCACTTTACGTCATTCCTCCTCCTCCTCCTCCTCTTTTTCCTCCTCCTTTGTTACACCTCTCCGGAGCAAGAAGTCAGTCCTCCTCCAGTCTTCCCACTCCTAGCTCCTCCTCCTCCTCCTCCTCCTCCACCTCCTCCACTGCTTCTCCCTTATTTGATCTCCCTTCCCCTCTCTACACAAGTTTCCACCACCCGTCTGTTTCATTCCCTCGTATGTTTTCAGCATTCACTCTGAAAACACGGAATATCACATCGATTTCTTTTTTTTTTTTTTTATTATTACTACACGTCTTATCTTTTCTTCCCGCCTTTTTTTTTTGTATTCTGGGTGAGAGGTAAGGGTTGTGGGTTAACATTATGTTCTACTACGCAATGTTTTTTTTTTTTTGTATGTATTTTTATTATCTTTTTTATTTATTTATTTATTTATTTTATTTTTTACCTATTTTTGTTTTTGTTTTTGTTTTTGTTTATATTTTGAGGTTGTCTGGGTTGTTTAGATCGTGATGGCAGGGAAATGAGTCCCTAAAAGAAAACAGCGATGATGTGAGGTTGTTTGCGGGGGTTGCTTGAAATGCGTGGTTGTCTTGCAAATTGTTTTCAGTAGGGAGGTTGCCTGGAAAGTTTGTTACAATGAAGGAGGCTGGGAAATTGTTTAAAACGGATAGGTTGCTAATGAAGTTGCTTAGAACGTGGACGATGCTAAGGAGGTTAGGAAAGATTGTTAGGGATATTCTTTAAAACGCAGAGGTTGTTTGGGGAAGTTGTTTAGAATGGAAAGGGTGTTAAGAAACTTGTATAAAAGATTTAGGAGCTTGTTTGAAACGAGGTGATTAGATGGGAGTTGTTTTTAAAGGCAAGGTTGTTAAGGATACTGCACAGAATGTTACGAGTACGAGTATATTGTTCTGTATTATATTTTCTCTCGTCCGCTGTGGTTTTGTTCATATTTCCTCCTCCATTCACCAACTTACGCCTTGCTTCCCAAACGAACAAGCAAGCAAGCAAGTAAACAAAAACAAGTTAGTAAGTAAATGAAGTAATAAACGAAATAAATAAGATTTGCTCCGTATTACACTCTATACAGTAAACACACACACACACACACACACACACACACACACACACACACACGAGAGCAAGAGAGAGAGAGAGAGAGAGAGAGAGAGAGAGAGAGAGAGAGAGAGAGAGAGAGAGAGAGAGAGAGAGAGAGAGAGAGTGGGGGGAGAGGAGAGGAGAGGAGAGGAGAGGAGAGGAGAGGAGAGGAGAGGAGAGGAGAGGAGAGGAGAGGAGAGGAGTCGGAGGAAGGTAGTAATGGATGGAGAAATGAGACACACAGACAGGCAGACAGACAGAAAGACAGGAATAGACACGAATAATGACAGAGAGAGAGAGAGAGAGAGAGAGAGAGAGAGAGAGAGAGAGAGAGAGAGAGAGAGAGAGAGAGAGAGAGAGAGAGAGAGAGAGACTCACCAGCTACAGTGATGCACAAAAACATCACCACTTAGACAGGTTTTAGGAGCCGGCCAATAAAGGGACTCAGACCTCCTCCCGTGACCCACAGGTACTCCCAGGCACACCTTCCTACCTGTAATCAATATTGGTGTTCGGCAACGTGTAATGGAAAAGGAGGGGGGCGGGGCATGGAGGACTGTGAGGGGACTGGTGGGGTCTCTTTTTGAGGAGGGGGTGGAGGGGTTATTCTTGGGTTCTTGTAAATAATGGGCTTGTGTGAGGAGGAGAGGGAGACGGTAAGGAGAGGGAGAGGAGGATACCAGCGACGAAGACAAAGGAAAAGTGACGATAGATTGATTATGGGAAGATTTAATGGTGCATGTATACCTTCCTCCTTTTGTCTTCATTTATACGCAAGGAGTAAGAGTGGCGAGAGAGAGAGAGAGAGAGAGAGAGAGAGAGAGAGAGAGAGAGAGAGAGAGAGAGAGAGAGAGAGAGAGAGAGAGAGAGAGAGATTCTTTTAAAAATTGTTCCACACAGCTACCTAATTTATTTATATATTTTAGAACTATTTCGTTTCCTCTCAGATTTTCTTTTATTTTATTTTCAGTTTAGTCACAGAATGACTCACCCACAACCTTTATTTTTCGTTAATGGCAGATTTTTACTCCATTTATTTACCCTTGAATTTTATCTTGACCTTTGTAAGCGCTCCTCAGTTTACATTCCTGTAAATTTTACGATGTCAGAAATGTAAAGACGAGCCGGACACAGTAATAGTAAGAGAAAAGCACCACCAATAATTAATTTTAATAACGTTTTTTTTTTTATTATTATTGCTTTACTCACATTAGCAGATGAGAGCAACAGCTTATAGTAAAGAGCACAATCAGTTTATTAATTCCTTTACAACTCTTGCACCTCCTACAGTGCATTAACCTTTTCAATGACAGTTAATCTTTCTTATAATCATATACAGCCTTTAGTTAAGAGATCTTTTTTTCTTATCACAGTGTCTTGAAAACGTACTTCTGTAACTTGGCAAAGATTAAATTAACCTCTTTTTCTTCGTCTTTATGTCCATCCAAACAATTTATTACAGTGGTTTCAAGGTTAACAAATGACGCCCTTAAGAGGAAAACGGCTCATCAAAATAACCTGACTCAAATTTTCACCATAATTGTGAAACATGCCAATAAGAGCAAAAGCAAATGGAGTGTTTGAGTAATTAAAAGCCCCCAGTATCTGTAGTTGTATTTCTTAGTAAAATAATCAGCTTGCTAAGAAATATAAAGGTGCCATTCCACCAAAGCCGTGTTCTGCACAAATTGTTACGCACTTTTTGTGCAGAACTTTTCCTGTGCACATACAAAAGAACACCCCTTGTTGACCACGTGTCCACCGACTAAATGTACACAACTTTTGTACGCGAACATTGCAACACTTGTGCTGAACTGTGCGAATACAAAAGTTAAGCACAGTTTGTCCTCAGTGATTTAGTTAGTTAGCAATATGGACGGACAGGAAGAGGTAGCGCTTTGTGGTGCAGCCTGTGTTGTGGTATGCAGTTTGCTGAAAAAGAAAAGAAGAGCAAAGCCTAAATGTTGGGTGAGACCCTTCTTAAAACGACGAGAGGAAGAAACGGAAAGATTTTTAGAAGAATTAAAAGTAGATCCTCTGAGTGGATTTAAAAATCCACTCAGAATCTAAAACCTGAAGTTTTAGATTCTACAATTTTCTTGCGCTCTCTGCGGAACTGAGCAAGAATGATCTTCCATTTCCGCATTACTTCAGTTGAATCACAATTAAATTCTTCACCCAATTCCTTAGTTGCATCATGTTTTTTGTTCTTGTTTTTATAATCTATGTCTGAAGGGTCCCAGAGCGTTGGGCGCGTTTCAATGGCCTGAATAAACTTAATGATTTTATCATTTGTCCACTCCATTGTGCGCGAACACACCAATGTTTTCTCTCCTGTAGCGGTAGCAAGACTGACTGCGCGCACAAAGTAATCCTGTATGTTAGAGCGTGTACACTGAAAAGTTGAGTACGCGCACACAGTGTTCGCAGCTGTGCGCGCACTTTTCTCAAATGTTCGCGTACAATTTGTTGCTGTTCGCTTGTCCGTTTCCACCGAAACATACATTTGTTCTGTACAGTGTGCAGCACAGTGCCGCACTGTGCTGCACACTGGTGGAAAGCCACCTTAATACTGTCATATTTCCTTTACCAGCTACAGCATAACCTTTTACGTCACGATCCTTCCTATACGAGTAAATGAATTAACAAATAGGGTTCTTAAGTACAGCCTCACTATACTAAAAAGAAAACATTATCTATTGCCGTGGCGTTTCGAGATACACAAATCATGACCTTCAGGTTCAAAAAGGGAACAACAACCAGATTAAAGGTGGTTTTATATATAATTTCGTATGTGACAAGTGATGTGAGCAGGAAGAAACTTGTGTAAAGGTTAGATTTAAGGTTCACTCAACCCCAACTGGAAACAACACTACGTCCTTCTGCTATTCTGGTGTTACAACAACAACAACAAAAACACAGCTACTACTACTACTACTACTACTACTACTACTACTACTACTACTACTACTACTACTACTACTACTGCTACTACTACTACTACTACTTCTACATCAAAAGTAATGCCACTACAGTACGAGTATCATCACCACTCTTACTACTTCATCTACCACTACCACTAATACAACAACAACAACAACAACAACAACAACAACAACAACACAACAACAACAACCCCAAAACCCACACACTTCTACAAAGTACAAACACACACACACACACTCCCATACCAGATCTCTCCTCCATGCCCTCTCTGAATATTGAAATAATTTAACAACATAAGCAGCTCCTTAACCTTTCAAGCAGTGACATTTCCTCGGTACACTCATACTGACCGATGATCCAGAGTTAAATCCCTTCCCCTCCCCCATCACGAGATTTCTACTCTATAATCTGCCAACTTGATGTGTTTATAGCCACTGCAGACTACTTTTACATACCGCAAGGGAGCAGGTCAGGCAAGGAAGGCTGGGAAAATGGTCAAGGAAGGTGGGAACAGAAAGAAAATATTGAAAAAAGTATAAAGTCAGAAAGAAACAAAGGGCTACGGCATATCACATTGGTGCAGGAAAAGGCCAGCTGAAGTGAAGGGTTCACTTTCAAGAATAAGAGGTGAGGGGGAGGTAAGACGTAGAGTGGGGGGGATCAGGAGGATTATATAAGAGTAAATGGGAAGGGGGATGAGGTGAAGTGAAGGGGAAGTTAATAGTTAATGGAGATTCTGGTCGAGTAAATAGAGGTTGAGATAGAGTAAATGGAATGTTTCAAGTTAAGCAAGTTTGTTGAAGTGGAATAAATAAAGATTGAGATGGATTTAATGGAAGTTCAAGAGGAATCAATGGAATTTCAAGGGGAATGAATGGATGCCTAAGTGGAGTTAATGGAAGGTCAAGTTAATAAATGGATTGAAGTAGAGTAAATGGCATTCGTAGTTGAATAAATGGAGGGTCAGGTGGAATCAGTGGGTTCAGGTGAAAAAAAAAGTAAATGAGGACTCAAATGTACTAAAAGGAGGTTCTTGTGGAGACCATTTAGATTCAGGTGGGCAGGTGGAGGCTTGAAGTGGCATGCGAAAGAACACGAGGGATTGGAAAGGGTAAAAGGAAGAGGTTACGAGTAGAGAAGTCAGGACAGAGAGACACCCTGGGGGATTACATGGGTCAGGAAGGTCAGAGGAAGGGATCACGAAAGGCAGGGGAGAGGAGGAAGAATCAAGGGTGAAGAGAGAACAGCGGGGGATCAGGCATGCAACGGGGGCTGTTGAGGAAGGGAGGAAACAGTGGGAGAGATCATGGCAAATAGAAAACGAAAGCTGGGGAAGGAGAGGAAAAGCTGGGAGGGGAGGAAGGGTGCAAAAGAAAGAAGGCAAAGAATCAGAGGGAATGGGTGGTTAAGAATGGGTGATTAAGAGTGCTGGGGGAAGGTAGGAAAAATCATGAGTTTTTGTGGGACTATTAGAGAGATAGAAAGATAGCAAGGGAACATAGGGGAGAGGTGAGGGAGATTGGGAGCGAATCAAAATGAGTAAATCCAGCTGAAAAGGTCAAAGGGTAGGTTAAAAAGATCAAAGGCTAGGTCATGAGTTCAGGGGTTAGGTCAGGAGCGCAGGAACAGGTCAAGGGACAGAAGCCAGGTCAGTAACAGAGCTGATCAAAGGAGGTGAGGACAAGGTGAACGGAAAGCAGGTTAGGTGAGTAGGAGGCAGGCCAAAGAGAGTCAAGCAGTAAAGTGGTAGGAAGCAGATGAATACGAATCAGGGGCAGGTCGAAAGAACAGGGACGATAGGAAACAGGTCAAAGATAGCAGGCAGAACGTTAAAGGGAGAGGGGGGAGGATCAAAGGGGTAAGAGAGTAGACCAATGAAGGTAAAGCTGGACAAAGGAAGTAGGAAGCAGGTGAAGAGGAGTAGGAAGCAGGTCGAATGGAATGCAGAGGCAGGTCAGGAGGGTCAGACAGCAGGTCAAAGAAAGTAAAGCAGGTCAATATGGTAGGGAGCAGATTAGAGAAATTCAGAAGCAAATCAGAAAAAATAGGGAACAGATTAAGGCTATCAGAGGCAGGTCGAGGGGGTCAGGGGAAGGTCGAGAGTGACCGAAGCAGGTAAAGGGGCGGCCATGAAAGTTTCCAAGGACACGGACGTAATCCCTTGATCGGTGGCGTGAGCAAAGACGTAACCATCGCCTCGTCTTTAATGGACCACTCAAGTGTCCTTTTTTCTTCTTTTTCTATCCCTATCCAAGTTTTCTCCTCCCTTTTCCTCCTCCTCCTCCTCATCTCCCTCCTACAGTTTATTTTCCCCCCCGAACCTTTTCTTATTTTTCCCCCTCGTTAAGGCGCAACACGGTCTATATTTAAGTAATAGTGAGAACCAGGATGTCTGAAGGAGCAAAAAAAATAATTTACTGCCGCTACTACTACTACTGCTACTGCTGGTACTACTAACTACTACTGCTACTACTACTACTACTACTACTACTACTACTACTTCTTTTGCCATTACTGTCAACTGCCTTTCATCGTCTATTTTTGCCTGCTCGACATCTGTTTTAATACAAGGGCTAATGAGTTTCCTACGATGGTTATTCACGATAATTAATTATACATTCAAAGATTTTATGATGCAAGGGAGAAAATGCATTGAATATGAGAGAGAGAGAGAGAGAGAGAGAGAGAGAGAGAGAGAGAGAGAGAGAGAGAGAGAGAGAGAGAGAGAGAGAGAGAGAGAGAGATTTTAGAGGGGGGAAAAAGGATAGAATGCAAGGGGAAGAAGAGGAAAAGATAAGAGACAGGAGGAAGTGGCGAGGGAAAAGTAATCACTGCAGGAATGCAATACAGAGAGAGAGAGAGAGAGAGAGAGAGAGAGAGAGAGAGAGAGAGAGAGAGAGAGAGAGAGAGAGAGAGAGAGAGAGAGAGAGAGAGAGAGAGAGAGAGAGAGAGAGAGAGAGAGAGAGAGAGAGAGAGAGAGAGAGAGAGAGAGAGAGAGAGAGAGAGAGAGAGAGAGAGAGAGAGAGAGAGAGAGAGAGAGAGAGAGAGAGAGAGAGAGAGAGAGAGAGAGAGAGAGAGAGAGAGAGAGAGAGAGAATTAATTAAAGATGCAGCGCAAATTAATGAAATCCTAAACACCTGTCGCACACTTCAGGAAACTTCACTTTAATTCACTTCACTACTTCGTCAGACAAAAAAAAATAAAAAAATAAAAAAATAAATAAATGAAAAAAAAATTAATTAAAAAAAACTGAAGGAAACTAAAATGTGGAAAAAAAAAAACAAGACCCATTAGAAAGACATTAGAAAAATCTCAAAATACTTAATGAATCAAAGAAGTGAAAGAAGAAATAAAATTGATAAAAGAGGAAGAGAGAGAGATAAAGCAATGAAATAGGAGACAGGAATTAAAATGTATAGATCTGTAAAAATATTGATGAAGCCAAGAGAAAGAAATGGAATCGTGATGGAGAGAGAGAGAGAGAGAGAGAGAGAGAGAGAGAGAGAGAGAGAGAGAGAGAGAGAGAGAGAGAGAGAGAGAGAGAGAGAGAGAGAGAGAGAGAGAGAGAGAGAGATACAGAGACAGACAAACATACACAAACAAGCAAACAGACAGACAGACAGACCGACAGATAAAGCAGACAGGCATACAGACACACATACTAAGAAAGAAACAAGGATAAAAAGACGTAAGCAGATCAAAATGACAAGAAAGATGGGACAGAAATAAAGAAGGGAGGAAGGAAAGGAGGGAGATGGAAAGGGAGAGGAGGTAACACAAGGGGGAAAGATAATCTAAGAAGGGAAGATGGAAATGAAGGAATACGTGAAGGAATGGTAAATAGGATAGAGAGGCTTCGCTAATACACACACGAGAAAGGAGGAGGAGGAGGAGGAGGAGGAGGAGAATACAAAGGAATACAAAGGAAAGCCAAACAGCAACAGACCTTTTGGTCCTTGCAAGGCCGTTTGGTAACTACTTCTAACTAGCTACAGGGAAGAGAGACAGGACAGCATAGCAGAAAGCTCCTCCCCATCCACCACTCCCTCCAGCTTGCGCTGGCATGGAAATAGTTGGGAAAAGTACCATGCAGTATGGAAAAACTGACATGGAAATTTTCATAGGAAAGGATGAAAGGAAGTTCTACTATTCACCCTACGGTGAACTCTATACGCCTATCTGAAAGTTAATACAAGTTATATTAAAACCGGTGTCTGTAGAATATGAGTTTATTAGTGAATTTAGTAATTATTCGGACAAGAAGAGAGCTTGTTGGGGATTTGCTTTTAAATATTTGTCTATTTTATTTTTGAATGATTCAATAGTATTGCTGTTCACAATTTCTGCAGGAAGTTTATTCCATATATTTACTATACGATTAAAGAAAAAATGTTTGGCCTCGTGGGATTTAAAACGTTTGGGTATAATCTTGAATCCATTATTTCTTGTTAGGTTAGAATGATCAATGGTAAAATATTTATGTGCATCAATGTTACTATATCCTTTGAAAATTTTGAACACTTCAATTAGGTCTCCTCTTATCCTGCGCTTTGTTAAACTAAATAGGTTTAGTTCTTCCAGTCGTTCCTCATACGGCTTATTGCGCAATCTTGAAATCATCTTTGTGACTCTGCGCTGTATCTTTTCTAGTTTTTCAATGTCTTTTTTGTAGTATGGTGACCAAAACTGTACACAGTATTCTAGATGAGGGCGCACCAGTGAGTTATATAAGGCAAGTATAACCTTTTCTGATTTAAATTCAAAGGTTCTTCCAATGAACCCTAGTAATTTATTTGCCGTCTTTACTGTTTCTGTGCAGTGTTGACACAACGACACCAAGATCTTTTTCTTTATCAGCACTTGACAGTGGCATGTTATTCATTACATATCTCGCCTGAACATTGTTGCTTCCGATATGTAGAATTTTGCACTTTTCTATATTGAATCTCATCTGCCATTTTTTCTGCCGAGCTTGTTAGTTTATTGAGGTCACACTGCAGTTCCTGCCATTGTGACACAGACGTTACTCTACTTGTTATTTTGGTGTCGTCTGCAAATTTACTTATTTTGCAGTTTATCTCTTCATCAATATCATTTATGTACATTATGAAGAGAACTGGTCCTGATACAGAGCCTTGAGGAACGCCGCTATTTACTTTATGCCACTCTGACTCTTTTTCCATTTATCACAACACGCTGTTATCTGTCAGAGAGCCAGTCTCTCAGCCATTTCAGGGTGTTTCCGGCAATGCCGTGAGCTTTTACTTTACTGATGAGTCTCTTATGGGGAACAGTGTCGAAAGCTTTCTGGAAATCAAGGTAGATAATATCAACAGCTTTTGTCTCGTCATACGAGTTAAATACTTCATAAAAGAAGTCTAGTAAGTTTGTTAAACAGGAACGCTTGGTTCTGAAACCGTGTTGCGAATCCTTTATGATTTTATTTTCTTCTAAATATTTAACAATTTTATCTCTGATTATTGTTTCCATCAGCTTGCACACTACTGAAGTGAGACTGATCGGCCTGTAATTCGCTGGGAGAGATTTATTTCCTTTTTTAAAGATTGGCGTGACATTTGCTAGTTTCCATTCGTGAGTAGGAGGAGGAGGAGGAGGAGGAGGAGCATCACCTTATGAAAGAAAAAGCAGCTGACATAGATTTCCTGAACCGCTCCTCATCTCCTTTGGTTCCTCCTCCTCCTCCTCCTCCTCCTCCTCCTCTTCCTATCCTCTTCATACTCTTCCCTTCTCCTCATCTGCACCACTTTTTCCCTCCACCTCCTCTTCATCACTATATATTTCTTTCACCCTCATGCAACCCCAAATCTTGTCTCTTCATCCTCATCATCACTGCTCTACTTACTTCCCATCTCCCCTTCCCCTCACGTCCCCACTTAGTACCTTCTCCTTCCCCCTCCTCCTCCTCCTCCTCCTCCTCCTGTCCCCACCCTCGCCAGACTTCCCCTCGCCGTCATGTTTTACCATTCCCCATCCTGAATAAACATTTATCGAAGGGTTCCCTGTTATTTGTTTTATTACAGCACTATCTCACTCCTCTCTCCTTTCCCTTCCCTTCCCTTATCTTCCATTACCTTCCTTACCCTTCCCTTCCTCCACCATACCTCTCCCTGCAGTTTCTCGTCCTGGCATCCATCTTTCCCTCTCCTCCTCCTCCTCCTCCTCCTCCTCCTCCTCCTCCTCCTCCTCCTCCTCCACCTCCACCTCCACCTCCTCCTCCTCTTCCTCCTCCTCTTCCTCTTCCTCCTTCTCGTCAGTCCTCTCTTCCTGCTCACATTCCACTCGTGAAAAGAAATTGTGTACAGAGAAACACGCGAAAATAGTAAAATATTTAACGACAAAGGTTGAGAGAAGAAAAAAAAAGTTTACAAGCTCGACAAAATCCTGGAGCTCATGTTTTTCTCTAAAGTTTGGAGAGAGAGAGAGAGAGAGAGAGAGAGAGAGAGAGAGAGAGAGAGAGAGAGAGAGAGAGAGAGAGAGAGAGAGAGCTGTAAGCATTTTCAACATAATTCTTTTTTCAAGTGGGGAGGGACTTCAAAGATTTTTTATTTTATTTTATTTTAGCCTCCTGCAAAAAAAAACAAGTCAGACAAGATCCGGAGCGTTACATAAAACCTCCACACACACACACACACACACACACACACACACACACACACACACACACACACATGTACGTAAAGCATAATCGAACCTGAATAATGGAATCTCAAAGCTCCTATAATGACTTGATGATTTGCTCTTCTCGAAGTTCGGAAGGGAAAAGGGAGAGGGAGAAGGAGAGAGAGGAAGAGGGAGGGAGAGGGTAGAGGGGAAGGAAGGAGTGAGGATAAGAGGGTTAGTGAGTGAACGTCAGTGGCGAGAGGAATGAAAGAGGGTAGAGAGAGAGAAAGGGGATAAAGTGGCGTAGTGAGCAAATTTAGGTCAAAGAAGTGATAAAGAAGTGAGGAAAGTGACACAATGGTAAACTTGGGCAGAAGTGGATGGCTCAAAGTTTCTTTCAAATGTCCTTGAAATTCAGTCACATTCTCTCTCTCTCTCTCTCTCTCTCTCTCTCTCTCTCTCTCTCTCTCTCTCTCTCTCTCTCTCTCTCTCTCTCTCTCTCTCTCTCAACGTTCTTCACGCAGGTCATTTCCGTAGCACCTCTCGCAGCGCCTCCTCGTGTAAACAAACAAACACACGTACATGCCAACGTGGGGACTCACATCCTTATAGCATCACACACTCCGGTACACAGTTTACCGGTGGAGTAAATAAATATAACACAGGAATGCGTAGCGGACATCTTGGTAAACTCAAGAGTCTAAATATTGCTTTACTTATATAGTTTAAAAAAAAAAAAAGCTCACCATTAGCAAATTAGTAACTGGGAACACAAACAGTGCCATATTTTTTATCACTAATAAAGAAGTAACTATGAGGACAAATTATTACTTAAATTTTTCCATGTAGGTACCTTTTTATATAAGAGGGTCTCTGGCCAAAGGGGAGAAAAAAGTAGACAAAAAAAGGTCCACCAAAGTGCCAGTTCCTAAAGAACTGAGCCAAAAGAATTATTCAAAATTAGAGAAATGTCATGAGGCCTCCCTAGTAATTATGAATTCAAATATTGCTTCATTTTCATTATTAACAAAGGTTTACCCCTCAGCCAAACTTTACTCCGCTATTAACAAAGGAATACTAACCAGTGAGACAAACACAACTTTGACCATTAGCGAGGCATTACCAGCCAAGCACTTCTGAACATTGACAACAGCAGGGTCAAACAGGCACTCGGGCAGAGGCGCACTGGCTGGCACACAAGCACATTCACACAGAAGGGAGGGATGGACTTGGCGTTGTTCCGTGGCGGAGGGAAGCCGCCACTCAGCGTTACTCATCGATTGGACCTCAGATATATGACTGAATGCAAATGGAAGTGGCAAGAAAGGTCCACGGGCGAGATAGTAATTCAGGGAGTCGCAGAGCACGCACCCCTGCACCAGTGCGTGTGAATGTCCAGTGCCGTCGGGGAAAACTTAGACCCACTATACTCCTTTTTACAGTTCCACGCCAACTTTCGCCTTTCAGTCTACAATAAGCGTCACCTTCATACACAGATTGCCCATTTTTTTTTTATTTCTTATTTATTTATTTATTTATTTTACTTATTTATTTTAATTACTTATTTAATTTCTTGGTTAAGTACATAACTAAGAGAAGCTGCAAGAAGCCGTGAGAGCTGCATATGGCAGTCCCTCTTTGAAACATGCTCATCTACTTCCACTATGATCCTCATCCATGAATTTAGCTAATCTTATTTAGAAGCTTAATGAAAAACATTCTGGTTTTCTCTATTTTAATTTCAAAAGCAGAAAAAAACAAGGCAAATTTTTTTGAGAACTCAAGGCCAGATATGGCAACGTAAATTATGCCAGCACGTGGGCGACATGATGAAAAATTTAGTAAACACCAGAAATTGCCGAGAAATGAGTCATACGGTTTGTTTATGAGATGATGATTTCAGCAACGTTAAAAGTCATACGCAGATCTCGAAAACAAGCAGGAATCCTGCCTCAGGAAACAAAGTATTGACGCCACGACACCAACCACCAACTTAAAACAACAACTTAGCAAACACGCATTTCCAACACACACACACACACACACACACACACACACACACACACACACACACACACCCTAAGCTACAAAAAATTCAGTATCATTGCAGTTTACTCCTACCGTTGCTACCTAAAGTACGAAAACATTTAACTAAAAAAAAGTAGAAAAAAAGAAAAAAATACAGAAGCGTAAATTCCACGACTAAACTTATATTCGTATTTCCCTGAAACATTATTGCACTTTTACAACTGTCATCTGAACTCTAACTACGCGAGCATTTTAATAGACATTTTAAAGCCAACAAAGGAAAGGTAATAAACTGGAGGCCTGATAATTACATAAAAAATAGAAGGTAAATTTTCGACTTCAAAATACTTTTCACATTATTACGTTTTTTTTTTTTTATATTTATCTTACCATCTCAACTCTCAAAAACCGAACTCACATTTCAAACTAAATTAGGTAAAGATTATGAAGAAAAAAAGAACAGAGAGAGAGAGAGAGAGAGAGAGAGAGAGAGAGAGAGAGAGAGAGAGAGAGAGAGAGAGAGAGAGAGAGAGAGAGAGAGAGAGAGAGAGAGAGAGAGAGAGGAAGGCAACAACAGCGCACATACCACGCCAACTTACATTTCCTAAAACATCGCTGCATTTTCCCTCTCACCCTCAACACCAAAACTAAACCCGAGCCACGCAGGAACAATCCATAAAGAAAAAAAAAATAGAAGAGAAAACTGGATGAATAAAAATTGTAGAGCATGGCATTTGGCTAGTTTCACGCATCTTTTCCTTCCCTGACATTTTCCGCGCCACAATCCGGTTAGTGTGT
>NC_087160.1:9477500-9490000 GCF_035594125.1 Scylla paramamosain
ACTCAGCAATCCACAAGTCATGAATGAATAAATTAGTACAAAGAAAAATATATATCAGAAACGACAGGGAGAGTTGATATAAAGATTGCGAGGAACACACACATTAATGAATAAATAACTCCCTCATAAATAATGCAGTAAAAGGAAATAAATAACAACACAAAACACAATGCAAACATAAAAGTTGACAAGAAACACATGACTCTCTCTAGTGCAGCACGTGTCTGGGGCGTGCGTGACCTCGGGAAAGAGAGCCACCAAAAGATTTATCACATACCTGTCAAAGATACCAGTCAAAATAATGAAGGATTCGCAAAGAAAGAACCCGACAGATAACACGGTAATTAGTAGTTGCCAACATGAGGAGCTGTTTCACGGGCAAAAAATCCTGACACCAAGATTATGGGATACTTCACCATGACTCTGAGGGAAGGTCACGCATGCAACAGTTGAGTATGACGGGAAGCAGGTAACTCGTAACCGCTTTAGGAATGTAATGATGTCCTATGTAGCGGAAAGACTCAAGGGAGCAACAGGCAATACTGAGTTAATATTTCAGTACTATTGCTCAAAAATATTCGTCCGGGTAACTTTCCATTAAGATACCCGTACTGTCTGGACATGCACAATTTCTAGAAGTATCTTATTCCATTGAGAAAGAAAAAGAAAACTGTTTCCTTGTTACAGTAGAAATGGAAAAGGAGGAGGAGGGGAAAGAGATGGAGGAATAAAAGAACAGAGGAATAGTGGGTAACATAAACCTTACGAGCTTATAACAAGGTTCTCTGGCTGAGGAGAAGAAGAAAAAGGAAAGGAAGAAGAATGGTGGTGGAGGAGGAGGAGGAGGAGCAGGTGCGTGTCGAAAATAAAGAGTACGAAAGAGGTGGCGGTGGTGGTGACCTGCTAATGGTGATGGTGGTGGTGGTGGTGATAATGGCAGTGGTGATAATACATAGTAGTGGTTGTGGTGGTGGTGACGGTAATGGTGATGGCAAGCTGCAGCAGGAACACACGCACGGACAAGAGGGTCTGGGCACACAACAACACTCCGTAACCAAATAATACTCTTATAATGATATTACCTGCTTGAGTAAATTGCCACATTTTATTTCCTTGCTACGTAGATGAGTGATGCCAAAAGAAAACGAAGGTATAAGAGACAAGAATGAGGCGGATGAGGAGAAATGGGAAGAACAAGTGGAGGAAAAGGAAGAGAATGAGAAGTTGAAAGTAGTAAACAACAATGAAGGAACAAGGAAGCAATATGATAATAAAAAAGAGAGACAATGAAACAAAAGCACAGAGGAGAAAGAGAACATAGGAGATGTAATTAGAATTAAAGGAAAGAGGACAAGGGAGAATGGAAAGAATAACAAGAGGGAAATAACAAATAAACCAAATAAGCAGATGGAAGCAGCATAACAAACAAAAAGGCAAAGGAGAAAGAAGGAACATGGACGAAAGGGAGAAAGGAGGGATAAAGAAAGGAAAAAAGGGAGAAAGGAGGAGGAATTAAGCAGACGGAGAGAAAACATGATGAAAAGGAGGGCAAGGACACGGATGCAAGGCAGATAAATAAAATGAATACAAAAGGAGAAGGATATGAATGAGGCGTAGGAAGGAAGAGGGGGAATAAGCAAGAGAACTGAGGAGAAACAGGAATAGGAAAAGGAGGAGGAGGAACTTGAGAAGGAGGAAGGGAAGGAGGAAGAGGAGGAGGAGGAGGAGGAGACTTCATTAATCTCTCTTGACATCACAACACTCACACTATGACAGGACTGGATAACGCTATTTGTGTGTGTGTGTGTGTGTGTGTGTGTGTGTGTGTGTGTGTGTGTGTGTGTGTGTGTGTGTGTGTGTGTGTGTGTGTGTGTATGTGTCTGTGTGTGTATGTGTGTGTGTGTGTACATTACCTACATGCGCATCTCCATTAAGCTTTCTCTAGGTAACAAAATTCCCCGTAAAAGAGAAACTTCATTTGATATTCTTTTGCATGCAAGAGAGAAAGAGAGAGAGATAGATAGAGAGAGAGAGAGAGAGAGAGAGAGAGAGAGAGAGAGAGAGAGAGAGAGAGAGAGAGAGAGAGAGAGAGAGAGAGAGAGAGAGAGAGTGACTGAAGACGATCTCAAGGAGGAGGAGGACAAGTAGGACGAAGAAGAAGAGGAGGAAGAGGAGGAGGAGGAGAGAAATAATCTGGAGACAGGAAGAAGAGATGACAACGGGGAGAGGGAGAGGCTGGCCTTCCTTTGTTTGTTTGTTTATAGGGGGAGAAGGAAGGAGAGAGAGAGAGAGAGAGAGAGAGAGAGAGAGAGAGAGAGAGAGAGAGAGAGAGAGAGAGAGAGAGAGAGAGAGAGAGAGAGAGACTAACCTAAATTGACACACGGAAAGGAAAGAAAAACAAAAAAAAAGCCACTAATTAAGAAAATAAGGTGCATTCAAGAGGAGGGAGAGCAAGAGGAGGAGAAGGAGGAGGAGGAGGAGGAGGAGGAGGAGGAGGAGGAGGAGGAGGGAGGAGGAGGAGGAGGAGGAGGAGGAGGAGAAGGAGAAGGAGGAGGAGGAGGAGGAGGAGCAGGAGGAGGAAGAGGGGGAGGGGGAGGAAGGATGCCTGTGCGCTAATTACGGGACACCTTGTTTTTTTCCGAAAGTGGTGAGAGGACAGCGTGTGATTGGGCGGCATTATGAGGGAGCACAGGGAGAGTTTTAGTCTGGACTAGACGGGGCTGAAGGAAGCATTTGGCTGAACTGAGAAGGCTGACAGGGGTGGAGGGAGCGCCGCGGGAGTGTGAGCGCTGGTGTGTGTGTGTAAAAGGTGAGGACGGCCTGGGTGAGGAAACTCTGTGGGGAGGTTAAGTTGAGGATTTCTATTGTTCTAGTTCTGGGAGAAAAAAATTCAATGCACCACGCCAGATGCATTATAAATAGTATATACATTTTGTTTAATAAATCGCTTGGTTTTTGCCAAGATACAACGCAACACAACAGTAATTTAACAACAACAACAAGAAAAAAATTCATTCATCCACTACAGCAGTCACTTTCCAGGATCTATGAAATCTAGTCAGGATTGAGCAAATGGATACTAAATTTAAAGTATATTTGTAACTCCAGATGATTCCCTAACACCACAACTATGAAATAAATCGTTCTAAACTTGATAAGATTATCTAAGGATTTCCACAATGAAGCCAAGCTGATGCCGTGGTGCTCAAAGGGTTAATACTTCAGGGACGAATGAAACTGACCGATTTTACGCTGTCACCCCAATATGCTGACGCCAATTACAAGGGTTTGCTCCACCATTATAACATTCATTTCCTTACCTGTGCCTGCCCTCCACAGTGTTGATACTCAAACGTTCTAGAAAGATTCCCAGGAAACCCTATCTATGCCTCCTTCGGACGTCGTAGTCAAGTTCCATTCTATTGCCTCGTGTTCTGCAATAAGACCTTTCCATGGCGAAAATACCCGTGGTTGTGTTTAAAAAATGAGGTTATAGGGCTGAGTGATCAGATCTAACGATGTCACGTAATTAAACCCCTTGAGAATCTTTACACTTCATTATAAGAAAACCCTAAACTAGACAAGAATTACGTTCATGAGAAATAGCAAGAAGTCGCAACTGAGAGAAAAAATTTACCAGTTAGTCACAAATTTATGCTGCCGCTGGTAATCATGTATGGCCACAGCAACAATAACTCCACCTTGTTAGCTTAAAGTAAAATGAAGTTTTAGTGTGTTGGTAGCATGACAGGCCAGTAGTCTCGATTAGTTGACGTAAGGCTGAAATCGATATTCACTTCTCATAATTCCTTTAAAAGAGGATATATGCAACGTTTGGGTGCACGGATAGTTTCACCACTATGGCTAAGCAATGTTTTGCTATTCCTTAACAGGCTCATAATCCCTTATTCCTAAACAAATCGGCATTAAACCTACAATATGGTGCTAATACCAACTCTGAGATGATTTTCACAGCAACAGAAGTGAAAACCCGAGACTGGATACTGTTGAAGAAACCAGGGAACCATCAATTAATTCCCTACCTTAACACTGTACGAGTATGGAAGAAAGACTGATCTTTTCTCTACATGCTTCTTGGTATCTGCATATTGCAGTCTTCCCTGGAACACCAGCGATTATAATTCCTGCCTTTGAACATTATTAACAGGAAAAACACAACAAAATCAGCGAAGTGAACAAAATGAAGTGAGAGACAGACAGACAGATAGAGGAAGAAAAAAATCTACTAAAACAGAACTTCAAAAGGCACCGTCTAAAACTCAAATATACTAAACGATCATCGGGGGGCCTGTCAGTGTATATCCGTCCTCCTGCCGCTGGCCTGTCTGCGTATATGTGTGCATGTATACGTCGACGAGCAGAGGAAGGAGGAAGAGGAAGGGAGGGAGGGGGAAGTAGGTTAGATAAAGAACATAAGGCTCTCAAGGGAGTTCTAAGTAATATGATTTTGAGCTCAACGAACACCAACATCATCATCCTTGGCAGTAACAAGAGAGACGGGAGGGAGGGAGGAGGAGGAGGAGGAGGAGGAGGAGGAAAGAAGGAAGGAGGAGGAAGGTAATTGGCGACAGATATCGAACATCATTACCTTGTTATAAAATATGACAGTTGTGAAGGATCAGGGAGACATGTTGAAGGTCTCTCTCTTTCTCTCTCTCTCTCTCTCTCTCTCTCTCTCTCTCTCTCTCTCTCTCTCTCTCTCTCTCTCTCTCTCTCTAAGCCTACCCTATCCTTCCCGCCCTCCCTGCTGCAGTAGCGATCTATATCCTCTAAATGGACAGCTCCCTCTCCTTCCTCCCTCTCCCTTCAGTCTGATGCCTACACGTCCCCTAAATCGTCTCGTCTGTTGCCTCTCTCTCTGAATCTTCTCGCTATCACTTGCTCATCTAGCGCCCCCCTATTAATCCATACTGTCTGTCTGTTTGTCTGTATGTCTGTTTCTCTCTCATACACACACACACACCAATATCCTTCCCTTTCTTCTGATATTTCCTGGCTACTCTTTTAACGCTATTTCCTTTTTTTTTGTTATTCTGTATGAAATACGAGTCTTGTTTTACGTTATCGTCCCCCGTTTTCTAATTTCTCTTTATTCCTGTTCCTTCACGTGTGCATGCCTTGCCTTTTCTTCTAATTCTTATCCCACATCGATTCTCAATTCTAATTTTCCTTGAAGACGGTAAAGTTGCAATGTTCTTCCAGTATATCTATTTTTATTCCCATCACTCGATCAAGTTGGTACAAGAAGCAATACAACTCGTCTTAACATCGTCATTTGTTTTGGTAGTGGAGCTGGAATCGCCTTTTGTGGGATGCTCTTCCTCTTCCGCGTCCAGGGGAAGCAACAGGAGGGGCGGAGGAGGAGGAAGTTATTTATTGGTCTGATTGGTTTTATTCTTTTTCTTTTATCTCTTTCCTTTTAGCTTCGATTCTTGTCTATTGGTCCGACTCCCTTTTCCCTTGTAACGATTTCCCACTCCTCTCACTGCGTCCGTCTCTCTCTCTCTCTCTCTCTCTCTCTCTCTCTCTCTCTCTCTCTCTCTCTCTCTCTCTCTCTCTCTCTCTCTCTCTCTCGTCTCAGTTTTTCTTTCATGCACTCGCCGCTTTTCCCTCCTCCCTTCTTTCTACTCTCCATTTACACCATCACTATTACCACCACCACCACCACCACCACCACCACTACCATCATCATCATCAAAGTCACGTTTCCTCTAACACACACACACACACACACACACACACACACACACACACGGCTACAGCAATAATGGATCACCTCTGGAAATGGATCACGCGTCCTCCTCTCATGCATCACTGGAACGAGGGTAACTGGAATCTCTGGAGTGGACACGAGATATTTCTCCTCAAAAAAAAAAAAAAAAAAAAAAAATTGGGTTCCGCTGTCCTAGTGCGGGTAGGAGTGTGCAGGTATTGGAGTGAAGGTTTTGCTCTTCCGGTACGCTCCTTTTTTACATAATTCGTTGCGGGTGAGTCCCAGTGTAGATTCTCCCATAAAAGTTTCACCCGTGGTATTTTTTTGTTTTTCTATGACGTCCTCCGCGAACCCAACCTAACCTAACTTAACGTAACCTAACCTAACCTCACCTCACATATTATGATATAACAAGCTAACTTTACCTAATTTAACATAACCTAAGGGAACCTAACCTAAACCAACTTCATGTATCATGGTATAATAAGCAAACTTAACCTAACCTAACCTCACTTATCATGGTATAACAAACTAACTTAACCTATGATTTAACATAACCTAACGAAACCTAATGTAATCTAACCTACCCAAACTTAGTCTTATCAAACGTGATATTTTTATCCTAATCTAATTTAATCTAACGGTCTAACGAAACCTTATCTAACGTAATCTAATCTACTCTTATCTAACGTAATCTCACTTAACCTAACCTAACCTAACTCAACCCAACCTAGCCTAATCAAAATCTTACCTAACCTGATCTAACCTAACCTAACCTAAGCTAATCAAAATTATCCTGAAGGGAATTACTGACCGATAATTTCATGACAGGAATGTTCGAAGGGAAAATCTTGATATTTCTTTCTCTGTAATTCTGTTGACATTTTTTTTTTTTTTCTGGGTATCCTGCGATTTTCAGGTTCTGTAGCTAAGTAATAACCCTTTGACTGCCACCAAAGTTTTCCATAATCACTTCTAACCTTATAGACACTTGTATATCTACTACAGTCCCTTAACCATTTCACTGCTATTTACCAGATCTTTCCTTAATTACCAACCATTCTGAGACATCTTTTCTTGTCCTACAGCCGACTCCAAACAGTGAATTGGCCAAAAATTGCAAAATCTATTCTTTCTTATTCCCCTCCAGTAAATGTTTATAGATTCCGTACATTGCTTTTGGTGGTGTGAATTGTTGCATATTGTATCGGAATGATTAAAAAGGGATGTTTCCTAGACGAAAGACAAAAAAAATCAACATCTTATTCCCTCACATTTTACTGCATTCACGGCAACAGCTGTCTACAATGATATGAACGTTAACAAGGTTGAACCAAAGCAGTTACTGTACGAGGAAAGCGAAAGACGTTTTTTGTTCTTTTCTGGCACGTGTGAATCTCTTTGTGACGAGAAGCTGCAAGAGGAGAATCTGCCACTTCGTTAGCGTCTCCCTCAAAGATCCCTTCAATGTCGTCATCCTCACACACTCACCTCTCGTCCTTATGAATAACCAATTACCTTCCATTATGCCAGATGCTTCACGCGCCGCACAAGACGTCCTCCTTCTCCTTGGTCTGATTTCCTACGCCTCATCTGCTGCCCCGGAAACTAAAGGGGAGGAGGCTACAAATAGTTGCTGGATTTGGCTGCGGGATCAAAGACCAAAGTGTCTGACTTCCGCTGAAAAATAAGTAATTAAATAAATGAATAAATAGAAAGTCTGTGTAACGGCAAGTATATTTTTCGTACCAATATCTAGTTTCCTTTTTTTTTTTCCTCTTTTTTTCAGTCGATTAGCGGTTCAAGTTCTATAAGTTTTTCTACTTTTCATTTAAACCTCCACCAGGTTCCAAATTAAATCATGTTCGTCTTACGTGTTCTCTTGCTCCTCCACATCATTATCATCATCATATTCCTCCTTCTCCTCCTCCTCCTCTTCCTTCTTATCGTCCTCCTCCTCCTCCTCTTCCTCCTCCTCCTCCTCTTCCTCCTCCTCCTTCTCCTCCTCTATTCTTCCTCTTTCAATAAGCTTTGTCCCGTTCATATTCAATACATTCATATCCTTTGTCGTTGAATTCCTGAAAAGATGCGTGCCTGTGTGTGTGTGTGTGTGTGTGTGTGTGTGTGTGTGTGTGTGTGTGTGTGGGTGGGTGGGTGTGTGGGTGTGTGGGTGTTTGTTTGTTTGATGTTTCATATGTAATGCTTCCGTCCACAATACATCAAAACAGATTCAGTTCCAATACCACATCACAGCACCGCAACATTACTCTCGTCCTCTCGCCCTCAGCTGCACACTCTCTCTCTCTCTCTCTCTCTCTCTCTCTCTCTCTCTCTCTCTCTCTCTCTCTCTCTCTCCCCCTTTCTTCCCATTCATCATCCCATGGCGAGGAAAAAGTGTCACAAATTCTTCAAGCGAACACCTAGTACTGGAAACGTTGCATTCACTTCCGCGTTCCCCCTCTCACGAGCCTCTCACCACCACCATCACTGCGAGTATCTGCTCTCGCCTCTGCCGTACCAACACCACCCATGTATGATATCAAATTCTACCCACAAAATGACATGGCCTCGTATCGTTGGAACATTTATCTAAAACCAATCACTCAGGACTCCATTGACCTGCACACACTCCACACAACTATTAGGGAAGGGCCGCGCAACACAGCCACCACTACCACCACCATCACCACCACTACCTATTGGGCCAACATTACCATTAAAATGCCTTCCTGTCCGCAGTTGTTCATTTCTCACTACCATTATCATCACCATCATCACCTCACTATTCACGTGCATTTGCTTTCATGACATAAATGCCATGATCAAACCATTTCAGATATATATATATACATTTTTTTTTCCCCTCTGTCCAGTCAAATACTTCATTTTTTTTTTATCTACAAACTCACTGGAGCTTCAATTTTTTTTATTCATTTTATTTATTTTTTTTATTATTATTATTCTATGCTATCTCTTATCTCTTATCCTGTGACGGGCGTTCATAAAACCTTCCTTCTGATATATAATCGCGAATTAGCTGCTCCATCATTCATTCACTTACTTCTCTTCCTTTCTTTCCATCTTTCTCCATTTCCCTTTCGCACTTTCTTTTCGTATTCTAAGTCCTCTTTCACTTCAGTCCCCATGTTTTGATCCTTTCCCCTCCCTTCCTCTCTTTCTCTCTAATCCCTCCCCTTCTGCCCTCCACCAATGCCATAATCTTTCTTCCATTCCTTCCTCCTCCTCCTTCTCCCTTCCTCCCCCCCACTTCCGCTCCATTATCTCTCGCTGGCCTCCTCTCCCCCTCGACTCGTTAACAAAACATTGCATTTCACTGATACGGATGAAACTTTATTTGCATACATGCATATTTTCCACTCATAATGATTTGGATGTGTTTTGTGCTTTTAGGGGAAGTTAAGATTAACTTTATTTTTATGTTGTTGCCAATTTGTATTACGTGTGTGTGTGTGTGTGTGTGTGTGTGTGTTCAATCTGCACACGCAATATTTACTAAAGGAAATCGATTTGTTTCGTACTCAACATTTTTATTGCTGCTCTCAAATACTTTTTGCAAAACCGAACGACCAACTCGAGATTAATTACCGCACTCGCAAACACACACACACACACACACACACACACACACACACACACACACACACACACAAACACACACTCCAACCTCTCTCTGCTCACTTCAGATGTTCCAAATTTTATTAAAAAATCGGATCAGACGGATCAATAACCTGTATTTCCTCCATCTCCTCCTCTTCCTCCTCCTCCTCCTCCTCCACCACCACCACCACCTCCTCCCCGTCTTGCTCCTCCTCCCCTTCCACCAACTAGTTCCATCCTCATTAACTTCCTTTCCCCTCCCTCCCCCTCTTCTCTCTTTCCTCTTTTAACCTTCCATCTCTGTCCATCTTCTCCTCCCCTTGCACATTTCACTCTCTATTTATCCCCGTCCGTTTCTCTCACTCACTCACTCACTCACTCACTCACTCACTCACCCTCTCAGTCTCACCTTCTCACCTCTCAGACTCTCACCCTCTTACTCCCTCTTCCTCTCTTCCACCTTCTCCACCTACGCCCTTTCCTCATCTTTTAAGCTCATTAGTAAGAGTCACGTACAAAAATATCAATTTACAAGTTACTTCATCCTCCTCTTGCTCTTCTCCTTCCTCCTCCTCCTCCTCCTCCTCCTCCTCCTCCTCCTCCTCTTCCTCCTCTTCTTTCTTCTCCTTATACTCCTCGTCGTCGTTTCCTTTGCCTCCTCATCTCTTTTATCTTCTCTGCACCGTTTTCTTTCGCTTAGAAGTAAAAGATATGACAGAAAATGGAGGTTTCCACTTGAATATTCTTTTAATTTTATGTTCTTACTTTCTTACTCTCACCTCCCATCTCTCTCTCTCTCTCTCTCTCTCTCTCTCTCTCTCTCTCTCTCTCTCTCTCTCTCTGCCTCCTTGTTTTACTTTATCTCTGGCTGGCTATCTTATCTTAATCCATTCCGTCTCTCTCTCTCTCTCTCTCTCTCTCTCTCTCTCTCTCTCTCTCTCTCTCTCTCTCTCTCTCTCTCTCTGTGGGTAAAAAAAATCTGCATAAGCACTAAAGGGTCGGAAGTCCTTAATTAAATTTCTGAAGGCAAGAGGAGAAGACTTGAGAAGAATACTCTTACCTACTATTCACTTCTCTACTTGTACATTTTCTTTTACCTTTACTTTTCGTTTATCTCGGCATTATTTTTTCTCTTTCTCTTTCGTTTTCTCATTCGTATTGTTCTGTGCGTCTATTCTTGTTCACATTGTCTTTGTTTCGGTTTTATTTCTTAACATTTTATTCCACCGTTTTTTTTCTCTCTCTCTCTCTCTCTCTCTCTCTCTCTCTCTCTCTCTCTCTCTCTCTCTCTCTCTCTCTCTCTCTCTCTCTCTCGCACACACACAAAATTTTCTCTATCTCTTTTTCTCTCTTTTAGACCTTCATTTGCATTTCATTCTTATGTCCTTATGCACGTTTGCTTCTTTGTTACTGCTTGTCTGTGTGTCCAATCTCTCTCTCTCTCTCTCTCTCTCTCTCTCTCTCTCTCTCTCTCTCTCTCTCTCTCTCTCTCTCTCTCTCTCTCTCTCTCTCTCTCGTCTTCAATATTTAAGCTTGGACATTTCCATTCCTGCGGTCACCAATCCGGGACGCCGCGGGACGCTCTCCTCGGCTCTCCCGTCTCTTTTGCAGACCCACTGAAGTCCTCACCCCGAGACAGACCCACATACTACTCACCGCTGCCTCGCCGCCTACGTGACTACCTGGCTGGCTGGGCTGTCTCGCTAGTTGACTGAATTCATCTAGTTGCCTGGATAACTGGGTTGTTAACTGAGTGAATTTATGGATGACTGACTGGCTGACTAATTGATAGACTGGAGGAACAGGTGACAGTATCTGACTGACTGACTAATAAGACAGCTAATTAATTGACTTTCTCTTTGACCGAGTAGAACACAGACTGGTGGATTGTATGGGTGGCTGATGGACTCGATAGCTAACTGATCTGTTGACTGACAAATTTGTGAACTGACTGACTGGTTGACTGGCTAACTGGGTGACTGGGTGATTGAATTGTTCGTCATCAGATTAGATTGCTAGCTTAGCTGACTGAATGGGACAGCTAACTGATTGACTAACTGACTGGATGGGTGATTGGCTAAGAGGGTTTCAGACTGTCTGGTTGGGGCGTCTGTATGTCTGGCAGGTTGACCATTGGAACGAGTGATTAATGAGGTCGACTGACTGACTCAATAAAGAAGTGAGACAGAATGGAAGGATTAATAGTCTTGTATGGCTTGACTGACGGAACTTGTACGAATAGATGAGGTGCTAACATGCTTTCCTTTATTTGGGTTACCTTATGATAATCTTTTGTTCTGCCTACGAGAAATATCTTTCCAAGTATTTCATCATACGAATCTTTCCATCTTTGCTGAGAATTACGCGCTGATATTAATAATAAAAAAAAAAAAAAAATAGGAAGATTTGGTACTGCTACAATGATATTTTTTTTTTTCTTTTTTTATTGAGCGTGAATTATCTTATGGTTTTGCAACCCCCAGTCAGACTTCTCTAGAGCACACGAACATAAATGAACGTACAAGAAGCCGCAAGAAGCTACTAGGCCTACACCAGGCAGTCTCTGTACTATATAAGCACATTTATGTCTGCCTATCATTCCTTTTCTTAAACTTACGTTAAAGAAAGAAAAAAAAAAACATTATGTAGTACGATCAATAAAGGTCGCTGTAAAATATCAACATTGCGTGTAAAGCAAACTTGGTTTTCTTTGCCGCAGAGTTACAAAGTTCTCTACCGACTTTACGAAAGCGTCAATTACTGAGCTAAATCACCTTTTTTTTTTATTATTCTTTTTGTCATTTTCTCTTTTTTTTCAGTTCTTGGTCAGTCTCTTTACACGTCAAAAAATAATACTGATCACGTGTCGATATAGATATTGTCTTTACCGGAACATTCACATTTCTTCTTTACATTTTTTATTTCTAGTCCTTAGTCAGCTTCTTCACGCATCAAAATATAATACTAATCACGTGTCGATGTGGAGACTGTCTTGACGCGGTCTCCTGCTCTTAAGCTCCTGAATATACTGACATTTCCCCACCTGTGCAGCGATGGGGGAGAATATTCTCGATGGTGCTATTAATATCCATGCCTTATCTTGCCGCCGGTGGGACATCACGGGCTGCGACTAAGGGTGTTATTGCCT
>NC_087160.1:9495000-9500000 GCF_035594125.1 Scylla paramamosain
TCCTCCTCCTCCTCCTCCTCCTCCTTCAGAACACGATCAATTGCTGCGTCACTGTAAAAAAAAAAAACTTATAAGGGATAACAAGAAAAACATTGAGCTTTACATTGCAAATTCATGCAAATCAAATCCCAAAGAATTCTTCAGCTATATCAGAATGAAAAAAAAAGTATTAACCTCTACGACTGGTCCTCTTGTCTTGAAAACTGATAAACACACTGAGGAAATCATGATGGCTGAGAATCTAAACCTTGCATCCGTATTCACAAAAGATAAAAATTCTGAATATCTAGCATCCACTCAAATCCTAAATAACTTTTTGAGCACGTGCACTTTCCAAGAGAATGAAATTCTACGTGCGATAAATAAAGTTAAAATAAATAAAACACCAGAACCAGATAGAAATTTCCTCTCGAATATTGAAGGAGGTTAAGAATGAGTTTGCAAACCTCCATCCATATTATTTAACAAGTCGTTAAACGCTTTCTATTGTGTTTAGATGGAAATAACTTGAAAATTATGGTTTAAGGCCAAGGACAAGACAAAATTCTTGCGTTCATGCTATCGAATTTATTTGATTTCTTCCATGACGAGTATAATATGTACGATAATACCAGGCCAGTAGATGTAGTTTATTTTGATTTCCAGAAACCACTTGATAAAAGTTCCTCATAAGCGCCTCCTGCATAAAGTAAAAGCTCACGGCATAACATCAAGTAGCCTCGCCGCGTGGATAGAGGATTGGTTGACAGACCGCAAACATCGAGTAGAAATTAACGGTGAATCTTCAAGTAAGATAAATGTAAGTAGTGGCGTTCCTCAAGGATCAGTCTTAGGATACTCTTCATAATATATATATCAATGACATTGACGAAGAGATCATAAGTAAATTGTCAAAATTCGCAGATGACACTAAAATTGCTAAGAAAGCTGACTCACCAAACGTCAAATTTTGCAAAATGACAGACTCTCTCATTGAATGGTCTAAAAAGTGGCTTGTGAACTGTAATTTTGATAAATGCCACGTATTACACATCGGAAATAGCAATCCACAGGAAAATTCTAAAATGCATAATACCCCATCAAAAGTGTGGATGCTGAAAAAGATCTGGAAATTTTTGTGTCAGCAGATCTTAAAACAAGCAAACATTGCACCGAAGTCATTAAAATTGACAATAAATTAATAGGCTTCATAGGAAGATCCTTCACTTTCAAATCTGAGAAAATAATCTTGACCTTGTATAACTCACTCGTACGTCCTTATCTTGAATACGATGTACAATTTTGGTCACCTTATTACAAATAGGATTTTGAGAAATTAGAAAAAATGCAACGTAGAGTAACAAAAATAATCCTAAGGTCACGTAATAAACCCTACGAGGAACGTCTTGAAAAAATAAATCTATTCTCCCTATCAAAACGCAGATTAAGAGAGGACCTGATATTGCCTTATAAAATCTTTAAGGGATTCACAAATATGAGACCTGAACTCTAACAGTTATCCAAACAAATGTTACATGAAACAATGCCTTCAGAGTAAATGTAAGTGATTTCAAACAAATGAAGCCAAACATTTTTTTCTTTAATCGTGTAATAAATATCTGGAATTGTCTTCCATCAAGCGTCGTTAACTCAGGTACTGTTGATTCATATGAAACCCGTCTTGACAAGTATTTAGAAACTAATTCCCTGTTGTCACTGTTCATGACTGGATAACGAACACGTTCACTTAATACTATCTATCATCTGATGAGGATATATTTCACTAAGGAAGAAAAACAAGTAATGTACAACAAAGAAAATTAATCGGATTAAAGAGACCTTAGTGATGGCTTGTTCCTCGGCGACTTACTGCTGACTCCGTCACAGTAATGATAAAAGAAATCGAGACCTTTCAGAGCAACTAACCATCACTATAGTCATCTAGTTAAAATGTATCTATCCCATTCAATCAAATTTAAAGCAGAGGAAGCGCCTCACCAGATGACACAAATAATAAGGACTGTATATGGACTAAATGTGGTAGAAGTAGACATTACCTCTTTCTTCCGTTCCACTCAAATTCCATGTTTTTTTTTTTTGTTTTTTTTTTTCTATACATGGTACTATTTCCTTTTTCCGCCTAGCTTTGGCTGGAGGGATGGGAAGTGAGGAGCCCTTTTCTGTGCCATCCTGTCTCTCCCACTGACAGAGTAAAATAGTTATCTTAACAGCCTAATAAGGACTTCAGGGTTTGCTGCTGTTTGAATTTTCTTTGTATTCCTTTGTATTCTTCTTCCTCCTTCTTTCACTCCTGATTCATCCTCTTCTTCATAACTTTTTTTTTCTTTTTTTCCACATTTCTACTCAAGTACGCATTTGCTATACTTCATTCAGCCTTTCTTCGTTTCGTCTTCCTTCCTTTCCTTCTTCCTCATGCTGTTTTCCGCTTCCTCCTCTTCTTAGTTTATATTTTACTTTTCCTCCTAATTTCCAACCCTCCTCTTCCCTTTTTCTTTCCCTTTTCTTCCTGCTCTTCCTTCTTTTCCTTTTCCTCTTTTTCCTCCTCCTCCTCTCCTTTCTTTTCCTTCTTCCTACTTCCACTATTCTTCCTTTAACTCCACCTTTTCTTCCATTTTTCATCTATCTCTCCTCCGCCTCCATTTTCCTTATCATCTTCCTTTTCCAGTTCCTCTTCCACTTCTTTCTTTTCTCTCATTTCTTTTACTTCTTGGAGTTTACACTGCTCCTTTTTTCCTTTTCTCCTCCTCTTCTTTGTTTTCCCATCTCTTCTTCCAGTTCTGCCTTCTCTTCCTTCTCTTTCTTTTCTCACCTCGTCCTGCTCCTCCTCTTCTTCCTTTTTCTTTCCTTTCTTTTCTTTCTTCTAGGTAGCTTTCTTTTCAACATTACCGTCCTTCCTCTTACTCGTATGTACCTTATTCTTTATTAACCTTCCTTCTCTTATTCCTTTCACTACTACCATGTCCTTTTTTTCCTTATCAATTCACATTCTCCTCCTTCCCTCCTCCCCTCTCCACTCCCCCTCTTCCAACATAACATCAGAAGGGAGAGGGCGGTTGGAAGTTCTTCTGAAGGTGCTACGAGAAAACCTAAGGCGAGTTTGTTTGTTATATTTTCGTGCATCTGCAGGAGTTTATGTTGAAGTGGCTCCCCCGTGCTGCCCTTGTGTATATCACGTACGAGCCTGGGAGTGGGTGGGAGTGGTAAGGGAAGGGGTGGAACAGGGTGAGTGGGTGAGTGGGTGGATGGTCTGGTTCTTTTTCTCTTATGTTTCAGTTCTCCTCTCTCTCTCTCTCTCTCTCTCTCTCTCTCTCTCTCTCTCTCTCTCTCTCTCTCTCTCTCTCTCTCTCTCCTACTCATTCACATTTCTTTTTCTTGTGAACTCACCTCTCTGTTTGCTTGTGTGTGTGTGTGTGTGTGTGTGTGTGTGTGTGTGTGTGTGTGTGTGTGTGTGTGTGTGTGTGTGTGTGTGTGTGTGTGTGTGTGTGTGTGTGTGTGTACATTCCTTTCCTCCCTGCTTTCATCCATTCCTCCACAGTCCACACTCGCTCACTAATTCACTAACTCTTTCTTTCTCCACTCACTTCCTCACTTCCTTCCTTCATCCTCACATGCATTCGCTTCCCCTTTACTCTCCTCCCCTTCTCTCCCAGTCATTCAAGTCTTTCTCTTCTCCCAGTTTTCCTTAGGTCTTCCTACCATCTTTCATTGCATCCTTCTCTCTCTCTCTCTCTCTCTCTCTCTCTCTCTCTCTCTCTCTCTCTCTCTCTCTCTCTCTCTCTCTCTCTCTCTCTCTCTCTCTCTCTCTCCCCCTACATCCTTCCTTTACCTTCCTCTCACTCATGTTTATCTTCACTCATCTTCCATAGACTCCTTTTACCTTTCGTCTTCTTCCTCTTCCTCTCCTCTTCCTCTTTGAACCTCTCCACCCCTCACTTCCCCTCCTTCCTCACAGCATCGTTTTAAGATAATGAGAGAGAGGTAGATAGGAAGCGGAGGGAAGGGAGGAGAAAAGGAGAGAAAAGGAGTCAAGTGGAGCGGAAGGGACGAGGGAGAGAGGATAGAGGGCCTAAGAGTCACGTCTAGGCTTTAATAGGATGTTGTGAATGAAGATATTCCACTCACAGAATCCGAAATCCATAGAGTGTACGGGAATTATCTCAGTAACACACACGCACACGCACACACACACACACACACACACACACACACACACACACACACACACACACACACAGGAATCAGAGTTGGGAACGGCAAGGGAGAAATGGCATCTATTCTACACCTGATCGACGTTTTCTTTCACCTGTATCGGGAACGTAATGAGATGCTTTCTGGACGGCCCAGGTGGACAGACAACACATCGCGCTAAACAAAATAAATGCTCGTGTTCTTAAACGTTCCCTTGTCTCATTTCAGTGATTTCTAACACGGCCCTGTGGAAGATAGTGGTTTTCAAAGGTGTTTTCATGATTCTAATAATAATCTAACAAGAAATCCTGTATCTTTAATGACAAACACATGTGAGAATCCGGCTAATGATCTTTGTGGCTTATAAAAACAGCGTTGGTGAGAAAACAATGTGTTTGGGAATACGAACTTCCACCAAGGAGGGAAGTGCAACATCAGAAATAAAAGGAAACATACGTGTTTTTTTTGTTTTTTTTTACTTTTCTACTCGAACAACAACAAAAAGTTCCTCCACGTGTGCCGCAGGGATTACTGTTCGTTAATTAAGATTTTCACGTACAAAAAAACAAACTCAGGTGCGTTTTATCGACCGGATAATGAGGCGGACAGGCAGAGGAGGAAGGAGGAGGAGGAGGACGGTCCACGTGTGTGTGTGTGTATGTGTGTGTCTGTGTGTGTGTGTGTGTGTGTGTGTGTGTGTGTGTGTGTGTGTGTGTGTGTGTGTGTGTGTGTGTGTAGGTGAAGTGGAGGGAAGCTGTGAAGAAGTGGAGGGAAGGAATACTCGTATCTGATTGGAGGAGGAGGAGGAGGAG
>NC_087160.1:9512500-9517500 GCF_035594125.1 Scylla paramamosain
TAATATATTGAAGAAAGACGATCATTCCAAGGAGAATCAGATTACACAAGGTGATCTAACAGGACAGAAGGACGCCTGGAGGACACTGGCCTAATTAGTACAGGTACATGGTTGGTCCAGGTGAGGGCGGTGAGCAGGTGGGAATGGAGTGGAGTCGCCCGCACAAGTTGTATGCCACAGGTGTTCGATAATCAATAGAACAGAGAAGACCTTTCCTTGCAATCTCTCTCTCTCTCTCTCTCTCTCTCTCTCTCTCTCTCTCTCTCTCTCTCTCTCTCTCTGGGATAAAATTTGTCGAATGCATTTTTCCTCATTGAAAGCGAGGGAATATGTGCATAAAATAACATTTGTCAATTGTCTCCCATAAATCGTTTTAAAAGTTCGTCAACAAAAGTCTCCCGTTTTCTGAATTCCCGACGTGCAGAACGAACAAAAGGAGCTGGTGGGGAGGAATGGGGGTCCATGAAAATCTTTTACTTTTTATTATTATTATTATTATTATTATTATTATTATTATTATTATTATTATTATTATTATTATTATTATTATTATTATTATTATTATTATCATCATCTCCAATATCATTATTATTACTACTGCTACTTCTACTACTACTACTACTACTACTACTACTACTACTACTAATACTTTCTAGCGTAGCGCGTTTCCATCCTCAATAAAATCAAATAGGAATGTGTGTGGGTGTAAATTATTGTTCCCTTTGTGACATTCCTTGCTGCTGTAGTCAATATGCTTCTAGTAGTAGTAGTAGTAGTAGTAGTAGTAGTAGTAGTAGTAGTAGTAGTAGTAGTAGTAGTAGTAGTACTAGCAGCAGCAGCAGCAGCAGCAGCAGCAGCAGCAGCAGCAGCAGCAGTAGTAGTAGTAGTAGTAGTAGTAGTAGTAATAGTACTCGGAGTACTAGCAAAAGAAATAGTAGTAGAAAAGGAAGAACATGCCATAAAAGAAAAAAATAAAACATGTCCTGTTTGAACCAATATCGAACATGATAACACCACAGCCACCATCTACAACAACAACAACAACAACAACAACAACAACAACAACAACAACAATAACAACAAGAGAGAACGATGATGACACGTGTCAAAACAAGTGCAATAAAAAATCTGAAAATAAAAATAAAAACGAAGTCAAACAAAGAGAACACGCCCACTCTCACAATAACAACTTTCATGTACTCGGTCTTTCCAAGTGAGCACCCTTCCGCCCAGGTGAGCCGAATTAAGCCCACCTGAGCCAAGTAAACAAGGTCAGCTCGTAGCTCAATTTTTTTGTAAAACAAACAAAATCCAGAAATATTTTTATGAGATGTACGTGCTTTGTAAGTCTCTCTCTCTCTCTCTCTCTCTCTCTCTCTCTCTCTCTCTCTCTCTCTCTCTCTCTCTCTCTCTCTCTCTCTCTCAGGTATTACTCCCAAACGACAGAATCTCCATTATCTTAAATCTCTTTTATTACTCCACGAAGCTAAGACATCGGGATGTGAATTATTAATTTTGGAGCCAAACAATGCGTACTCTCTCTCTCTCTCTCTCTCTCTCTCTCTCTCTCTCTCTCTCTCTCTCTCTCTCTCTCTCTCTCTCTCTCTCTCTCTCTCTCTCGTTCTACCCCAACTCGACTGCGAAAAAATCCAGGGCCCACAATGGAGGTGTCTCTTCTCCATTATGCACACACATTTTCCTCCATAATTGAAAACGTAATGAAATAAAGATTACTTTCACCAATACCCTACAGACTGGCGAGCCCTGACTGGCCCACCACCTGTGACGCAATCGGTGACGTACGTACACGTCCCTCACGGCCCCCGAAACGCGGCCACGCCCACTACGATCGCGTCCCGTCGCTTGCGTTCACATTCATCTGACTTTAGCTCCGGTGATCATGCCCCCAGTCCCGTCTAGAATCTATTTCCACTACTACATCTCCTGTCTCTCTATTTGCGTGTCCTTCACCCGTCAACCTTCCCCCGCCAGAGCCTCTCGCAGGAGGATGTCACCTGGAGGCCGCTGCTGGAGGAGGAGGCGGACCAGAGCGACCACCGCCGCCGCCTCCACCAGGATCGAGAAAACAAAGACGAACACCAACAAAGACCCGGAATTCACCAACGACAGCTGTCCATCCTGGCTCTGGTTGTGTGTCTATTGCCCACACCTGCCTCTTTCTCTCTCTCTCTTACCTTTACACACGCACACACACACTCACACCTGTCCTGTGTGATCTTCCAATACTCCTGTCCGTTTGTCTGTCTGTCTCCCTTCACTTTGTCTCACAGTAGCAAGTCTGTTCTCTTTCTCACGTGTTTTGTTTGCTGTTCATTCCTCATTCCTCCACACACACCTGTCACCTGCACCTGTCCCGCACCTCGGGCTTCCACACCCGCATCAAGGCTCTTCTCCCACACACCACGCCACGCTTCCTTTATGGCCTTGTACACACACACACCTGTTCCGCTACACACCTGATGGTAATAATCGTTTAAGTGTGGAAGGGACGCTCATTAACCTGTGTGTGTGTGTGTGTGTGTGTGTGTGTGTGTGTGTGTGTGTGTGTGTGTGTGTGTGTGTGTGTGTGTGTGGGTGGGTGGGTGGGTGTGGGTGAGGTTGTGTGTGCGTGTAGCGTTCGCTTCTTATACACACATTTAGTCTCTTATTTTTTTTTTTTTTTTTCCCTTCTGCTGTTTAAATCATTCATCAAAAGCCAACTTGAGCTTCCGCTTCTGCCGATCCTTTTAGTTATTCATCTGCTGCATATTTCTTACTACGCTCCCTTCTCTCTTTCCTTTTTGTTGTCTTCATTTGAACAAACGTTAGACAAGAAAAAAATGGAGCAATAAAAAATAACCTCATTCAATTTTATGTTCTTTTTTTTCTCTCTCTCTCTCACTTTGCCAAATTGAGCATTTCTCCTTTCCGTAATCGAGTTTGAGTTAAGGTGAATCATGGAAGCGTGGGAGAGGTGGAAGGGAGGAGGTTGGAAGGGAGAGGATGGAACGCAGCGAGCAAGAGGCCGAACTGGAAGGCAGGAAGGGAAGGCTGGGAAGGGAGGAAGGAAAGAAGGAGCGTTGGAAAAGGAGGAAGGGAGAAAGGGAGGGAGAAGGAAGGGAAGGAAAAGGTGAAAAGTGATGGAAAATATATGGAAGGATGGGCAGGGGATGGTGTAAAGTGAGGAAAGAGAATGACGAAGGTAATGAAAGGTGAGAGAAAGGGAACCTGAAATTGAACTAAAGGGGGATGCAAAGAGAAAAACTGAAAGGAAAATTGAAGTGAGGAAGAATAAAAAGGGGGTAAGAAAGGATGATAAAGACTGAGAGGGATGAGAAGGAGAAAAGAAAAAAACAGAAAGAGAAAGTAAAACAGCAGAGATAAAAAAAAAAAAAAAAGGTGGGGGGATGAACTAAATTGAATGATAAAAGTTTCAAGCAACGAACAAAAAAAAAATAATAATAAATAAATAAATAAATAAATAACTACTAGCACAGAAGTTTCTACAGATATGTTTCCGTTTGGTGAATAATCTTATGCTTGAACGTAAAGGACATCATGGGGAAAGAGTGAGGCGGGATAAGGAAGGGCGGAGGAGGACAGTGAAGAAGGAGAAGAGAATGTCGTATTGTTGGTACAAGTGTTGCGTGTCTCCTCCCTCGATGTGTTGCTTGTGTTGTTCTGTAGACTGTCTAGCGTAGAAACCCCGTCCGTTTACCTGCCTGTCTGTCTGTTTGACAACCGTAGTATGTCTATGTCTTCCCCTGTCCGTCTGTCTGTCTGTCTGTTTTTTTTTTTTTCCCCGTTTGTTTGTCTGGCTCTCAGTATATCTGTCTGTTCATCATCATCTGTCTAGTTATGTTCTCTCTCTCTCTCTCTCTCTCTCTCTCTCTCTCTCTCTCTCTCTCTCTCTCTCTCTCTCTCTCTCTCTCTCTCTCTCTCTCTCTCTCTCTCTCTCTCCACCACCATTTCTTTACTAACACCAATCCCAAGGGTGCCTCCATTGTCTCCTGTTTCTCCTTCCCTCGTATTTTCCCTCTTTCCACCCTTCCATCTCCCTTTCCACTCCTTCCTCACCTCGAATCTCCCTTCCCATCTTTCCATCTTTCCTCTCCCTCACTCGACAGCCGACCAGACAGACAGCTAGCCAGTCATGACGTCCGCAGGGACCTCCAGGCCACGCCCCTCTGAGAGTCACCAATAGGGTCATGTTTTGCATAAATACGAGTGAATTTTTTGGCGCCCATTCGATCTGGGTAAGCGAAATAACTCAATCCGAATCCAAAATTTAAACCTCCCGTGGCCGACTGGGTTCTGAGTTTTGACCTCTGCCACGCATGAAGGAGGGACGTAATGCTGCTTTTGAACCCATGTACATCTCCCCCCCCACTCCCCTGCTCTCTCTCTCTCTCTCTCTCTCTCTCTCTCTCTCTCTCTCTCTCTCTCTCTCTCTCTCTCTCTCTCTCTCTCTTTTTCACGAGGAAGGAGTGAAAATTGAGATCGGCCGGAAAACTAACCTTGTTCACTGTCGTCAGAATTCTCCAGACTGCCTGTGTGTCTTCTTGGAGGAGGAGGAGGAGGAGGAGGAGGAGGAGGAGGAGGAGGAGGGACGGAAAGAAAGAGGGTATAGTAAAAGAAGAGAAGGGAAAGGAAGGACGAAAGGACAACAAACAAGAAAGGGGAAGAGAGGAAGGAAGCACGCAAGAACGAAAGAAAGGAAGGGGAGAAAGAAGGAGTAAAGAAAAAGCAGAGAAAGCACGTGCGAAAGGAAGGAAGGATGGAGGAAAAAAGAGGGGAAAATATAGAAAGGACGAAAGCGAGAAAGCAAGCACGAAGGGAAGGAAATAAGGAAAAGAAGCAAAGAAGAAGAAACGCACGAATTGAAGGGAAGGAAGAGAAGAGAGGAAAGAACAAAATAAAAGAAGGATGACGGAAGGCAAATAGGTGTTGTGATGAACCTGCTAGTCAGTCCCCCTTCCCAAGTAATTTACTCTCCCGAG
>NC_087160.1:9522500-9532500 GCF_035594125.1 Scylla paramamosain
GGGGAGTGAGTACCCACAAGCCCCACTGCTGCATACCCGCACTTGGCTGCCTCACTGAGGGTATCGAGTCTTGTACCTTTTTATCATGTGTATCATTCACTTTTATTGCTATGTACTTTCCAGCTGTGCAAGCAAGATCACCTGACCTTTTATATCAATTGCTTAATATACTTAATATGCTCCACACACACACACACACACACACACACACACACACACACACACACACACACACACACACACACTAAGATAGCTAACAGTTTTCTCGTCACGGTTACTTGGGTTATGTGGGTGGATTCAGTCATTATCTTGCGTCATTTAGGAGCAGATACAGTAAATTAATGCATATGCCTGTAAATGCAGTAAAGATGATTAGCACCTGCCTGCAACACACACACACACACACACACACACACACACACACACACACATAGTCACCACGTCAGCCACATCACCTCCTCACGTCTCCCCTACAGGACGGCCACATGATGGACCCCAAGGAGCGTGTGTTCCTGGAGGCTGCGGAGCGCGGCGATAAGCACACGATGATGCGCTGCCTCTCGCCGCCCTCAGCTGTCAACGTCAACTGCACCGACATCCTGGGCCGCTCCGCCATCCAGATCGCCGTGGACAATGAGAACGTGGAGATCGTGGAACTTCTGCTTTTACAGGAGAACGTGAAGATAGGTGAGGTGTGCAAGATTTCGTTCACCAGGATCTTGTACGTGGGATGCTGATTCTCTCTCTCTCTCTCTCTCTCTCTCTCTCTCTCTCTCTCTCTCTCTCTCTCTCTCTCTCTCTCTCTCTCTCTCTCTCTCTCTCTCTCTCTCTCTCTCTTTTCGTGTTTTAGTAGTGTGTGGAAAGTTAGCTATGAGCGTCTTCCTCCAGTGTCTAGCTTTTTTTTTTCTCTCTCTCTATCTTTTCTTTCTTTCGCCGCTCTTGTCTTTTGTCTTTGTTCGCTGCGTTTGGTTTCGTTTTCCTTTTAAGAGTTAATGAACGCGTGTGTGAGATTTTGTCCCTCGGGTGAATCTTCTCTTCTTCTTAGTGTCTTTTAATCTCTTTTTCTGGTGTGTGTGTGTGTGTGTGTGTGTGTGTGTGTGTGTGTGTGTGTGTGTGTGTGTGTGTGTGTGTGTGTGTGTGTGTGTGTGTATTCCTTCTTCCCTCTCCTCATTTTTCTTCAAGAGAGCGTGAGTGAGTGTGAGTTACGTATTTCTCTTACTCTTCCTCATTTTCCCTGGACTGTTCTCCTTTACTTTTTCCTTCTTTTGTACTGAGTCTTCATAACTCTTAGTCGTCCAGTGTGGGAAATAAAAATAAAAAAATGCACGACTTCCCTCCTGGCACGTTCTTGTTCTTGGCCTCTCATGGGAAAGGGAGAGAAAGGTGGAGCAGGTACAAGCGAGCCAGGTAAAAGGAGAGGGAGAACCGAGAGAGGAGCTAGTTTAGCCAAAAATTAATTCAAAGGCGAGGCAAGAGAGAATCCAGACCTCAGCAATCTCTTGTTTTCTCACCTCAGCGTAAAGATTGGCGAATTAATTAGTGAATTTTGTGCTCCCCCAAGGAGTGCGACGTGCAGAGGACGAGGTGAACGCAAGATTAAGGAAGTAATGAGGTTTGTGGTTCATCTTGTGCAGGACGGAAAGAGTCAGTCGTGAAATGAAGCGAGGAGGAGTGAACTGGAATGAAATGAGCGATAAAAGAGGATAATAGTGAAGTGAAGTGAAGTGACGGAGAGTTTTCAAGTAAAGAACTCTAAACGATTCCTGACTGACTGCTCCTATCTCTCTCTCTCTCTCTCTCTCTCTCTCTCTCTCTCTCTCTCTCTCTCTCTCTCTCTCTCTCTCTCTCTCTCTCTCCCGCCGTCACTCCACTTTAAGCCGCGTTCAGGTGGAGTTCCTGCAGAAGTGCCAGCAAGGGTTCCTGATCTCTGTGCGAGCGTGACTGTCGCTCCACCTTTCTGTGTGTGTGTGTGTATGTGTGTGTGTGTGTGTGTGTGTGTGTGTGTGTGTGTGTGTGTGTGTGTGTGTGTGTTTGCACAACGAGTTTTGTGAAAGTCCAAATTTCATTACCTTTTTTCGTTTCGTGTACGTAGTGTTGTTGTCCTCTCTCTCTCTCTCTCTCTCTCTCTCTCTCTCTCTCTCTCTCTCTCTCTCTCTCTCTCTCTCTCTCTCTCTCTCTCTCTCTCTCTCCATCACCATTAATACCGAAATTGGGTTGTAATCTACCAAACATTTTCCTCACTTCCTCACTCCTCACCTAGTCTCCCTCCCTCCCTCGCTCTCATCCATCATCCTTCCCCCTTACCTCTGTCCTTTCTCTTTCATAACTCACCCCATATCCATCACCTCCCATCTCCCCTTACCTGTCCAGTAACCCCTTAACTCCTCCCCCATTAATTTCTCCCTTCAGTACCCCTTCCTTGAATCGTTTATTACCATTGAAGGAAGTCCCCATCAAGTATCTATCGCCCATACACAGATTTCCACCAAACTATCCCCCATTACCCCCGCCATAACTCTCTAATGACGCGTCTCTGGGACCCATTACCATACTAATGAGGTTTCTCCCTCCTCCCGCTCCCTCTTCCTCCCTGCCGTGTGCGTGGCTGCCTGGTGTTGGCGCTGGCTGGGACACACACACACACTTACATAGGGGATGCGCTGCTGTACGCCATCACGGAGGGTGTGTATAAGATTGTAGAGATGTTGATCAACCACCCAAGCATCACCCCTGAAATGCTCGCCAACGACTGGGTCAAGGTGCGTACGTGTAGTAGTAGTAGTGGTGGTACTAGTAGTAGGAGTAGGAGTAGTAGTGGTGGCGGTGGTAGTGGCAGTGAAGGTTTGCCTGCGCTCCTGCCTTCGTTAGTCAGTTTTCCCAAGTCGAGAACATATTAATATTTCCTAATTGGTTTAAACTGGGGCGGGAAAATGTAGTCAAGGGCAGGTTGTCAGAGTGGGGGGGAAGCTCTATGCGGGGTCGTGATGAGAGAGAGAGAGAGGAGAGAGAGAGAGAGAGAGAGAGAGAACGTTGGCCTGTTCGAGTCAGTTTTAGTGAGGGGAGACACGGCCTGGGGAGAGTCGCGGCTGGCGTCCCTCTCGCCTTGAAGTTGGAGGCTCAGAGCTCCGAATCCCGCGGGGCTCCCAGGGTTTGCCGTGGCGGTCTCAACTTGTAGGCTTCGTGCGACGGTGAACCCGTGCACGAGGCTGCCCGGAATTGCATGTCAGAATTTCAACTATGCATGCGTGTGTTGTGTGTGTGTGTGTGTGTGTGTGTGTGTGTGTGTGTGTTTAATGATTCTATGAAAATATGGTCCATAACTGTAATATTACCTCTGTTGTTGTTTTATGGACAATAATTTGACACTAATCAGTGTGTGTGTGTGTGTGTGTGTGTGTGTGTGTGTGTGTGTGTGTGTGTGTGTGTGTGTGTGTGTGTGTGTGTGTGTGTGTTGTTCCCCCAAAGCAACGTTATACATTTACATTACAAGTTTAATGTTCCCCCTCCCTGCTTCCCTTCCTTCCTCTCCCTTACACAATCCCACATGACTGACGCCTACCTTCCCTTCTCCCTTACCCCTTTCCTATTCTTCCTCCCAACTCTCCTAATTATCTTCCCACTGCACCATCAATCCTCCTCACAACTCTTGCTCCTCCCCTCCCTGCTTCACGTTCCGTCTTCCCCACATTTCAGGTGAGGGCAGGGGGCGAGGAATCGAGTGACTTCGACCCAAACATCTCGCCTATCATTCTCGCCGCGCACTGCAACCAGTTCGAGATCCTACAGCTCTTTTTGTCACGAGGTGGGTGTGCAGCGGTGAAGGCGTTAGAGGGGAGAGAAAAGGTGGAGTAACGGGTGCTGAGAAAAGGATGTTGGTAGAAAGAAGGAGTGTTAGGAGAGCAGGAGGTAAGTTTTGGGTGGTGGCGGTGGTGGTGAGGCGTTAGAAGAGAGAAGGTTAAGTACTGGGTGCTGAAAAAAGTGCTGGTGGCGAGGCTGTTCAGAGGAGGTGAATGAGTACTAGGGAAAGGATGCTGATGGAGAGGACGAGTGTTAGCAGTGCAGGAGGAAAGTTTTCGGTGCTGGTGGAGAGATATTATAGGAAAGATGGTAGATACCGGATGTTAACAAAGTGTTAAGAGGGAAAATTTATCAGGTACTAGTAAAGGGTGCAAGTGTAATAGAAAAAATTTCTACTTAGAAGTGGAAAGTAACTATTAGAAGTACTGGAAAAGACCGCTGGTGTACAGAAAAAAAAATAAAGTATTAGATGGCGAAAAAGGGTTTGCTAACGGACAAGAAGAGTGTTACAAGAAATGGAGAAAGTAAGTTAGAGGCGTGGTGGTTAGAAAAAGGAGGGGTGGATGCAGAAAGGTACCTGAAGGGTGCTAGAGGGAGGGGATACAGGGCGCTGCGGTGGAGACAAGAAAAGATGTTTTGTGGAAAAGGGGACAGCGCTGCAGGGAAGGGTGTGGTTGCAGGTGGAAGACAAAGGGATGTCCATAACAAAGAAAGTGGTTTGTTAAAAGAGCGTTGTATAAGATTGTGGAGTTTGAGAAAATGTCATATTGAGATATAAGCAGGGAGTGGATCGGACTGGAGTGGTAAGGGGGGCACTTGAGGGAGGGAAAACAAAACATAAGCGAGGGAAATAGAAGGGAGGGGGGAAAAGTGAGGCAGTGAATGGAAGGAATCAAAAGCCAACAAGAGGAAGATAAAATAGCGAAAAAGTGAGTAAAATCCCTAAGTAATGTAAAAAAAAATAAATAAAAATAAAAGAAGAACGGAAATAAATATGAATAAAGCAATGAAAAAAAAATGCAAATATGGCAAATAAAAACGAACCAAAACATTAAACTGGTATAAACATGAACACAAAAACAAAATACAAAAGATTGGAAGGAAAAAAAAATAGCATCCGTCCCCCCAAGAGAGAGAGAGAAAGAGAGAAAAAAACAAGGCGATGGAAAATGGTTATGGAAAAGTCTCGAGAAGAATGCAAATGAGTGCCAGACGAAAAAATTACGGAAATGACGCTAACGAGTCGGAAAGGTGGATGAAGGGCAACATGAGGCGAAAAAATGGTCTTGGCAGGCGGCGGCAGGTGTGTGGGGAAGGGAGAGAAACAGTTATTTGGGAAGACAAAAAAAAAAAAAAAAGTTAAGGCCGATATTAACAAGAGGAAGGAACACCAGAAGGATGCGTCAAGTATAAAGTGAAGGAATGCGTGTATGACAATGCATGATAAACCAGAACAACAGAAAAGTTTTAAAGGGTGTAGGACTGTAGGATGAGGACTCTAATGTGCAGTGTTTGTCTGAAGTGAGGATAAGTCTCGGAAGGTGTGCAGTAAATAGGAGTGATGTAGTACGAAGGGTATATGGAGGAAAAAAAAAGTGTTAAAGGGTGCAGAAAAGATGTTGGTTGTTACAAGGTGTAGTAGTAGTAGTAGTGTTACACCAGCACTGAGGGATGTTATGGGAGAAGGGTGTGCTTGGAGAGTGAAGGAGGAAATGGGGAAAGACAGGAGGAAAGAGGTCAGTAAAAGGGAGGAAGGAGAGGGTGGGGAAAGGAAGTGGACGGAGGGAAAACGGAAGGAAAGAAAAAAAAAGGAAGGGAGGAAGGAAAGGAGGCAGGGAGGGAGTGAGGAGAGGCAGGGAAGGAAGGAAAGTTAAGAAATTAAAGGTAGTGGGGGAGGTAATGAGAGAAGGTGGGGAAGGAAAGCGACAGGAGGAGTGGAAAGGTGGGAAGGAAGACAAGACTCAGGAGGAAAGGTGTGAAACAGAGGGAATGACAAGGTGGTAGGAGGGAGGACAATAAGGGGTAGGGAGTAGAGTGAAAAGGGAAGGAGGGAAGTGGATGAGGATGAGTGAAAGAGGTTTTAATAGGTTACCATGGGCGGGAGGGAAGGAAGACAGCAGCCGGAAAGGAAGGAACTGTGACGATTGCTCTCTCTCTCTCTCTCTCTCTTTTCAAACTTCCATCACGTCCTTCATACAGTTGAGTGAAGCTTCGAAAAGCCTCTGAGCATTTCCCTAGTGAACCTGAACCAGTATCGAGGGTTCAATCACTAGATCGAATCACGCACAGCCGAGACTGAAGCCGTCCGCCATTACATGACAAATAGAAAAATAACACTAAACTAGTAAACTCACAAACCTTGGAAATGATCACTGGTTCCTTTTCTTCTTGGTCAGTCCTGCAGCTGGTATTCTGTTTCACTTTTCCTCCTCATCCGCCTCGTTCTTCTCTGCGTGGGACCGGAGGAAGCGGCAAAGTTCCTTTCACAGAGTTGCACTTTTCAACTTCGTCTCAAGAGGCTGCGTTTTGTCCAGGCACGGCGCTTCCCACACTTTCACACTTCTTCCAGGAAGATGTTTGGCACATGATACACACCGACGGACACTCACGCACACAAGCACACAAACACAAATTAGATAAATAAATAAAGTATCACGGAACTTCGTGAACCACACCCAGTAAGTCATGATGGAGACTGGGGATCCCAATCACTTCCCCGAGCTGGGCGAGACACGACTCACCAGACAGCAGTACGCGGCTCGCTGACTCGACAAAATATCACATATTCAATACATCTTTGTTCATTAAACAGCGGTAGAGTATTTTACGTAATATTTAATGAAGTACTAATAAGTCTGCAAGCCTAAATAAGTATTTATATAATAATCCTAGAGAAACAGTAGGCTAATATTTTAGTGTTCAAAAAATTACCAAGAGTAGAATTTTCTCGACTAGAGACACTTAAACTACGAACAGTCCGTACACAATTAGGTGAAATTATTTCAGGCCTGAAATAAACCGTTCCTGTACATAGCGCACTGGTTTATTGCCTCACAATCCGAAGTGATGCTCGGCAGTCACAAAAATTATTGGAACGTCTTGCTCTCTCCATGATTGGCTGCCTCCCTGCCGCTCCAGGACCGCGCAGATTTAAACGCGACCTTTCCGACTTCATATTTTTATTCCTCAATTACTGAATACCAACACTGATAATCCTGCACTCAGTTAAAGAAGGAAAAAGAAAAAAAAAAAACGAAGAAAAAACGTCGCCCTCAATCTACATCACCGGGATACGAGCATTCAAGCAAACAAAATGCATGAACCGTATAATCTGCAGGAGCACGCAATGATAACTTTCTTTTATACACCCCGTGGATAAAACAGGTACATAACGTTAGAGGGCTCGTGCACCAACATATTAAAGCAAGAACCCGATACAACGAGGCAGCAAATGACACCCCCCTCCCGGAGCCCTCCCGGTGCATTAGTGGATGAGACGGCGCGCATTGCTGCGATAGACCGACTCAATGTAGTGTGGCCGTGCGGCTAGAGGGGTCAGGTGGGTGTTGGCGTGGCTAGGGCTGCGTGAATAAGTGGGTGTGTAGGGAAGAGGACTGTAAAATATGGTACTTGGTAGTCTGTGCAATGGAATATAAGAAAATGGGTAGACATATACGTGCAAGTCAACCCAAAGAACGTGGTGCGTTGGGTGGGTAGGGCGTACTAGGGGACTTTGATGGTGAGTATATGGGTTGTGGGGTGACGATGTAGGTGTGAGGCGTGAAAGAGTTCAGTTTTTTTTTTTTTTTTTTCCCCTGGTACGCGAGTTCAACGTTCGTGTACGGCTGTGTAGTTAAGGGAAGAACGAGGATAACGGTGTGAGAAACAGGTGATCCTCAGCGCTGCACGTACCTGGAAACAACCTCATACTTCACAGGTGCTCCTAAACTGGAAGAAATCTTTCCACGAACTACTATTTCCTCGAGTACTACCCATTGGCTGCTTATCTCTCTCTCTCTCTCTCTCTCTCTCTCTCTCTCTCTCTCTCTCTCTCTCTCTCTCTCTCTCTCTCTCTCTCTCTCTCTCTCTCTCTCTCTCTCCTTTTCTTCTTTGTCACTTTTTTTCTTATAGCCTTTTTCCAGTGTCTTGTCTCACGCTCCTATTCCTTCATGATTTCCCCTCCTCTCCCTTCGAGTCACACTTCTTTTGTGATCTCTCCTTGTCGTTCCCCTTTCCATTACTTACTCGCTCTCTCGTTCATGTCTTAGTATTTTTCGGCATCTTTCTCCTCACTCTCTCCAACCTCGATCCATCTGGGTTATTACTCTACCTTCTGTCTCGATATTTTTTTTTTTTTGTCCACTTACTTCCAATATCGCTGCTTTCCTCTCTACACATTTTTTTTTTATTTCCGGTGGATGCAACGCAGTAGTTACTTAGTACCCAAGGGCGACGTATTAAAAAGTAGTTGCGATTACAGCATACATGAGACCAAGGACACAGAGAGATATAGCGATAAGTAGTTCTTCTAGCTCCGTGGTTTGCTGATGTTAAGGTTCGACAAGATGAACAGCTGACTGATAATTCTGTAAACAACGGAAAAAATAAAATTAAATATAATCCTTTCGGCCATCTCAACCCCCACTTCACTTCGTTATCGTTCACTCCCTCCAAGTCGTCGAGCCGTTACCAAGTGACTGCCTGTCCCTCCCCTTTTTTTTCTAGTAAATGCCGTATTATTGACACGCTCGTCTCCTCATCTGTCTCTCCCTGTACTCTTATTTCACCACCCCCTAGTGCCCCTTGTCACACCACTCCCTCTACGCCATTGCTCTTCCCCACGTGAGTTGTTCTTTCTTTCTTCTATATATTTTTAGATCCATAATTAATTATCTACGCCACTTTACTAACCCTTTATCCTTTCTATGGTCCTATTTCATCACATCCATATACTCCTTACCTTTCACTCCCTTAACGCTGCTGCTTTTCCCTCACTTGTTACTACTACTACTATTATTAGTGTTATCATTATAGTTGTAATTATTACTTGAACATCATATCACTAACTATTAACCATTAACGTTTTTTTTTATTTATATTTTACTTATTTATTATCATAATTATATATTTTGTTTACTTTTTACATTCTTGATTTCTCTCTGTCCCTTCCTTTTTTTTTTTTTTTTTTACACCTCACCCTCATTCTGCTTTTCATTTATCTCCCTATACATCATTGCCCTTACAAGTGGCAGTCTCTTTTCTTTTACTAATATTATCCTCATTTTCCTAAAAGCCATACTACTACCTACGTGCCTTTTCTCTCCCTCACCACCACACCTTTACCTCCGTCAGGCGCCTACATCGACAAGCCCCACCCGCTCTCCTGCTCCTGCCGCCAGTGCACAGAATGTTTCCACGCAGACTCCTTGCGGTACTCCCTCCGCCGCATCCACACCTACCGCGCCCTCGCCTCCCCTGCCTGGATATCCCTCACCACCGAGGACCCCATACTGGCAGCCTTTAAAGTAAGGAGGTGCAGAAAAGCGTATATGTGTTATTTTTCATCCGTCTACCCTGCAATTTTTTTCTACGTTTTCTAAGATGATGCAACGTTTTCTTTTATTTTTTCTCACTATGTAACCACAGCATGTTTCTCTCTCTCTCTCTCTCTCTCTCTCTCTCTCTCTCTCTCTCTCTCTCTCCTCTCTCTCTCTCTCTCTCCTCTCTCTCTCTCTCTCTCCAGTTATAGTGGGAGCTGGAGAGGCTGGCCAGAGTGGAGAATGAGTTCAAGGACACATATCTGGAGCTGAGCGAGCAATGTAAGAAGTATACCTGCGAGCTGCTCCACCAATGCCGCTCCACGCAGGAGGTGAGGCAACGGAGGCAGCATGGGAGCGAGCAAAGGAGTAGAGGAGGGAAAGGGTGAGGTATGCAGGTGGGAAAGGCATGGAGGAAGGGAGGGAGAGGAGGAAGGGAGAGGAGGGAGGGAGAGGAAGGAGGTATAGGGATGCAGGAGAGCGAATGGAAATGTTTCGTGGAAGGTATTGGTGAAATATGAGAGAGAGAGAGAGAGAGAGAGAGAGAGAGAGAGAGAGAGAGAGAGAGAGAGAGAGAGAGAGAGAGAGAGAGAGAGAGAATAAAGGGGAAGGTATACAGCGCAGCTATGAAAGAGGGATATAAATTAAAAACAAACAGTAAAGAT
>NC_087160.1:9542500-9545000 GCF_035594125.1 Scylla paramamosain
CCCGTGCCTCTAGGATCGACCAGTCATACACGTCGCTGCTGTGGTCGATGTTCGGAGTGATCCCCCTCAGGCAGCTGTCAGCCCAGAGTGACCACGTCTTCACGGACTTCATCGGCCACGCGCTGCTGGGAGCCTACCTCATCATGGCCATCACAGTCATGGTCAACATGCTCATAGCTATGATGAGTCGTTCTTTTCAGATCGTCGAGGTAAATTTGGGAATGCCACGTACTACTACATACGTACCACTACTACATAATAGAACCCGCCCGCCGCATCTTTATTCATGGTCGTTCGTCTCTCTCTCAGGCATCGTCTAATATTGTGATTCTTGTTCTTCTTGTTCTTGTTCCTCTTCTACTATTTTGACTGGTTGATTGACTGATTGATTGATCAGATTGCCATTGTTAACCCTTACTTGTACATTGTGGATATGTATATTTTTGTGTGAATATATATATATATATATATATATATATATATATATATATATATATATATATATATATATATATATATATATATATATATATATATATATATATATATATATATATATATATATATATATATATATATATATATATATATATATATATATATATATATATATTACTCACACACACACACACACACATAACTATATATATATATATATATATATATATATATATATATATATATATATATATATATATATATATATATATATATATATATATAGTTATGTGTGTGTGTGTGTGAGTAATATATACATACATATATACATATATATATATATATATATATATATATATATATATATATATATATATATATATATATATATATATATATATATATATATATATGTGTGTGTGTGTGTGTGTGTGTGTGTGTGTGTGTGTGAGTAATGGACGGGGAAGGCACAGTCCTTGACTAGTTTCTCAATGATGGAATGTCAGCGAACTACCTCTCTCTCTCTCTCTCTCTCTCTCTCTCTCTCTCTCTCTCTCTCTCTCTCTCTCTCTTTCTAAAGGAGTCCAAAGTTGTGAGCTCGTCAAGAAAACAAGATCTGAACTCTTGTGTGTCTTCCTCATTCAGAGAGAGAGAGAGAGAGAGAGAGAGAGAGAGAGAGAGAGAGAGAGAGAGAGAGAGTGTGTGTGTGTGTGTGTCCATGCGCTGCATGGGGGAGGCATGAGGCGGTCCCGAGTGTTGGTTGATGCTCATTTGTTCCCTTGCGGCAGTAAGAGTGAGGCATGGCCGTTATCTCATGCTACTTTCTTACGCCACACTTTGCTACACACATCCGGGCATTCCTTCACGGCATTAACTCTTGCAATGAAAATTAATTGTGAACCTACCTACATACAAGGACCGTATTCTCAAACCCTTCGACGTCTTATCTCGAGTACTTTTATCAGGCTCTGGTGGTTTTGAAGGATGTTTTCAGGAATCTAGTGATAGTTCAACAAGGGTTCTGAACCATCACTAATGAGAACCCGACTAATAATTTCCGTAACCTTTGAAAAATAGTCCCGAAGAGAAATGTTTCAAAATATGGGCCCCGGATTTTGTCTTTAATAGCCAACCTACAGGGAGGGGGGGAAAAATATAAAGCTTATTCAACACATTTGTTATATAATCGATCTTGACTCACGAAAATCAACAAGAATAAGAGTCAGTTCAGTATTAACAAGTGAGCATTTACCAGCTACACACGCACAAGCACACATACACACATACACATGATTATACATATATTTACAACTGTGTATCCGACTTTGTGTCTTACTGTTATTAATTTTTGTATGGTTCTTCCTTTTTTCCTTTAATGTTGATGATGAGGTAACATTTCCCTCGGTGTCTGATAATAACGTGTGTGGAATGTCATGCACCCAATCAAACCACCTAACTCTGAATTGCCTTCGTTCTTTCCTTCCTGTTTTTTGCACACACCTGAGCGTCACTGCGAGGAAGTGAATATGACAGATAAATGGGATTGTCTGTTATAATGATCTGTGCTATTTTTTACCTTGTATACTGGCCCGTCCTTCCGTCTCTCTGTGAATAATACATCGATTTCTCTCACTCTCTCTCATCTCTCTCTCTCTCTCTCTCTCTCTCTCTCTCTCTCTCTCTCTCTCTCTCTCTCTCTTATCTTCACAAACGTTCCACACACATGCATACACACGCACAAACATATATATATATATATATATATATATATATATATATATATATATATATATATATATATATAATATATATATATATATATATATAATATATATATATATATATATATATATATATAATATTATATATATATATATATATATATAAAACAGCAGAGGTCTGGCCCGCCATTAAAAATAATAAAAATAATAATGATAATAACAATAATAATAATTACAAAATATATTACCAGATTTCCTTCCACTTCACGCATCACTACTCCCGTTTTCTGTACGGTAGACGACGTTACGAACACTCCCTCCAATAACCACTACTACTACTA
>NC_087160.1:9562500-9577500 GCF_035594125.1 Scylla paramamosain
CAGCCTCCCCTCCACACCAAACCTTTACCACCATCCTGTCACAGAGAAACTCCATTGCCTCGCCCCACAGCTAATATCCAATACCATAAAGCCTACAACTTTCCCATACTGACTCCAAATTTCTTGGCTTCTACAAATTCTTAAGAGTTTCTTTCAATTTCCTAATATCTATTACTTTATCTCTCATCTTAAATGCCCCAGTAGAATCTGTCTCCGCCTCCACCACCTTAAACACGTCTACACTCATAACTTTCCCGACACTTTACCTTCTATAATCAAACTCTAATTTTTTTCATCTTTCTTAATAAATACGATGAAATATACCGCCGTTTGTACATTATGTATATCCTTCCCTTCAGATTCCTTCTTCCTAGATATCCCAAGGCCAGTATAAAGGAGTTCAACCGCCCACTAGCTTCTTCTGTCCCTAACCAAACCTTCCCAACCCAGAAGAGTCCTCCTCCCATCACTGTATTGTTAAAGCACAACACATATTTAATATTAAGTGTTACTCGAGTGACTGACTGACCGCATATATTTTATTTGAAGACGCGTTTTGTAAAGCGATCCCAGGAACCCAATTGTTATTCTTGCCAAGTTGTGAAAAGAAATGTTAATTGTTTATATTACAGTTTAATATAAAGATAAAGGTTATCGTTCTTATATTATCGAAGTAAAAACAAATACAATTATCTATGATGCATGTACGTGCATATTATATAGACCGTATATGTAGACTCATATATAGCTTCTATATAATATGCATAATTATGTAAGGTATTGGTAAGCAGGTACTGCGTGATATATATATATATATATATATATATATATATATATATATATATATATATATATATATATATATATATATATATATATATATATATATATATATAAAGAACCTACGATATGATTTTTTGCCTCTTGTTAAGCACTGCACAGGTCACGTGCTGCCCATGAACACACTCAGTTCATTCAAACACACACACACACACACACACACACTTGACCCTCTGACTGCTAATGGCAATATGACATTTCTTACTTCACCTGATGTTTTACTTCGCCAAAATATAACTACGAGCACTAAAAGGTTTGAGTCACTCCACCACACCTTTTCGTGCCAGCGGTGACTTTCAGGACCTCACCTTACCCTGCACCAGTTCCTCTTGTTCAGTAAGAGGGTGTGTCATAGGAGTCAGAGGCTATATGATGCCGTACAATGACAAGTCATACGTGTTCGCTCCAAACCCTTACCCTCCACACTCTACCTCCACTATCCACATGAACACACCAAATAATCATGGAAAATCACACTACACCAGGCAAACTACACAGAAACACGCACCCAAACACACACCCACATCCACCCACCCACAGCCACCCACCCACCCACACACACACAAAACATGGCCGCCTTACTAAAGAATAAACTTGAATTTTTTGTGAGAACACATACAACGCCTTAGAACATGTAATTCTGGTGTTAAAAGAAATAAATAATAATAATAATAATAATAATAATAATAATAATAATAATAATAATAATAATAATAACAATAAAATAGAAAGAAAAGTTTATCATCTCTAACTTTATATGAATAAGTACATATATATATATAACTATAACATGATATAATACAAACTTATATTTCTCTAGGTCTGTGGGATAACCTTCTCCCGCACACCTGAGCACGGTTTTAATTAGTGGGACACGTGCCCAGGTGCGCGAACCTTGCCGCAATAGGACACAGGTTTTGTTATATATTCGTAACAAAATCGCCTCTCGTAGTGTGAAGATTGTAGGGAATATTTATACCTCTAACACGACAGCGTAAGGTTGAAGTTTGCATGTCCATAGATGCGGGTCAATCTTGAGAAGTGAAGCTTTTGCAAAATAAAGTCTGAGGAAAACTGTCTTTCCTTAATTACAAAGCTTTTTTTTTTTATGTGTGTGTGTGTGTGTTATGTAGGAGAGATACCGGCCAAGGGCAACAAAAATCCAATAAAAAAAAGCCCACTGAGATTCCGGTCTCTGAAAAGGGTCAGAAACGATAGTAAAAAATTGAAGGATAGGTGTCTTGAAACCTCCCTCTTAAAGGAGTTCAAATCATAGGAAGGTGGAAATACAGAAGCAGGCAAGAAGTTCCAGAGTTTAACAGACAAAGGGATGAATGATTGAGAATACTGGTTAACTCTTGCATTAGAAAGGTGGACAGAATAGGGGAAAGAGAAAGAAAAAAGTCTTGAGCAGCGAGGCCACGGAAAGATGGGAGGCATGCAGTTATCAAGATCAAAAGACCAGTTAGCAGGAAAATAGCAGTCGAAGATAGCAAGAGATGCAACATTTGCACATTGCAGTGATGAGAAAGAGGCTGAAGATAGTCAGTTAGAGGAGAGGAGTTGATGGAACGAAAAGCTTTTGATTCCACGCTGTCTACAAGAACGGTACGAGTGGAACCCCTCCCCCCCGAGACTTGTGAAGCATACTCCATACATGGACGGATAAGGCGCTTGTACAGGGTTAGCAGCGTGGGGGTGAGAAAAACTGGTGGAGACCACCATAACACCATAACATCTCATAGAAGCTATTTTAGCTAGAGGTGAGATGTGAAGTTTCCAGTTTAGATTATAAGAAAAGGACAGATCAAGGATGTTCAGTATAGAAGATGGGGACGGTTGAGTGTCACTGAAGAAGAGGGGATAGTTGTCTGGAAGGTTATTTCGAGCTGATAGATGGAGGAATTGAGTTTTTGAGGCATTGAACAATACCAGGTTTGCTCTGCCCCAATCAGAAATTTTAGAGATCAGAAATCAGGCGTTCTGTGGCTTCCCTGCGTAAACTTGTAGGAGGAGGTAGTAGACACCTGCCGAAACGATAATTACTCCCAGTGAGGTCTAAAGCACTGTTCAGGGGGTGCTGTGAACTTACGAGTATCATTAAACCCAGCTGTGACCTCACTGAACGTTTCCCTTTGTGTCTAACAACACAAGGGGGCAGTCACAGCCTGCCCTCTAAAGACAACTCTCTTCCTCCACACAAAACTACAAGCACCTAATAACACACACACCCTTCACTCAAAAATTTTAAAATCATCATGGCGACTCCTACACCAGCCTCGGAGTCCCCATCAGGGGAGAGGACCATAAATGTCCCCAGGTCGGACTGCCTTTCTGTCGACGACCCTAAGTGTCTTGACACCCCCCCCTCAACTTTTTCTTCATTAACTTCTGCAACATTCGCGGTCTAAGATCTAATTTTCAATCTGAAGAACACCACCTCTCCTCTTCTAAACCTCATCTTCTTTTCCTCACTGAAACTCAGGTGTCTGAGGCAACTGACAGTAGCCCCTTTTCTGTTCCCTCCTACTTTCTCTATCCTCATTTTCGATCCAAAGCTGGATGCTGCGTTTATGTGCGCAATGACTTAACCTGCTCTTGTGCCCACGCTCTTGAATCTTCCGAGTTATCCACCATCTGGCTACGACTACAGAGCCACTCTCATACTAAATTTATCTGTGCTGTATACCTCTCACCTAACTCCTCTAATTATAAGAAATTCTTTGACTACTTAACTTCCAAAGTGGAGCACATTCTGACCCTCTTCCCTTTTGCAGAGATCTCCATTCTTGGAGACTTCAATGTTCACCACCAGCTTTGGCTTTCCTCTCCCTTCACTGACCATCCTGGTGAACTAGCCTACAACTTTGCTATCCTCCATGACCTAGAGCAATTGGTGCAACACCCTACTCGTATTCCTGACCGTCTTGGAGATACGCCCAACATTCTTGACCTTTTCCTGACCTCTAATCCTTCTGCTTATGCTGTCACCCTTTCTTCTCCGTTGGGCTCCTCCGATCACAATCTCATATCTTTATCTTGTCCTATCGCTCCAATCCGTCCTCAGGATCCCCCTAAGCGAAGGTGCCTCTGGCGTTTTGCCTCTGCTGGTTTGGGGGACCTGAGGAGTTATTTTGCTGATTTTCCTTGGAATGACTACTGCTTCCGTGTCAGAGATCCGTCTTTGTGTGCTGAGCGCATAACAGAGGTGATAGTGTCTGGCATGGAGGCGTACATTCCTCACTCGTTTTCTCGTCCTAAACCTTCTAAACCTTGGTTTAACACAGCTTGTTCTCATGCTATACATGATAGAGAGGTGGCCCACAAAAGGTACTTAAGCCTTCCATCACCAGAATCTCATGCACTTTATATTTCTGCCCGGAACCATGCCAAGTCTGTTCTGCAACTAGCCAAAAACTCCTTCAATGACAGAAAATGTCAAAACCTTTCAAGATCTAACTCCCCTCGTGATTTCTGGCATCTAGCTAAAAATATCTCCAATAACTTTGCTTCTTCTTCTTTCCCTCCTCTATTTCAACCAGATGGCACCACTGTTATCACATCTATTTCTAAAGCTGAAATCTTCGCTGAAATCTTTGCTAAAAACTCTACCTTGGACGATTCTGGGCTTGTTCCTCCCTCTCCTCCACCCTCTGACTACTTCATGCCATGTATTAAAATTCTTCGCAATGATGTTTTCCATGCCCTCGCTGGCCTAAACCCTCGGAAGGCTTATGGTCCTGATGCGGTCCCTCCTATTGTTTTCTGAAACTGCCTCCGTGCTTGTACCTTGCCTAGTCAAACTCTTTCAGCTCTGTCTGTCAACATCTACCTTTCCTTCTTGCTGGAAGTTTGCCTACATTCAACCTGTTCCTAAAAAGGGTGACCGTTCTAATCCCTCAAACTACCGTCCTATTGCTTTAATTTCCTGCCTATATAAAGTTTTTGAATCTATCCTCAACAGGAAGATTCTTAAACATCTATCACTTCACAACCTTCTATCTGATCGCCAGTATGGGTTCCGTCAAGGCCGCTCTACTGGTGATCTTCTGGCATTCCTTACTGAGTCTTGGTCATCCTCTTTTAGAGATTTTGATGAAACTTTTGCTGTTGCCTTGGACATATCAAAAGCTTTTGATAGAGTCTGGCACAAAGCTTTGATTTCCAGACTGCTCTCCTATGGTTTCTATCCTTCTCTCTGTAACTTCATCTGAAGTTTCCTTTCTGACCGTTCTATTGCTGCGTGGTAGACGGTCACTGTTCTTCTCCTAAATCTATTAACAGTGATGTTCCTCAGGGTTCTGTCCTGTCACCCACTCTCTTCTTATTATTCATTAATGATCTTCTAAACCAAACTTCTTGTCCTATCCAATCCTACGCTGATGATACCACCCTGCACTTTTCCACGTCTTTTCATAAAAATTCAACCCTTCAGGAGGTAAACATATCACGCAGGCAAGCCACAGAACGCTTGACTTCTGATCTTTCTAAAATTTCTGATTGGGGCAGAGCAAACTTGGTATTGTTGAATGCCTCAAAAACTCAATTCCTCCATCTATCAACTCGACACAACCTTCCAGACAACTATCCCCTCTTCTTCAATGACACTCAACTGTCCCCCTCTTCTACACTGAACATCCTCGGTCTGTCCTTTACTTATAATCTGAATTGGAAACTTCACATCTCACCTCTAGCTAAAACAGCTTCTATGAAGTTAGGTGTTCTGAGACGTCTCCACCAATTTTTTCACCCCCCCCCCAGCTGCTAACTCTGTACATGGGCCTTATCCGTCCATGTATGGAGTATGCTTCACATGTCTGGAGAGGTTCCACTCATACTGCTCTTCTAGACAGGGTGGAATCAAAAGCTTTTCGTCTCATCAACTCCTCTCCTCTAACTGACTGTATTCAGCCTCTCTCTCACCGCCGCAATGTTGCATATCTAGCTGTCTTCTACCGCTATTTTCATGCTAACTGCTCTTCTGATCTTGCTAACTGCATGCCTCCCCTCCTTCCGCGGCTTCGCTGCACAAGACTTTCTTCTTTCTCTCACCCCTATTCTGTCCACCTCTCTAACGCAAGAGTTAACCAGTATTCTCAATCATTCATCCCTTTCTCTGGTAAACTCTGGAACTCCCTGCCTGCTTCTGTATTTCCACCTTCCTATGACTTGAATTCCTTCAAGAGGGAGGTTTCAAGACACTTATTCATCAATTTTTGACCACTGCTTTGACCCTTTTATGGGACTGGCATTTCAGCGGGCATTTTTTTTATTAGATTTTTGTTGCCCTTGGCCAGTGTCCCTCCTACATAAAAAAAAAATATATATTTACTTCCTAAAGGGTTGGACGTCTAGGAAAAGACGTGAAAAAGTGCAGGGTGATATCATCAGAGTAGGAGTGGATAGGACAAGAAGTTTGGTTTAGAAGATCATCGATAAATAATAGGAAGAGAGTGGGTAACAGGACAGAACCCTGAGGAACATCACTGTTCAAGGCAACAGCAAAAGTATCACCAAAATCTCTAAGAGAGGGTGATCAAGACTCAGTAACAAGAGCCAGATCACCAGAAAGGCAGCCTTGACGGAATTCATACTGGCGATCAGGTAGAAGGTAATGAAGCGAAAGATGTGATAGAATCTTCCTGTTGAGGATAGATTCAAGAAATTAAGATAGGCAAGAAATTAAAGCAATAGGACGGTAGTTTGAAGGATTAAAACCGTCACCCTTTTTAGGAACAAGCTGAATGTAGGCAAACTTCCAGCAAGAAACAAAATGTAGATAGAGTTGAAAGAGTTTGACTAGGGAAGGTATAAACATGGAAGCGCAGTTTCTGAGAACAATAGGAGGGACCCCTTCAGATCCATAAGCATTCCGAGGGTTTGGGCCAGTGAGGGCATGGAAAACATCACTGCGAAGAATTTTAATAGGTAGCATGAAGTAGTCAGAGGGTGAAGGAGAGGGAGGAACAAGCCCTGAACCGTTCAAGGTAGAGTTTTTAGCAACGGTTTGAGCAGAGTTCAGCTTTAGAGATAGATGTGATAGCAGTGGTGCCATCTGGTTGAAATAAAGAAGAAAAAGAAAAAGAAGAAAAGTTATTGGAGATGTTTTTGGCTAGGTGCCAAAATTCACGAGGGGAGTTAGATCTTAAAAGATTTTGACATTTTCTGTCAATGAAGGAGTTTTTGGCTAGTTGCAGAACAGACATGGCATGGTTCCGGGCAGAAATATAAAGTGCATGAGATTCTGGTGATGGAAGGCCCAAGTACCCTTTGTAGGACACCTCTCTGTCATGTATAGCACGAGAATAGGCTGTGTTAAATCAAGGTTTAAAAGGTTTAGGTCGCGAAAAAGAGTGAGGGATGTACGCCTCCATGCCAGACATTATCACGTCTGTTATGCGCTCGGCATACAGAGATGGGTCTCTGACACGGAAGCAGTAGTCATTCCAAGGAAAATCAGCAAAATACCTCCTCAGGTCCCCCAGCTAGCAGAGGCAAAACGCCAGAGGCACCTCGGCTTAGGAGGATCCTGAGGAGGGATTGGAGCCATAGGACAAGATACACATATGAGATTGTGATCGGAAGAGCCCAACGGAAAAGAGAGGGTAACAGCATAAACAAAAGTATTAGAGGTTAGGAAAAATTCAAGAATGTTGGGCGTATCTCCAAGACAGTCAGGAATACGAGTAGGGTGTTGCAAAAGTTGCTCTAGGTCATGGAGGATAGCAAAGGTGAAGGCTAGTTCACCAGGATGGTCAGTGAAAGGAGAGGAAAAGACTGAAATCTCCAAGAATGGAGTCAGAATGTGCTCCACTTTGGAAGTTAAGTAGTCAAAGAATTTCTTATAGTCAGAGGAGTTAGGTGAGAGGTATACAGCACAGGTAAATTTAGTTTCAGAGTGACTCCGTAGTCGTAGCCAGATGGTGGGAAACTCGGAAGATTGAAGAGCGTGGGCACGAGAGCAGATTAAGTAGTTCTGCACAAAAACGCAACATCGAGCTTTAGACTGAAAATGAGGATAGAGAAATTGGGAGGGAATAGAAAAGGGGCTACTGTCAGTTACCTCAGACACCTGTGTTTCAGTAAGGAAAAGAAGATTCGGTTTAGTGAATGTGAGGTGATGTTCTACAGATTGAAATTTGGATCTAAGACCGCGAATGTTGCAGAAGTTTACGAAGAAAAGTTGAGGGGATGTCAAAACACTTAGGGTCGATACCAGAAGAAGAGTCCGACCTTTGGACATTTGTGGTCCTCTCCCCAGATGGGGACTCCGAGACTGGCGTGGGAGTCGCCATTATAATTTTTAATTTTGAGTGAAGGGTGTGTGTGTAATTAAGTGCTTGCAGTTTTGTGCGTAGGAAGAGAGTTGTTTTTAGAGAATAGGCTACCCCCCTAGTGCTGTAAGACACAAAGAGAAACGTTCAGTGAGGTCACAGCTGGGTTTAATGATAAGTTCACAGCATCCTCTGATCCAGTGCTTTAGACATCGCTGGGAGTGTGTGTGTGTGTGTGTGTGTGTGTGTGTGTGTGTGTGTGTGTGTGTGTGTGTGTGTGTGTGTGTGTGTGTGTGTGTGTGTGTGTGTGTGTGTGTGTTTGTTTGTACGTTATATCTATCAATTTTTTTTTCGTCATCTTAATGATGATGATGATAATAGTAATGAAAATAATAATAATAATAATAATAATAATAATAATAATAATAATAATAATAATAATAATAATAATAATAATAACAACAACAACGACAACAACAACAACAACAGCAGCAGCAGCAGCAACAACAAGAACAACAACAATAGCATTATTATTATTATTATTATTATTATTATTATTATTATTATTATTATCATTATTATTATTATTATTATTATTATTATTATTATTAATATTATTATTATCATTATCATAATTATTAACACTACCATCATCATTATCATCATCATCATCATCATCATCATCATATACCGCTTAAGCAGGGCCTGTGACCCTTGAGCAGTGTGGCTGTGAGTATTGGTATTTTCTCCTCATGAGACCTAAGGCGAAGATGCTTATAAGTGTGTGTGTAAGGAATGCTTATAAGTGTGTGTGCACTTGTAATATGTACACATGAAAGCCCACTGTCTCCTCAGTCTGCCTAACCTTAACCTTATATGTACAGACCAACACGCCACCCAGCCACTAAGACGACGACTTGCTAATAGGAGACATTAACCTCCAGCGCCCAGCATCTCAGCTCCTCAAGGGAGCGTCACAACATATTATACGTTGTCCTTGAGTTGTCCTCCGCAGCACGACTCTTTCTTCCTATTCCCCCGCTACTCCAACTTTTCCATCTCGTCACCCGACAATTATATAAGAATGATTGGACGTCATCGCTGTTCTTTCTGTCGCAATATTACATAATCGTGCTTCTGTGTGTGTGTGTGTGTGTGTGTGTGTGTGTGTGTGTGTGTGTGTGTGTGTGTGTGTGTGTGTGTGTGTGTGTGTGTTGCAGCACGGAAGGACCCTGGGATTCCCACCTATAACACACCAGTGCTGCACCATCAACCATTGTGTGTGTGTGTGTGTGTGTGTGTGTGTGTGTGTGTGTGTGTGTGTGAGAGAGAGAGAGAGAGAGAGAGAGAGAGAGAGAGAGAGAGAGAGAGAGAGAGAAAACTGCATTATATTAATCATCATCTGCGTTATATTAATACAATAAAATTGTACAAAGTAACCAGGGATAAGTACAATCATCCCCTCCCGGAAACATTTTGGTGGCAGTGGCAGCCTCTTCATGGCTTCATCAATCACGTTGTGGTGCGTGACATGGTCCACGTATGTACTAGAAAATATACATAACCATATAGGCTCATATGGATACGTACATATCTGTATGTATATTTATCCATCATGTGAAGTATGTACGTACACCTACCTGAACATAACTTCGCTCCACTCGTTCTTCTTCTTCTTCTTCTTCTTACTATTATTATTATCAATATTGTTATTACTAACTTTGTCAAGATTATTATTATTATTGTTATCATTATTGTTATTATTATTATTATTATTATTATTATTATTATTATTATTATTATTATTATTAGTTGTTGTTGTAGTAGTAGTAGTAGTAGTATTGCTATTAGGATCATAAATATTGCTACTACCACTTTTACAGTAGCAACAGCAAAAGCAACAACAATAACAACAACAACAATAACAACATCAGCAATCTATATTACTTTTGCTGCTGCTACTACAACTATTTTTACTACCATTACTTCTACTACGTCATGCTGCTGTTGCTGCTGCTACTACTACTACTACTACTACTACTACTATTACTGCTACTACTACTACTACTACTACTATATGCGGGTTACTTTTATTAAGGTTTCCATCAGCTACGGGACTGATTCAGTACCAGGCGTCACCTCTCCTTACCTCCCTCCCCATCCATTATTTGTCCTCGCCATATATACCTTAACAACGCCCTCTCATTACCTCTCGACACCATCCATCAACACCCATTACCTCCCAACGACCACTCCCTTTCACTATCTACAGTCTTCCATCAAGGTTCCAGTGTCGCGTTAAAAGGTAAGATACGTAAAGGAAGAGGACCGGAAAAAAAAAAAAAAAAAAAATATATATATATATATATATATATATATATATATATATATATATATATATATATATATATATATATATATATATATATATATATATATATATATATATATACTTAAGTTACGCAACATATTGGGAAAAGTGTGTGGATGGGTAACAATTCACACTTATTCAAAATTATGCAACAAATGTAGGAGAGAGAGAGAGAGAGAGAGAGAGAGAGAGAGAGAGAGAGAGAGAGAGAGAGAGAGAGAGAGAGAGAGAGAGAGAGAACACATAAAGGGTGAAGGGAGTCTAGTCATCGGCAGTCGCCCTCCTGCCACAGCAGCGGCAACACTTCCTCGGCGTAAGTAAGTTTAATTCATTCAGACATTTACTTATTTTCTTAATATGTACATATTCTAAACTTTTACAGTTAGTTAATCTCGTCCATAGATCAGTTTGTTTTGGTTTGAGCAGATATCATTAATAATATGTACTTATCCAATGGTAGGGTTACACACCGGTGTTTCACTTCTTTCAAGGTGCATGTGCAACCGGTGATTGTGAGGGAGCAGTAAGGTGAACGGCTTAGGACACTCTAAAGTAACTTTTGGCGCATCTTAATTGACAATAGATTCCTTGTCCTCCACTTCTATACGCTGGTCATTTGGAAGCAATCTTCCATCAGTGAAGGAAGGACAGGTCCTGGCAAACACACGCAAGAGAACGAACGCTGACGCGAGATGGTAGTGTAGTAAAGGTGTCGCCAACACTGTCTTATTTTGATACATGTGCTGCGGGATAAAGGAATTGTGTTTGTTTTGTCTTTTAGTCATAAAATTAGATAACACTCGTTTGGTTCATCTCATTGACAGATATTGCAAATATTACGAAATAATGTTTCAAAAAAATCTATAGAGTGAAATAATTTTCGATGTAACATTGTAACATAATGCTATTTATTATTCATGTTACTTCAAAATTCAATGTAATGATAATAAATCAATAATCAAAAGAAATATTAAAGGCGTCTTCTATTCACTGATTTGGTCGAGTGCCCCGTGCTCTACTTACAATCTTGATCTAAATCTTGATCTGACCTGAGTGATCCGGATCATGATCTGGATGATCCGGAGGTGTGTTATAGCAAACGACACTTGCTGAAGTTTATGTTCGGGGCCAGATTACTAGCTGAGTAGCTTCTACTGAATCCACAGCAAGAAAACGACCGATACATCTTCGGAGCAAGTTGAATGATAATGAATCGTTGCTGAACGTTGTTGCAGCACAGAACGTGTATCATAGTGGCAATAAATACCAGAAACAAAAGAAATATAGCAAGCCATATCAAATCCTGCTCTTATGGATTCTGATCATAATTACGTGGCAATTCCCGCCTACCAACGACTATATGATGAAGCAAAGGAAGATAACGCTCGTTCAGTAGTAAATAATATATCTTTACTTTTGAAGTGGCACAATAATGGTGTCAATAGTATCGTCACGCGGGACAAGATAACCTCACCTTACGTCCGAATATCTGCCAATTTTACAATCTGTATCTCACAAGAACGAGTACTTCCAGCATACTGAAAGTACTCGTTCTGGCACGCGTGCTGATGTACCCATATGATATGATATGATATGATATGATATGATATGATATATATATATATATATATATATATATATATATATATATATATATATATATATATATATATATATATATATATATATATATATATATATTACTACTGCTACTACTATCTGTATCTCAGGAATGTCACAGTATCAGGTGACGGATCACACCTCAACTCACTCCTCGCCAGGTGTGTCTGAAGGAAAGCGGTCTAATATTTCCCACGGTCACGTACGGCTTTTTTAGACATTTATTCTAGGTCTTTTTCATGGACCTATAGATGTGTAGCATATAAATAGAGACTGACCTCCCCATCAACAAGCTAGAAGGAAAGAGGAAAGGAGGGCACTTCAGGGCTAGACTCCGAAGCGAGCACTTTCTTTTATTTATTTTTTCTTATGTAGGAGGGACACTGGCCAAGGGCAACAAAAATCCAATAAAAAAAAAAATGCCCACTGAGATGCCAGTCCCATAAAAGGGTCCAAAACGGTAGTCAAAAACTGAAGGATAAGTGCCTTGAAACCTAACTTTTGAAGGAATTCAAGTCATAGGAAGATGGAAAAACAGAAGCAGGCAGGGCGTTCTAGAATTTACCAGAGAAAGGAATGAATGATTGAGAATAAGGGTTAACTCTTGCATTAGAGAGGTGGACAGAATAGGGCGAGGCCGCGGGAGGAGGGGAGGCATGCAGTTAGCAAGATCAGAAGAGCAGTTAGCATGAAAACAGCGGTAGAAGACAGACAGAGATGCAACATTGCGGCGATGAGAGAGAGGCTGAAGACAGTCAGTTAGAGGAGAGGAGTTGAGGAGACGAAAATCTTTTGATTCCACCCTGTCTAAAAGAGCGGTATGAGTGGGTGACAGGACAGAACCCTGAGGAATACCACTTTTAATAGATTTAGGAGAACAGTGACCGTCTACACAGCAGCAATAGATCGGTCAGAAAGGAAACTTGAGATGAAGTTACAGAGAGAAGGTTAGAAGTCGTAGGAGGGTAGTTTGGAAATCAAAGCTTTGTGCCAGACTCTATCAAAAGCTTTTGATATGTCTAAGGCAACAGCAAAAGTTTCACCAAAATCTCTAAAAGAGGATGACCAAGAATCAGTAAGAAAATCCAGATCACCAGTAGAGCGGCCTTGATGGAACCCATACTGGCGATCAGATAGAGGGTTGTGAAGTGATGGATGTTTAAGAATCTTCCTGTTGAGGATAGATTAAAAAACTTTAGATAGGCAGGAAATTAAAGCAATAGGACGGTAGTTTGAGGGTTAAGAACGGTCACCCTTTTTTAGGAACAGGCTGAATGTAGGCAAACCTCCAGCAAGAAGGAAAGGTAGATGTTGACAGACAGAGCTAAAAGAGTTTGACTAGGCAAGGTGCAAGCACGGAGGCACAGTTTCGGAGAACAGTAGGAGGGACCCCATCAGGTCCATAAGCCTTCCGAGGGTTTAGGCCAGCGAGGGCATGGAAAACATCATTCCGAAGAATTTTAATATGTAGCATGAAGTAGTCAGAGGGTGGAGGAGAGGGAGGAACAAGCCCTGAATCATCCAAGGTAAAGTTTTTAGCAAAGGTTTGAGCGAAGAGTTCAGCTTTAGAAGTAGATGTGATAGCAGTAGTGCCATCTGGTTGAAATAAAGGAAGGAAAGAAGAAGCAAATATTTTTGTCTAGATGCCAGAAATCACGAGGGGAGTTAGATCTTGAAAGATTTTGATACTTTATGTTAATGAAGGAGTTTTTGGCTAGTTGGAGAACAGACTTGGCATGGTTCCGGGCAGAAATATAAAGTGCATAAGATTCTGGTGATGGAAGGCTTAAGTACCTTTTGTAGGCCACCTCTCTATCATGTATAGCACGAAAACAAGCTGTGTTAAACCAAGGTTTGGAAGGTTTAGGTCGAGAAAAAGAGTGAGGAATGTACGCCTCCATGCCAGACACTATCACCCCTGTTATGCGCTCAGCACACAAAGACAGGTCTCTGACACGGAAGAAGTAATCATTCCAAGGAAAATCAGCAAAATACCTCCTCAGATCCCCCAAACTAGCAGAGGCAAAACGGCAGAGGCACCTTCTCTTATGGGATCTTGAGGAGGGATTGGAGCGATAGGACAAGATAAAGATATGAGATTGTGATCGGAGAAGCCCAACAAAGAGAGAGTGATAGCATAAACAGAAAGGTTAGAGGTTAGGAAAAGGTCAAGAATGTTGGGCATATTTCCAAGACGGTCAGGAATACGAGTAGGGTGTTGCACCAATTGCTCTAGGTCATGGAGGATAGCAAAGTTGAAGGCTAGTTCACCAGGATTGTCAGTGAAGTGAGAGGAAAGCAGAAGCTGGTGGTGAACATTGAAGTCTTCAAGAATGGAGATCTCTGCAAAAGGGAAGAAGGTCAGAATGTGCTCCACTTTGGAAGTTAAGTAGTCAAAGAATTTCTTATAGGCAGAGGAGTTAGGTGAGAGGTATACAGCACAGATAAATTTAGTATGAGAGTGACTCTGTAGTCGTAGCCAGGTGGTGGAAAACTCGGAAGATTCAAAAGTGTGGGCTCTATATTATTCGTGTTACACCGAATAAACCTCCAACGCTACAAGATGTAATTTCCTCACCTCCCATACCCCCAGTCTGAAGGAGGCAGGATGGGAGGAAGGCGTACCATGGCTGGTACACTGACACTCGTGACACCATCACTGTGTGAAGAGAGCTTTGTATGAAACTTGTACTCTGTTCATGGCCAGGCATGGAGCCCAGTCTCGTGCTGCCATTCTTTTCTCCTTTAACAAAGATCCAGCTAGGTAGGCTCACTGACATTTCCATAGAGAATAGTGGCAAGCATCAATAGTCTACAGGGAGTGACACCTGAGCAGCGACTTAACTGTATTTTTTATTGCTATAATCAATAATGGCTTCGAGCATTCTTCTTTTT
>NC_087160.1:9582500-9690000 GCF_035594125.1 Scylla paramamosain
TCTCTGCCAGGCTTGCATGCACTGCTGGAAGGATTCTTGCGGGATGCTCCTCAGCTCCGTCGTCACGGCCTTTTTGATGTCGTCCGCATCATCAAAACGGGTCCCCTTCATGACCTCCTTGAGCTTGGGGAAGAGGAAGAAGTCGCACGGAGCGAGGTCAGGTGAGTAGGGCGGTTGCTCCAGCACGGCGATGTTCTTCTTGGCCAAGAACTCTCTGATGCTCAGGGCATTGTGAGCAGGCGCATTGTCGTGGTGAAGCAGCCACGAGTTGCCCTGCCACAACTCCCGCCTCTTCTCGCGCACTGCACGAAGCAGACGCCGCAGTACTTCTTTGTACACATGTTGGTTGACTGTCTGGCCCTGTGGCAAGAACTCGCAGTGGACGATGCCCCTCACATCGAAGAAAGCGATCAACATGACCTTGAAGCTGGACCTGGACTGCCTTGCTTTCTTCGGCCGTGGCGACGCCGGACTCTTCCATTGAAGGCTCTGGCGTTTGGTCTCCGGGTCGTACTCAAATACCCAGGACTCATCGCCGGTGATGACTCTCCTGAGCAAGTCTGGTTCAGTTTCCAGACGCTCGAGGATGTCCTGACACACCTGCATGCGTCGTCCCTTCTGGTCATCGTTCAGGAGTCTCGGCACCATCTTCGCACAGACTTTCCGCATGCCCAGATCTTCAGTGATAATCTTCCACACGCTGTTGTGGTTCATGCCAAGCTCATCTGCGATCTTTCGAACAGTCAACCGACGATCGTCACGCACCATCTGCTTGACACGCTCAACATTGGCCTCATTCCTGCTCGTTGAGGGTCTTCCACTCCTGGGGTCATCTTCCACGTCCTCCCGGCCCTCTTTGAACCTCTTGCACCACTCAAAAACACGTGAGCGTGACATTGTCTCATCCCCGTACACTTTTTGCAGCATACCCAGTGCTTCTGACGGCGTTTTCCCCAACTGCACCAAAAACTTCAAGTTTGTTCGCTGTTCAGCGCTCATTGTTAAACGACCTGCAACAGAGGACATGATTTTAAAAGCACGTAAGAAAAAGATTAGTGACTGTAGAGGGTTGGCAGCGCAGTTGTATACTCCAGAAGGATTACTTTGAAGGGGAAATATGGTGGTTTGTGGCTTGGGTTTGAAATTCATCTTTTAGGACACCAGTCCTGGAACTTTAATGACACACCTCGTATATATATATATATATATATATATATATATATATATACACACGCACACACACACACACACACACACACACACACATACAAGCACTTTTACCTTTTGTCTTATCAAAGGCTGCTGGTGACCGATACTTCCTAGCCCCCAACATGATGACGGTTGAGTTCCACGCCAAGGATCCCAGCACCAAGACGTTCATGTACCAATTCGATCATCCTCCTGAGAAGTCGCTCATGTTTTTGTATGCGAATATTACACAAGAGAGAAAAAGTAAGTATCTTAACTACCTATAACATTACATTGGCTTATGACGCACCAGAACAAAAGACTTAAGAGCCAAAGGCAAATGATTTTTTTTTTTTTCTCTCTCTCATTCCAGTACAGTTCATCTATGTATACAGTTCTAACAGCATGCCGTCTCATAATCAATACAGTTTTATCTATCATAAGTATATTAACGAGGAACGTTTCAAGGGACCTTAGGCACACCACAAAAACACATCTATCAGCTCACAACTTTATTGGTGATGGTCAACAAGGACTTCGTAAAGAATGTTTCATCAACGATCTTCTAGCTTCCATTAATGAATCTTGGTCATCCTCTCTTGGAGGTTTCCGTGAAACTTTTTCTGTTACTTTCAAAAGCTTTAGATAGAGTCTGGTATAGATCTTTAATTTTTAAGTTTCCCTCACAGGGAGCGTTTCTCTACCAATGAGATGGAGATAACGTATGTCCCCAACTTTATCCTTATCTTACACAGTTTCTGTATGTGTTTTTGCACCTACATCTCAAGTTTCCTATGGCGCCGTTTTACCACTGCACCAGTACATAGTAAACTGGCCCCCTCACTTACACTGAATTAATTTAATTAGACTATCCTTTTCTAAACAATAAAGCTCCATATACGGAGAGGCTCCTCTCACACTATCTTACTAAGCAGGATGGAGTCAAAATCTTTCCACCTAATCAATTTCTCAACTTTAGCTGTCTTCAATCTCCCACACTTGACCACAGTGTCTTACTATCTTCTCGAAGTCTCGCAAAAAAAAAAAAATATATATATATATATACTCGTATATATATAGACTTGACCAGTATCCTACATCTTTCATCCTTTCACACGTAAAATCTAGACCTGTGCCTATAGCTGCGTTTTTTCCAACCTGATTCAAGAGAGAATTACCAAAATATCTTAAAAGTTAGACAGGACCTATTTGGATTTTTTAACTTCTTTATGAACGACAATTCAAGGTGGTAGCATGATTTCTTTCTTTCTTTTTGTGCCATATTACAGGCCCCCTTCTAATGTAAAATAAATAATTTGACAATACCTTTTATTTAGCCTCAGACTGATTACAAGCACAGGCATAAAGTGCGGCTATTATTTTTTTTCTTTCTACTGCAGAACAAAAGCTTGCATAAGCAAATAACTTATTCATGTTTCAGTGGTCGGCCATGGAGACGATATGATCTACCTTTTCGACTTCCCTGCGATGGGATCCTTGAAAAGGCTCCAAGATCTACAAGTGCAGGAGATCCTTGTAGATCTCTTTACTAACTTTGCTTTCACAGGGTAAGTTAAATTCGTGACTTTTCATTATCTTCCTATGAAGGGCCGCCGTGGCACAGTGGAAGATCCTCAGGCGCACGGGTCCAAATCCTGGCCACGGTACGAGGAAGGGCATCCATTCTGGGTAACGGTTGCTAAATGCCAAAACTAAAGTACTTTGTAAAAACCGAAAAAGACCATAATCTTAAAAGTTTGTCTTGATCGTTCTAGTGGGCAAAAGTCAAAAAATAATCATGGCCTTGTACTTATGTTCCTTCTCCTTCAGGAACCCAACCGCCAACGGGACTCTGGGCTTTAGGTGGACTCCCATAGAGCCGGAAGGCCCTCTCCGCTATTTATCGATTACCACCATCCCCACAATGCAGACGGTGGACAGACAGGTGAGAGCAAACAACTAGATCATTGATCATCAAAATTTATATCATGCTGATGTCATCTCTTCTTTTGGAGAGATGAAAATGCTGAGAAATTCATCTAAAGGGGGAAGATGATAAACTGCCCATGAAAGGTCACTACCTTTTCTAGTCATTCCATTAACAACTACAACCACCACTACCACCACCGCCACAACCACGAACAATACTGTCTTTTCTGTGATTATGATCATGGTGATGGTTATCATCATCACTATCATTATCATCATCATAATGATAATTATTATTACTACCTTTAGTTAGTTAACGAAGTTTTTTTTTTTTTTTTACCGTCTTTCCTTAATCTATCCATCTACTGTCACAGAACATATCTCTACTCTACATTCAAGGTGATCAGTTTTGTCTCGCTGTCAGTTTTTTTTTTTTTTTCCGTGATGTTTTATGTCTGTCCTTCGTGTCGTTTTTTTTCTGTGCCAGATTTCTATATAATGTCTGTTAAAATATGCTGAGAGTACAAATCCGAACTGACCTTCGACTAGAAGTGGAAGAATTCTCAACAGGATGTTTCTCTCTACTGAGAGATCGCCATTGCATCACTGTCCAGTTTTTCTAACTTTATGTACTAGGATTGCACGGATTGCCTTTTGACTCCATCACTAAGACACCCATATTTCTCACAATATATGTATCAATAATTGGCCAACCACAGTTTTTCTTGAGCATTTTTCGTTCGGCATCCTGATATTTGTACCTGACTTAAGCTTTCACCAGTTTCCCAATGTGACAGAAATATTCAAGGTTACCTGTAGGTTGCCCTTGGCGACAAATTGCTTGATCATGAAGAGTTCAATGTATACTCGTACTTTCTACATGGGAACGTGATCTAAGTTACTTTTCTTGCAACACAGGTAGTACATTTTCATTTCACACAATATTATCTTAAAACTGCCAGTGTCTCTATACTGGTTTTATTTCATTGCAGCACCGTGAATTCTGGACTTCCATGCCGACCAAGATTAACAAGGTGCTCTACCCAGAACGTTTCCTTGAAGACTTTTAAGAGCTGCAGATCGCCTCACTCCTGACCTTTGCTCTGCCACCTCAATGTGAGGAGAACCAATGAGTTCTTCACTAAATTAAATACGTAAGCTGTTCAATGTAGGCTCTAGATGCATAAAAATAAATAAATGATAAATAAATGCAAATCCAATGCAGGAAAACATCACTTTGCCTGTGGAGTGAGGGATAGCTTCTGTGGTTTAACTGCTGACACCGATTAGCAATTGTGTAATGTACAGCGAGATAATGCAATGAAGAAAGAAAGACTGATGAAAAAGAAAAGATAATAAACAAGGAGAGAGAGAGAGAGAGAGAGAGAGAGAGAGAGAGAGAGAGAGAGAGAGAGAGAGAGAGAGAGAGAGAGAGAGAGAGAGAGAGAGAGAGAGAGAGAGGGGGGGGGGGGCCGGCTAGGGTATGGTCAAGAGTGGCCGCTCCCTGACATTAACTTGCTCTAAGAATTTCCATGCCCAGACACTCTCCTTCCCTGATTAATTTACCTTATTTCCTTCTGTTCAGTCAGTTTGAGTCTCACATAGTGTGCAGCAGAAGAGTTGCCCTTGACAATGAAATGACCAGTGTTCATCTGGCCCCCTTTGTCTGATCAGCAAAACTTTTAAAAGTAAAGTGTTTTATTCAGGTAGAGACAGCGCGAGGAGCGGGTGTGGTCAGCGGCGCGGGAAGGCAGTTGGAGCACTTACTCATACTCAGAAACTACCCTGTATTTGGAAGGAGCAGACGTACTAACACATGCTCTAGTATTTACCGGAGACTGCGGCAAGATACTAGGTAGCCGGGTCAGTTGCCTTAAAGGTGATAAGTGAGTCATTATCGGCCATACCCCCCACAGCCCATTTATATAGAATAGGAGTCTCTGTAGTAGTCTGCCAGTAAGTGCAGTAGTGAATTACACACTACACCCAGGGAAGGGGCTCCTCAGCTGTACAAGTGTACAAGTCGAGTTTTGTGCACAATGAGCTATAACTGATCCTCAGGTGTGTTCTTGGGCACTCTTCCGTTTCGTAATAATTTCTTGTGTCTTTTGTCAGTGTCTCTGTTTGTTTTAAATGCTACTATGGGCTAAGGCAGTTCAGCCGCAGAGGACCTAAGCAATTAGTCACATAGTAAACTTTATCCCCTCCCCAGGTCCTGACAAGGCCTGTCACCCAGGAGGCAGTAAATGATACTACTTGACTTGAGGCTATAACACTCTCTTGGGCATTGGGTAGGATTGTCACGGTGGGTGGAAACCCAACGGGGTATTATACCTCATTCATACATGTGTTATTCTGTGTTAACTGTTTTTCCTAGTCGTGATTGTCGATTCTTCTGCAGCTATAGGTGTTAAGTGCTGTTTCAAGCATCTCCTTCGTCTGTGAGGCGGTAAAACAGTCTGGTGACCTCAACTTTTTGTGACCTGGAGTTACGACTGTTGTGGAAAGGGTGCAGGAGTCACAAGGGACCCTGTACGCCTGTTTTTGAGACCTGCACTGAGTCCACGTAGGAGGTGGCCCAGTGAAGCTAGTCCAAGTGCGGCAGCATGGTGAAGGGGCTGGGAATTGAGGTTGTAGCAATTGCACTAATTGAAGCTCTCAAATACAGCGTTTTAGACTGACGACATCTCATGAAGCATGATTATCCTCAAGCATTATCCCAGTTCTTCATTAACTTCAGGTGCCACCAGCACCTGCCAACAGGTAGCAAGTGATGCACCCTACACTCATCAGTCCTTGAATTCTCCTCTCATTGCCTGATGAAGTGAAGATGAGAATATATATATATATATATATATATATATATATATATATATATATATATATATATATATATATATATATATATATATATGATGTATGTATGATAATGAGTATGATAATGAGTTTTAAGTATGGTAATGAGTCTCTGATAGTGTAGCTAAGATGGCCATAGTAAGGTATATATTTCTTTATGTATTTCTTCCGTGTCACCTGTGTCATTAGAGGGAGGCTGACTAAATTTGCTTTCTAAAAGATATTAGATAGTATTATTGGTGGTGCTTAACTGGAAAAATGTTGTGGAAAAATGTCATTAAGAACTTGAACCCATGATGAAAAGCAAACCAATTAGAAGATAAAGCGTAGCATCGATATAAGAGGGTTTTTATGGCATTAATATTAAACAATTGAGGGATGAAAGATAAATAATTAATTCCAAAACGTGTGAAGGTTGGTTTGCGGTAGACTGCAGTATGTAGTTGGTTGTTATTACGAGTCACAGTTACATCCACAAATGAGATAGAACCATTGTTTTCTGTGTCACACGTGAATTCAGTATTAAGGTGTTTGGAGGAGTTTAAGTAACTTAGAAATTTAGGAAAGTTCTGAGAGTGTGTAAATAAAAGAAAGGTATCATCAACATATCTTCTATAGAACATAGATTTACGAGTAAATTCACTAGGACATTCGTTTAACCACTTGGTTTTATGATGACATAAAATAGCATTAGGAAGAGTGGAGCCAAGGCAGGAACCAATAGCCACACCGTCAACTTGGACATCTAATTTATTGTTGAAAAAGACGGGAGTGTCTTTAATTACCAAGTTCAATGGGCTAGTAAATTGTTTGTTTGTTTGTTTGTTTTAGTATAATTAAGGTAAGTATCATGGTCCTTAATTAGTTTACCACAAATTATTTGAATGGTTTTATCAAGGAGGAATATTAGTTAAAAGTGACTTAATATCAAAACTAGCCATGACCGTAATTAAAAACATCTCTTCAGTTACTCACTCCTCATTCCAAGATTTTATCACAGTTAAACGTTTTTTTCCTGAAATTACCACAGGTTCTTTATGAGCTGTGAACGTTTCCCTTTGTCTCACAACACAAGGGGCAGTCACAGCCTGCACTCTAAAGACAACTTTCTTCCTTCACATAAAATTACAAGCACCTAATTACACACACCCTTCACTCAAAATTCAAAATTACCATAGCGACTCCTACACCACCCTCAGAGTCCCATCTGGGGAGGGGACCACAAGTGTTCCCAGATCGCACTGCTCTTCTGGTATCGAACCTAAGTGTCTTGACGCCCCCATCAATTTTTTCTTCATTAACTTCTGCAACATTCGCGGTCTTGGATCTAATTTTCAATCTCTAGAACAGCATCTCTCCTCTACTAAACTTCATCTTTTCCTCACTGAAACACAGGTGTCTGAGGCAATTGACAGTAGCCTTCTCTCCTACTTTCTCTATCCACATTTTCCATCCAAAGCTGGATGTTGCGTCTATGTGTGCAACGACTTAACCTGCTCTCGTGCCTACGCTCTTGAATCTTCCGAGTTTTCCACCATCTATCTACGATGATAGAATCACTCTCAAACTAAGTTTATCTGTGCTGTATACCTCTCACCTAACCTCTCTGACTATAAGAAATTTCTGACTACTAACTTCCACTAAGGAAGACATTCTGACTCTCTTATCCTGGTGAGGGGACACACGCCCACACCCTTGCCACCCACATTCCATAGCACCCCTTTCCCCGTGGGACTTAACGACGCCTCGGGCGCCAGCAGCGGCCAACCACGTGGAGTGAGGCCAACCCACGTCTCCGCCATCCGTTTGTCTCCACGGAGCTCCGGCGTGCTCCACGGTCGAGTGAGCTCAGCACCTAACGAGCCCTTTACCTTTCTGGTAAAGCTTGATTTCCCTTAACCTGTGTTTTTGTTGGCCTGTGATTCGCTGTGGTGACGTCACAGCTAAGTGTGAGTTTTGTGATTTAGACACTGAGTGTTCTTTTCTGACGTCACTGCTATGTGAGTTTTATGATTCGCTAGTGTGTACCCACTTTTCTCACTTCATTGACTTATGAGCCTTGCGATTGGCTATAGTGCATATATCACGTGTCTTACACAGATAAGTGCGTCTTTATTATGTAGATCATGTGCTTCAATGTGCTTGCATCACCCCATATGTTTTGTAGGCATGATGGCATGTCTAGAAGGGTGCGCCTTTCCCTGTGGGACTTAACGGCACCTCGGGCGCCAGCCGCGGCCAACCATGTGGAGTGAGGTTAACCCTCATCTCCGTCATCCCCTTGTCTACATGGTGCTTTGGCTTGCCCCATGGTCGGGTGGGGTCCCAGGACCTCACGAGCCCTTTACCTTTCTGGTCTCATGACTTCCCTTCACCTCACAAGCCCCGGCCGTGATCTGAGCCAGCCCAGCAACCACCCCATCATCAAGAGTCCTTGCCCGCCTTGCCTCGATGGCGAACATGCGAGTCATCGTCCAGCCTGCCTCAAGGTTGGACATGCGTCTCCTGGCGACTCACTTTAATATTTTGCACAGTTTATTTCATTAATATAACTATAGCTGCTTTATAACTGTATTTCTTTGGCCACCACGTCTACACAGTACTAGAAGCAGATTTACCTAGTACACTCTTCCCTTTTCCGGAGATCTCCATTCTTGGAGACTTCAATGTTCACCACCAGTTTTAGCTTTCCACTCTCTTCACTGATCATCCTGGTGAGCTTTACTATCCTCCATGACCTAGAACAGTGGTTCCCAAACATTTTTAAGTCGTTACCCACTTTTCATACATGATCCTTGTCCATGGCCCACCACCAAGCTTAACCCATGACTACACTGGCTGTCAACAGCCTTACACTCATTAGATCATATAAAAACCACTCTAGCAAATCTTTTTTTTTTTTAGGTATTAATAAAGAAATTTGTAGTTTGCCTTTGCTGAATCTCAAGTATTTATTGAAGTGGCAGTAAAGAAGTAACATAATGCACATAAAAAAGATAACTGTCTATACTTAGAGTAATCAATAAATGGCATTATTGCGAAAAACTGTTTCAACAATAAGCAAACAAAAAACAAAATAAAACAAAATTCCACTGGTTTAAAAGTGTATTAATTCCACGCCATATGATCTGATCTTTGAATCTGACAAATCTGATGACTATAATTCTGAAGTGAAATGCAATCATAGGGAGTCATAATTAACTGCCACATCCATGGCCTTCAGTGGCCACACACCCACCTCCTCCCAGACTATTTGCTTATGAACATTCATGTCAGGTTCATGTTTCCTTCACTTGAACCCCATTGCACTCAGTGAGATGGGTGATGCTGCAAAACAAGCTTCTTGATTCATGGTTTTTGTTTCACTCAAAGTACACCGTAGGTCATGCTTCACTTCAAGTCTGTTGTGATATTTCGTTTTAATGTGGAACAATTGAGAGGATGCAGCCTCACGGGAATCAGTTCATGAAAATGGTGGGGGTGTAGAAAAGTCATTTGTCTATGTAGTGTAGCCATTTGTACTGAACCTGTAGTTTTCCTCCACTGGCTGCCTACCTGCTAAGCACCTTTGGTTTAATATATACATTTCCTTAGATTATGGCCCGCAAATTCTGCTACATGGCCCCCCAAGTGGGCCATGGCCCTCAGTTTGGGATCCACTGACCTAGAACAAATGGTGCAACACTCTACACATATCCCTGATCTTCGAGATATGCTCAATATTCTTGATCTTTTCCTAACCTCTAATTCTTCTATTTATGCTGTTACTCTGTTTTCTCCGTTGGGCTCCTCCGATCAGTCTCATATCTGTATCTTGAATTTCGCTCCAATCCCTCCTCAGGATCCCCTAAGCAGAGGTGCCTCTGGCGTTTTCCCTCTGCTAGTTGGGGGGACCTGATGAGGTATTTTCCTGATTTTCCTTGGAATGGCTACTACTTCCATGTCAGAGACCCGTTCCTGTTTGCCGAGTGCATAAAAGAGGTGACTGCCATAAAGACGGACATTCCTCACGCTTTTTATCAAACTAAACGCTCCAGACCATGGTTTAACACAGCTTGTTCTGGTACTATACATGATAGACAGGTGGCCCATAAAAGGTACTTGAGCCTTCCATCACCAGAATTTCATGCGATTTGTATTTCTGTCGAAACCATGCCAAGTCTGTTCTTCAAATATCCAAAAACTCCTTCATTAATAGAAAGTGTCAAAGTCTTTCAAGATCTAATTCCCCTCGTGACTTCTGGTACCTAACCTCAATAGCTTCGCTTCTTCTTCTTCCTCTCCTGTATTTCAACAGGATGGCACCACTGCTATCACATCTATCTCTAAAGCTGAGCTTTTCGCTCAAGCATTTGCTGAAAACTCTACCTTGAACGATTCAGGGTTTGTTCCTCCCTCTCCTCCACCCTCTGACTATTTCATGCAACCTATTAAAATTCTTCGCAATGATGTTTTCCATGCCTTTCCTGGTATAATCCCTCGGAAAGCTTATGGATCTGATGGGGTCCATCTTATTGTTCTCTGAAACTGAGCCTCCGTGCTTGCACCTTGCCCAGTCAAACACTTTCAACACTGTCTGCCAACATCTACCTTTCCTTCTTGTTGGAAGTTTCCCTACATTCAGCCTCTTCCTAAAAAATGTGACCGTTCTAATCGCTCAAACTACCATCCTACTGCTTTAATCTCCTGCCTATCCAAAGGTTTATTATCTATTTTCAACAGGAAGATTCTTAAACATCTATCACTTCACAACCTTCTATCTTATTACCAGTATCGGTTCTGTCAAGGCCGCTCTGCTGGTGATCCGGGTTTTCTTACTGAGCCTTGGTCATCAATTTTAGAGATTTTGATGCATTTTTTTTTTATTTTGATATGCTGTTGCCTTAGACATATCAAAAGCTTTTGATAGAGCCTTGCACAAAGCTTTGATTTCCAAACTACCTTTCTACAGCTTCTATCTTTCTCTCTGTAACTTCATCTCAAGTTTCCTTTCTGATCGTTCTGTTGCTGCTGTGGTAGACGGTCAGTTATTCTCCTTAATTTATTAACAGTGGTGTTCCTAAGGGTTCTGTGCTGTCACCCACTCTCTTCATATTATTCTTCAATGATCTTCTAAACCAAACTTCTTCTCCTACCCACTCTTACGCTGATTATACCACCCTGCACTTTTCCAAGTCTTTTCGTAGACGTCCAACCCTTCAGGAAGGAAACAGTTCACGCAGGGAAGGCACAAAACACCTGACTTCTGATGTCTCTCTGCTATTTCTGATTGGAGCAAAGCAAGCTTAGTATTGTTCAGTGCCTCAAAAATTCAATTCCTCCATCTATCAACTTGAAATACAACCTTGCAGACAACTATCCCCTCTTTTTCATTGACACTCAGCTGTCCCCCCTTCTACGCTGAACAACCTCGGTCAGTCTTTTACTTATAATCTGAACTGGAAACTTCGCATCTCATCTCTAGCTAAAACAGCTTCTATAAAGTTAGGTGTTCTGAGACGTCTCCGCCAATTTTTCTCACTCCCCTCCCCAGCTGCTAATCCGTCCCAGGAGCATAATTCGTCTAAGTCTGCAGTATGCTTCACAAGGCTTTGGGGGGGGGGGGGATTTCCGCTCATACCGCTCTTCTAGTCAGGGTGGAATCAAAAGGTTTTCGTCTCATCAACTCCTCTCCTCTAACTGTCTTCAGCCTCTTTCTCATTGTCACAATGTTGCATCTCATAATACCTTCTGTCACTATCTTCATGCTATCTATTCTTCTGTTCTAGCTAACTGCATGCCTCCTCTCCTCCCGCGGCCTCGCTGCACAAGACTTTCTTCTTTCTCTCACCCCTTTTATGTCCACCTCTCTAAATATAAGAGTTCACCGGTATTCTCAAACATTCATCCCTTTCTCTGGTAAACTCTGGAACTCCCTGTCAGCTTCTGTATTTCCACCTTCCTATGACTTGAACTCAATCAAGAGGGAGGTTTCAAGACACTTATCCTTCAATTTTTGAGTATCGCTTTGGACCCTATTTTGGGGACTGGCATCTCAGTGGGCTTTTTTTTTTTTTTTCTCATTGGATTTTTGTTGCTCTTAGCCGGTGCCCCTCCTACATAAGAAAAATAATAATAAATAAATAAATAAATAAATAAATAAAATCTGATGACTCCATTATTATCAATAAACCAGACAAGGGTACTGTTATGAATAAAAAAGATTACTTTATAAGAGCTGAACGTATTTCAGATGACTCTTCCAAGTTTAGATTAATTAGAGATAAACCTTTCCATTGCATTACTAAATCTGAAGACAAGTTAAACTTCTGAGACAACTCCTTAAACTGAAGGTTATCACTAAAGATATTTTTAACCACCTGTTCACAAGTGGTTCGTCTTTAGGCATCCTCTATAGCCTTGCGAAAACGCACAAAGTCGACAACCTTATTCGGCCCATTCTGAGTACCATTAATACATTTAATTATATATTAGCTAAATATTTCGTCCCCATACTAGAAGCACTAACGTCAAATAAGTTTATCTTAAAATATTCTTATGATTTCGTTAAAGAAATAAATAAATTATAAGTTCATAATTCGGTCATGGCTAGTTTTGATATTAAGTCACCTTTTATTAATATTCCTCTTCATGAAACCATTCATATATTTTTTTAAATTATTTAAGGACCATGACAAGTACCTTAATTATAATAAAAACAACAATTTACAAGGCTTGGCAACTAAAGACTTCCCCTTCTTGTTCAACAATAAACTATGTATCCAAGTTGGCGGTGTGGCTATTGGTTCCTCCCTTGGCCCCACTTTTGTTAGTTTTTTTTTTTTTTGTCATCATACAACCAAGTGGTTAAACGAATGTCCTAGTGAATTTAAAGCTATGTTCTACTGAAGATATGTTGATGATACCTTTTCTTTTATTTACACACCCTCAAAACATCCCTAAATTTCTCAGTTACTTAAACTCCAAACACCTTAATATTGAATTCACGTGTGATACGGAAAAACGTTGGTTCTATCTTGTTTCTTGATGTAATTGTGACTCATACATACTGCAGTCTACCGTAAACCAACTTTCACAGGTTTGGGGATTAATTATATTTATCTTTCATCCCTCGATTGTTTAAGACTAATGCTATAAAATCCTCTTATTTCGATGCTACGCTTTATCTTCTAACTGGTTTACTTTTGATCATGGGGTCAACTTCTTAAGGACATTTTTCCACAATAACGGCTTCCCGTTCAGCATCATCAATAATACTATCTACTATTTTTTTAGAAAGCATAGTAAGTCTGCCTCCCTCTAATAACACACAGATGACACACAAGAAATACATAAAATTACTTACTATGGCCATCTTAGCTACACTATCAGAAAGAGACTTACTACCACACTTAAAACAAAATATCCTGACACCAAGTTCATATTTATTTTTACTAACACGTTTACTATTGCCTCTTTTTTTTTTTTTTTTTATTCAAAGGCAGTATTCCTATTGGATTTATCGCTAACATCATTTATGAATTTACATGTTGGAGTTGCAAGACTTGATATACGGGAGAAACCGACAGAAATCTAATTCATAAAATCAGTGAACATAAAGGTACTTAAATGCATACACAGAAACAATTAGCTCATCCCCCCTTTTCAACAATAAGAACACATTCACACACACATAATCATACGTTTTCGAGAAGGATTTTAGTGTATCAAATAAAGCTGACGCAATACACACAGTAATATTAGAAGCTATTTACATTAAACACCTGAAACCTGAATTAAATAACCAACTGTTTTCATCACAATTATATCTCTTATAAACTATGCTCGAAGCTTTGGGGTTCCGGGTTAGTAATTAATCTAGTTCTCACACCGCCGCTCTGGGTCAGTCTTCACCACACCACAGGCGAGAACACACAAGGTTTGTCTATACCTCCATACCTTTGTTTTGCTTTATATTTTCTTTTTTTCTTTGTCATGTATAAGGTACTGCTGATAAATTAATTTCACTTTTTTCTCTCTCTTTTTTCGTTAGCATCCTGTCCTTTTTGGTTACCGTTATGTTATGTCTTTTTTTTTTTGCCCCAATTGTGATTTGATATTTTATGATTTTTTCTTTCTGCTTAATTTTTATCATTTTTTAGCCTGATGATGCCTTCTGTGAAGGTAAAACGTTGCAATATAACCTTATATATATATATATATATATATATATATATATATATATATATATATATATATATATATATATATATATATATATATATATATATATATATATATATATATATATATATAGAGCACATCGTTCTTTGGTGTATTCTTTGGTGTATTTTGGCCAAAACCTTATGGCTCCTGTATTACCTACTTAGATTGATTGGTCCGGTACTGTTGCTAACTCATATACAGTACTATCGAATCCACGCCCTCTAAACTGTACAAATATAGCTCTATTCCGTGCCAGTAATCTCCTCGATCGCTGTGTTCTGACTCTAGGACTGCCTCAGCCGAACTGAACCGTGGGAACGGAAGCGCACAGGAGGTGGTGTGTGTGTGTGTGTGTGTGTGTGTGTGTGTGTGTGTGTGTGTGTGTGTGTGTGTGTGTGTGTGTGTGTGTGTGTGTGTGTGTGTGTGTGTGTGTGTGTGTGTGTGTGTGTAATAATAATAATAATAATAATAAACGGTTTATTCTTCAGGCAGTTAACAAACTGAAAATGTACAGAAGGGGTGGGAAAATACTTAACATTTATCCTAAAGCTAAGTCTAATCTAGAAGGGAAATACTATTGACTGATGGCTCGCACAATGGTGGGAATCGCGCTGAGTCTGTACTGGTCCATGCGCGGCGCCTTTAGGGGCGTTATCTTGTTGTGGTGTCTGGTGGCACGGGCCGGCCGAGGCGCGTCAAGCGGCAGCTTGTGTCTGAGACGTGGATGATGCAGCAGTCCCCTTGCAAACTTTTCCAGAGCCTCTCGGTGTCTGGTGTGTGTGTGTGTGTGTGTGTGTGTGTGTGTGTGTGTGTGTGTGTGTGTGTTTTCCTTTGCTATATGTGCAACTTAAATAGAAATTCATTTATACTTTACCATATAACTGCCATGAAGAAAAACGGTCAAATAAGACGCAGGGTTTCAATATTCACTAACGCCCCATACGAGTATAATGACATCTCGGCAAAGGAACTGTGTTTTAAGATGCAGGCGCGAGGTTTTCCAGCAGTATCTGTAACCACCATATTATTCCAGTATATTGTGTTTATTATAAAATACAAACAACCAGATCGCCTGTGTTTCAGTGGCGGGACACGGGGACGACATGATGTACCTCAGTCAGGCCTCCCCACACCCGGTTCCAATGCATCGCCGACAGGACCTCCACATGCAAGATATTCTCGTTACTCTCTGGACTAACTTTGCATCCACGGGGTATGTGGGAAATGTAAGTTTTTATTAACTTAACATGAAAGGCAGAAGATGTGCTTCAACACTAGTTTTTCTTTTTCTTCAGGAACCCAACTATCAATGGCACCTTGGGTTTTAGATGGACTCCAGTGACACCCAAGAGACCTCTCAGTTATCTGTCTCTCACCGTCACCCCTAACATGCAGAAAGTGGATAGAGTGGTATGTGCAAGCTACCAGCTTGTTTTCTGTCACTGGCCACAAAAACCTAACATTTTCACGGCCACACATCTTTCTTTTCACATTCGTCTCGTTTAACTTCTTGATAAAAATCATTAAAATATCTTTCCAAAACATTCAGTATACATAATACGACTACCAAAATGGATTATTTTACCAAGACTTCTGGAACACCCTGCCGACCAAGAACACCAAGGTGCTCTACCCCGAGCGTTTCCTCGAATACATTGACGACTACGAGACATCCCTGCCCTTTCAACAGAGCTGCCCTTCGGAACTCTATGCACTAGACACGTGCGGTACGAAATGAGTTAGAGATCAGATAAGTCCTCTTTGTAATCTTTCGTTGCTGTTTTCTCTTATCCTAATTCTTCTTTAGCCTTTACAAAGCAAAAAGTAAGTAAAGACCGGCCAATCCCAAAGCTAATAAAAGCTTAAGTACATAAGCGTTAGGAATCTCGTTTTCTTTAAATGAGTTTCAGCTGGGAAAAGTGAAATGGTACTGACACTCCAGTCCACCAGAGCATTTGTCTTCTACACCCTATGCTTTAATAATACATACCATAGCTCATAACGTACGAGTATATATACGTGTTGTCTGAAACATTCGCAGTTGCCTTAAAATCTGGTTTGCTGAGTAAATAAAGTGAGTGGTCTTGGACAGTGTTTCACATAGAGCAATATAAAAAGTGACATATCCAAGTGATCAGTGTTACCCCTGCTCTCCTCTTAGCATATGCTAATGACACTTATGCTAGGTTCAATTTGGGAGTACGAACATTTCCACATAATTCGAAAACTGACAAAAAAAAAAAAAAAAAGACTAGGGCACTTGTAAATAAACATTACAATCAATGGTACGTCAATTAGATCGCTAAATCAGTGAATGACAAAGTGAATTCAATACTAACAAGTAAAGACAAATGCAAAACATTACGCATTGAGAGCAATATCGATCATGTTTAGCATTTAATGAATGGTGAACAGCTTTCTCAGTGACATGGGAAAACGATTTCTGAATTGTAAATTTAGGTGACTTTCCCCCCCCCCCTGCCTGCACTGCTCTAAGGAAGCTGAACCCGCTTTTAAATTTGTTGGCTTTACTGAATTTTGTTTCAGTAATAAATCAGAAACAGTTATATAGAAAATCTATAATTTGCTGGTTCGACACAATCTAGAGTACCACATTTGATTTTCGTTGTCATATTAGAGAAAAGAGAAAGTATTTATAGATTAAAATTAAATATTACAAATTCTACCAAACTGAAATATAAGTATTATAAATAAAGATTTAAAAAGATAAATTAATTTAGTAACTCAGTGCAAGAAACATGGTGACCGAATAAAAGTGTTAAAAATATTCAATATATTACAAACATCAATGCCAAAAATAATTTTACTGTCGATCATGCAAATTTTTCAAGAATATGTAAGTTTTAAGATAAGAAGATTGGAAATAAGATAAGGAGGAATCTAAACTTCTAGGTTGATCTGAGTGAGAGAATCTGGGATAATGAAAGTGCATGATGTGGAGCATCTGAATGAGAAACTGGTTGAGGACTTGAGGAGTGCTGCTGAGAACCAGATAGGGTTTGTGAGAATAGGCAGAAGAAAGAATGTATGTAAACCATGCTGGAATGATAAAATCAGAGTGGTTAGGATGGAGCGAAAGAGAATGAGTAGAGAGTGTAGATTGCTGAGGAAAAAGAGGCATGAAAGCAATGAGCCGAAAATGAGTATCAGAATGCATGGGCAATGTATGTGAAGCAGCAGCGGTTGACAAGACAAATGATAATGAATGCTAAAGTAAAGAGTGAAAGGAGTACAAGACAATCTTTAAGGGAGAAAAGTATGGAAGGTGGCTGTGAATGATACAAGTTCATGAGAGGTGAGAATATGTCAGGCAGTGTTGGTGTGGAGAGTCTGAAAGTAGATGGTGTAGTTATAACAGAGAAGGAGAGAATCAGGAAGGCAATCAAAGGGTTCTGGGAAGAAGTAAGTGGGGTACGTGAGATGTTGTGTGAGAGAATCTGTGACACTGGAAGGGAAGAATGCAGATGGATGAAAGAATCAGCAGGGAGGAAGTGGAGAGGTGTGTGAGAAGGCAGAAGAATGGAAAGGCAGCATGTCGTGTGACCTGCTGCCTTGCTTAAGAGTGATCCCGAGTCACCTGTAACACCAAGATCAAGAATATATATATATATATATATATATATATATATATATATATATATATATATATATATATATATATATATATATATATATATATATATATATATATATATATATATATATATATATATATATATATATATATATATATATATATATATATATATATATATATATATATATATATATATATATATATATATATATATATATATATATATATATATATATATATATATATATATATATATATATATATATATATATATATATATATATATATATATATATATATATATATATATATATATAATATATATATATATATATATATATATATATATATATATATATATATATATATATATATATATATATATATATATATATATATATATATATATATATATATATATATATATATATATATATATATATATATATATATATAATATATATATATATATATATATATATATATATATATATATATATATATATATATATATATATATATATATATATATATATATATATATATATATATATATATATATATATATATATATATATATATATATATATATATATATATATATATATATATATATATATATATATATATATATATATATATATATATATATATATATATATATATATATATATATATATATATATATATATATATATATATATATATATATATATATATATATATAATATATAATATAATATATATATAATATATAATATAATATAATATATATATATATATATATATATATATATATATATATATATATATATATATATATATATATATATATATATATATATATATATATATATATTGTGCCATCGGCTATTGCAATGTTATTCTAAGAACTATACGAATAGCAGTGAGGTGATCATGGATATTGAAGAACTTTATGAAAAAAAAAAACTATCTATGCAATTTCAAACAAACGGCGTTATAAACACACCACTGCCCACATGTGATAACCAGTGAAACTACTGTTTATCATGGTGGACAAAGATATACTGATAATCGAACACTGGATGCTGATATAAACCCATCAGCCTTTATCCGATTTTGCTGAGGGTGACAAAATTTGGCATTTAATTGTCGTCTAGCAGCTCCCAGTCCCATTCACAACTCGCTGGCTGGCAGCCACATCATATGGACGCACATTTATTCTTAGAACACAGCTGCTGTGAAATTGGGTTCGAGTGGGAAAGGACATCTGCGTGAGCTCCACCACTGCCGCACAACACTTTTTCACGACAACCAAGGTGAGACATGAACACAATTTTTAGTTATTTCGTGAATGGTTTACAAACCACAGAGGAACTAAGGTACGAAAAAATAGGCACTGAAGCCACACAGCTCCATCTCAGGAACAGACCTGAAACTTATTCCCTTGGGATTTCATGATATAATTTCTTATTCTTACCAGACTTGTAGTAGGTCTAGATACATTTTTTCCAAACTATAAGCAGACTTCTCGCTCGAAAAGAGAATCCCTTACCTTGCAACAAAATGTACGCAAGCACCACTCCTTTATTTCAAATTTTAAAGGTCTCTGAGCTGACTGAAAATGTAAAAGTAATAGCGCACAACATATATCAATAGTACGTAAAGTTTAGGGCACACGCTGTACCTGCGCGTGGCCTCGGAGCTCATTTCTGTCTCATTGACATCAGAGACTGAGGTGGATGATATCTCTTGACTCTTGACACAACAACTGTAAAGTCTTGGCGCCCACAGGTTACCTTCCCCAAGTTTATCAGCCAACCCATAAGAAGGATGAACAACATATCCAAAAAATATATCCAGTAACTTTGCTTCTTCTTCTTTCACTCCTTTATCTCAGCCAGATGGCACCACTGCTATCACATCTATCTCTAAAGCTGAGCTTTTCACTCATACCTTTGCTCAAAACTCTACATTGAACGATTCAGTGCTTGTTCCTCCCTCTCCTCCTCTGATTACTTCATGCTACCGATTAAAATTCTTCGGAATGATGTTTTCATCACCATGCTGGCCTAAACCCTCGGAAGGCTTATAGACCTGATGGGGTCCCTCTTATTGTTCTCCAAAACTGTGCCTCCATGCTTGCACCTTGCCTAGTCAAACTCTTTCAACTCTGTCTGTCAATATCTACCTATCCTCCTTACTGGATTCAGCCTGTTCCTAAAAAGGATGACCTTTCTAATCCCTCAAACTACCGACCTATTGCTTTAATTTCCTGCCTATCTAAAGTTTTTGAGTCTATCCTCAACAGGAAGATTCTTAAACATCTATCACTCCACAACCTTTTATCTGATCGCCAGTATAGGTTCCATTAAGACTACTGGTGATCTGGCATTCCTCACTGATTCTTGGTCATCCTCTTTTAGAGATTTTGGGGAAACTTTTGCTGTTGTCTTAGACATATCAAAAGCTTTTTATAGTCTGGCACAAATCTTTGATTTCCAATCTACCCTCCTACGGCTTCTAACTGTAACTTCATTTCAAGTTTCCTTTCTGACCGTTCTATTGCTGCTATAATGTTCCTCAGGGTTCTGTCCTGTAACCCAGTCTCTTCCTATTATTCATCACTGATCTTCTAAACCAAACTTTTTGTTTGGTTTAGAAGATCCTTTCTCTTTCTGCCTAACAATCTCCATCTTTTTATATTTCGACATATCATATATATAATATTTCCAAAATAAAAATGAACATTCAAATCTTTGTATCTTCTGATCTTCGACAAGATTATGGCATGTGCCTTCAATAAATTAAGTCATATCCACTGAAACTCATCAAAGAATTGAAGATCTGTGTTACAGTAAAATAGCACTAAATGAAAAACACTGAGAAAAAAAAATCAATAGACACATACGTGGGAATGTAGAGCATGTTAAAAAAAAAAACAGGCATCTGTCTAGTGAGGCTCCAGCAGACATTCATTAACAGCGTTCACACAAGACGTCAACGACAGCTATTACCTTGTAACAGAGAAAACTGATGCCATACTGTATCTGCAACACAAAACTCTAAACATAAAGTCTGCATTCAACGGTTATGACAAATGGCATTCCTGCTAACCTCGACCATCCCGGGGTACAAACGTCAGCGATATATTGGTACCTGACCCAAAGATCTACAGAGACTTCTCACCTAAGGTATTATTGGTTCTGGTACCTAAAAAGTATCTTGGTTTGAACAAGTAAAAACTGATTGGAGAATCTGACCATTGTCTATTAGCAGAATGATACCAGTAATTACAATAGTGGCGGCATTAGTGGCCTTGACCGCGGCCGCGCAGCCATCGCCACTAGTGACGCTTAAGCAAGGCACCATCCTGGGATCACGAGAAAAGACCATCAACGGCCGAGTGTACTACTCCTTCAAGACCATTCCCTATGCCAGGCCACCCGTTGGATCCCTCAGACTCAAGGTGAGACACGTTATTACAGTCACAACGAACTGTCCTCCAGCATAGTGACGTCCTGCACGTCCAGAAAAACTACCCACGCATATTTGTATCCCTTGTTTTTTCTCAGAATCCCGAGCCGGCACCCGAGTGGAACGGCGTCAGGAACGGCTCACAACCCTTTCCGATGTGTCCACAGTCTCCCATCTTCCTTATGAGTGATTCTGTCGTGGGCCAAGAAGACTGTCTTTACCTCAATGTCTATACACCAAGGGTAGGATGACCAGCCTACTTTACCTTCCTGATACCATCGTGTGTGTGTGTGCGTGTGTGTGTAGTAATAATAATAATCATAATAATATTCGATTTATCAATCTTGCAGCCTTACAGGCTGAAAATCCACATGATACACATACTTATATACTAACATGCATACTACATCTTAAGTATACATTTAACCCTAAGGATGTATCCCTAAGGATGTACCTTACAAATTGTAAGTGTGACTGCCAGATGGCGCAGGTCAACTTAGTAGACAAGGCCCGGAGTGGCCCTGTGTGTATTTTTCTATTCAGTTTGTTTCTCCTACCCAGCAGAGGGTTACAACTTCCGATTTACAGCAAGTATCTAATCACTGCTAGGTGAACAGGGGCTACACTGTAAAGAAGTCCGCCGTGTGTGTGTGTGTGTGTGTGTGTGTGTGTGTGTGTGTGTGTGTGTAAATCATCACAATCATAATAGTATTATCCTTAACGTTGATTTCATTATTAACAGCCTTTACTGATTCAGTGCGAGAAGAATCCTGAACTTTTTAGCAATGCATCTCAATTCGGTGATAACTTGCACAGATCCCCCTATGCAAGGTTTGTCTTGTTTCTCACTGTCGGTCTTGGCTCCATTCTTTATTCACCTAGCTGCATGTCAGCTATAAATTTTATGTATCGCATGATTTCCCAACATCTTTCTTGCGTCATCTGCAATAATGTATACTATTCCATAAAAAGATCAAGCATACATACACAGTTACAATAATTAACTTCTCTGTTAAATCTCCATTTCCTTGTAAGTGTCATAGCTTTCAGTTGCAAAAGGCAACCGACAATAACTGTTACACAAGGCTGGTGGTGACGTGCAAAGTTGCCTCAGGGTCCCCCATCCCATCCTCAGCTCTTGATATCACTTGCTTCCTACTGCACAGCAGGAACTTTTCATCGAGCTCCATAATAGGTCTTACTCATCAACAGCGAAATAGGAAGAAACTTAAGAAGATTAAAAAGAACTTCTTCCTATCAGTCGGCACCAAAAAAAAGATGACAAATTATCAGTTGGTGTGAGCGTCCGTGCGCCATTCAATTAGTTTCATCCAGTCGCATGGGAGGGCGGAGCAATGATATTCTCTGACATGGCAACTCAAAACAGACAATGGCCTTGGGCACACTCACACATAGATATGATTGTTGAATAATAAGATATTGTTTGTGAGTGCTTTCTCGAGTTCCCTTCCACAAATTACTGTTACATATCACCTACCAGTGGATACTAAACCGCCTATTATTGGTGATGAAATAACGTCTGTGGTTCAGGTGTGCCGGGGAATAAAAACATAAGAAACCATTAGAATTGCTGGAGTTAGAGAGAGAGAATTGTGTACTGGTGGTACATGAGCTTCTGAGATGGTGGCGACACCATCTATCGCAGGACAGAAAGCGAGACCTGTGCTCGGAAGGAAAGATGCTAAGCAAACCTTGAACGTAACGAAAAAGATAAATAAAATGTAATCCTCAACTACCAGGAAGAGAACTGAAAGAAAGGAACCGCTGTGTTCTTGGTGGTGGGTCTCTGAAATGTTTATAACATTACGATTTCGGTCACATCTCTGAACATCCTGATCCATCAGTACACAATTCTCTCTCTAACACTCCGACTCTCTAACAAGGAAACCACAGACGCTATTTCGTCACCAATAATAGGCGGTTTAGTACCCACTGGTGGGTGATATGGAAAGATATGTAACAGTAATTTGTGGAAAGCAAGTCGGGAAAGCATGCGTGAAAAAACATGTCTTTATCACTTAACTATCAAATCTATATAAAAACCATCAACGTGTGAGTGTACTCAAGGTCACCATCAGTCTTAAATTGCTATGTCAGATAATATCATTGCTCCGCTCTCCCATACAACTGGATTAAACCAGGTTGATGGTGCACAGACGCTGACACTATCGGAGAATTTTGTCATCTTTTACTAGCGCCGCTTCAACTTCAGTTCCTTGGCCGTGACTAAACCGTCTTTCTTCACTTGAATTCTTAGTATGTCTTCACCTTCCTGTCCACCATTTTTCTCACCGGAATGGCGTATCTTGCGAGAGCAGTGACAGCTTTCTTTACATAAGGAACAGCTGTCGCTCACCTTCATAATCTTCTTCCTATTTCGTAGTTTCTAAGTGTTTCACTTTGCTAAATTAAAGTCAAAAGGCTGGCTGTGTACTATGCTAATACCTCTTACGCTGACTGTACCGTCTAAAAAAAAAAAAAGGCACATCAATACTAATCACCCCCATTTTTTTACAAAAAAAAAATAAATAAATAAAATATTCCAATAAACTGACACCACAATGCTCACGGACCAACCATTTAGTAGTCATGCTATCCACTCAACAGTCGGTCCGCGTGTATCGATGAATGGAAATGTGGTCCACATTCGACTGTAAATCCATCCAAACCTGCACTTTCACACACACTGGGGCGAGCAGCACAATCACAAGCACAAATACATGCACGCACACACGAGATGTGACTTTTCCAGCCGTACAAGTCGAACCTGCCTGTCATGGTGTTCATTCACGGTGGTGCTTTCAAGATCGGATCAGCCATGAATTCTGCTACTCCATCGCCGTTAATGCAGAAAGACGTAGTGGTGGTCTCCATGAACTACCGCCTGGGCGCCCTTGGTACGTGGGGTTTGTGTGCATTGAACAACGAATAGGGAGCATCAGGGACTTCTTTCTTATAGAGCGTAAAGTGAGTGTGATGTGCATTTCAAGACTGTGATTTATTAAAAAGTTTCGTCTTCTCTATTCATAAAATAATCGTCAATTATAAACATTTAAATTTTACTCAATGTGAACCTTAGTTTCGAATATCTTTTCGTGATCTTTTTAATCATTATCTTCTCTCAAAAAACGACTTTTTCAGTGTGCATTCCTCCAGAGTTTCTGGCAGTATTATACTAGTACAGCAACGAAGTACAATCGATATAGGTGAATAACGAAAAGGGGTAAGTATTTGACGATTACCATGCTCCATAAAAATTTCTAATAAATATTTCTTCTTCCAGGCTTCCTCTCAACGGGAGACAGTGTTTTGCCAGGAAATCTTGGTCTCAAGGACCAGACACTAGCCCTCCAGTGGGTGCAAGACAACATTAATGAGCTCGGCGGCGACCCCAAACAGGTCACCATATTTGGTATTAGTGCAGGAGGAGTCTTATCACACCTGCACATCCTCTCCCCGAGCTCAGAAGGTGAGGCAACATCGACGCAACAGATTATTTACATTTGCACTGCTTCACATCCTAAAATAAGTAAGGTCTTAACATTCGAAAGCTTTCAGGGTTGTTCCAGAGAGCCATCCTGCAGTCAGGCACGGCACTAATGGCAGGAAGTTACGTTCCCGCTAAGAAGGGCGCCATCAGCATCAGCAAGGCACTCAACTGTACCGGCGAGAAAAGCCAGCAACTCTTGGCGTGTTTCATGAATGCATCTGTCGAGAACCTGGTGAAAGCCCAGAGCAGTTTGACTGTGAGTGCTACTGCTGATACGTTAAATAAATGCCAGTTATCTCCTGGTGGGACTAAACTGTTTAGATCTCATTTTATTCATTTACACAATGTTCATGTAAACCTCCTGCTTCCCATTATTCAATGTCTTTCACATGCTAACGTGCTTTCACGTGCTAACGGTTCCCTAGATTGCTCAAGGCACCAGAAGTATCTTTCTGCAGGAATGGTTCGATCTTCCTTTCACTGTGGGTGTCCAAGTGGACGGAACCTTCTTGCCTGACTACCCGGCCGTCCTACTCAAGTCTGGGCGGTACAACAAAGTAGATGTGATGATCGGATGGACTAAGGACGACGGTAACTTTATTACAACAGGTAATTAACTATTTAAACGAAAGGAAAGTGCCATGCAAACAGACTAAAGGAAATCTTCAACATACATGTTCATTGCTTTATATATGAATTCCCACTTCATTTTCGTATTGTAACATAATCCCAATAGATATTTCACGTCTTTTAATTCTAAATTAAATTCCCAGAATTAAATATCAGTTCCTTAATCACAAGTTCACAACCACAAGGTGTCCTTAAACCTAATTACATTCATGACGATACACATATTAATCTCTAGTATTCTGATCTCCAGGACATCGACTAGCCTTGTTTGATGCACGTGTACCAAGTGTACGCCTCAAAAAAAAAAAAAAAATTACTCAAAGCTGATTTAGGCATTTACTGATAAAATTATCATAGCTATCACAGCATATACTATTCATGATTTAAACAAGACGTTTTCATAAATCTTCTAATTGTTTAAGGTCTGTTCAGTAAGAAAGGCGAAGAAGAGTTGTCGCAATTAAACGAAAATTTTCAAAAAGTGGGGCCAATCATATTCTCGCTAACGGAGGAACAGGACCCCGTCTATCTGGCTCAGCGAATGTTGTTTCAATATATAGATGACGTCAACGTGACGCTGGACAACGAAGCTGCCTTCACCAATGTAAGTGTTGGAGAAGGTGAAGAGAATTTCACACACACACACACACACACACACACACACACACACACACACACACACACACACACACACACACACACACACACACACACACACACACACACACACACACACACACACACACACACACACACACAGCACATCACATCACAGCACAGCACAGCACAGCACAATCCGCCGTACATTTAAACCTTAAATTAAAGTAAAGGAAAAGACACCATACATGTAGGAGTATAGGGTATTTTTTCTTCCACTGAATCCTGGAGTTTGTAACGTAACACGTTCAACACACACACACACACACACACACACACACACACACACACACACACACACACACACACACACACGCCGTATAATACATGTGAATGTATTGCTTTCTTTCCCAGCCAAGTCGTTATACGATAAGCAACTTATCCCCTTTTACCACAAGCTTCTGACGGATTTCCTTTTCGTCAAACCTGGCGTACAATCAGCTGATATCCACGCTAAAACACCAGACAAGAAGACCTTCATGTACAAACTTGAACATTGCCTTGAGAAGTCGCTCTTTCACGTCCTAACAAACACTTCCATCAAGAGAAAAAGTAAGTAGACCTTTCATTTTTGTCAAGAATGAGTGATAGTTATACATTATCGCTGTAGAAGAATCAACATGCATGCATATAATAATGATGTCTGAGGATATTAATTATATAAAACTACTGTAACCACAACACAAAATAAGCCATGAGGAACAACCTACTGGCAGCAGAGCACAAAGCGCCACTCTGTTATCCAAACAAAGAATGTTTTCGCCTCTTACAGTAACAGGGAGACACAAAATGTTCACTTCCCCCCCTCTCTCTCTCTCTCTCTCTCTCTCTCTCTCTCTCTCTCTCTCTCTCTCTCTCTCTCTCTCTTACTTTATTTTTTCATATTTAAAATGGTTCCTCCGTAAGAAAATTGCCAATGGATAGATGCAATACAGCAGGAATATAAATTCGAACACCTCATTGCATGCTGTTTGTCAGTAATAATAAAATTTATCTCTATCAGAGATCTATACTTGTCTATGAACCGTTAGAATTTGAGAAATAAATCTGTCTGTCAGACAGTAAAGCTGTTCTCTCTCTCTCTCTCTCTCTCTCTCTCTCTCTCTCTCTCTCTCTCTCTCTCTCTCTCTCTCTCTCTCTCTCTCTCTCTCTCTCTCTCCATTGTGAACTTCATTTAAATGTGACAGGTTTCCTTTTAGATATATTTTCCATAATCTATGATGCTATATTTCTATTCTTTAGTTTAGCATTGGCGGCTTTTGCTGCTCGGGCAACAGCTCTTGAGGAGTCCAGTAATGGCCCCCCTTCTAACTTTTTCTTTCAAAAAATACTTATTTACTGAGTAAATAATCTTTTTCTTGGCTATGGAGGTGAGGAGAGCGAGCGGGAGAGGCCGTTTCCATTCTGGCTGGTGGCGCAAGAGGGAGTGTCCATGGTACTCTGACCATGTGACATCACTTGGTCACCCATGGAGACTAGACAACGCCTGGAGGAAACGTTGCCTAGTATTGTGGTGTTTGCAAAAAACAATGCAAGTATCATTAAAAAACATATAACACTTTAATTGTTTTTTTTTTTAGAGCATGAGAGTGTACATATACTACAACACCACTTAATTTTGAGGTACGAAGTACCAGACATGAGGTATATTTTGGCATAAGTATGACATTGCCGCTGGCCAGGGAATTTCCGGAAAGGTCAACGCCTAAACGCTTAATTCAAAACGGTCAGACCATAGCACATGCCCTACAACAAACCTATTTTTCTTACAAGGGACAATCTATATTACTAAAATGACCACTTGTTACTTCTTTAGGTAAATGAAGAAGAGAGAAATGCAGTTTGAAATTACACAATTTCACACGCAACTAATACACAAAAAATAATAAAAAATTAATAAACAAATAAATAATTCAGCTCTGACTTGCTAGCCATACAGCAGATTATGTTTTCTTGAGTCTTTCTAGTCTTTCTATAAACCATGAAAGGATCTGGCAAGATCGCTTCATACAACAAGCAAAGAAAATAATATGAACAAGAACGACAGCAACAACAACAACAACAACAACAACAATAATAATAATAATAATAATAATAATAATAATAATAATAATAATAATGAAAACAACAACAACAACAACAACAACAACAACAACAATAATAATAATGATAATAATAATAATGATAATAATAATAATAAAAATTTCACTTCACTGTGTACCACCTGCACTGCAAGACTCAAACCTGATTCTCCAGTACGGAACATAAGAAAAGAAGTCCTGTCCACTAAAACAAAATACCATTGGACATTTCCATTTTGTAACTGCTGGACTGATATAGCCAGCTCTTAATCGTCACAGTTCTCAACCAAGCTGCGATATTCTCAGACAGTTTAACAAAACTAATAGGGTCAGACTTATGCTCACCAGATTTCCTCGGAAAACACACACACACACACACACACACACACACACACACACTCAAGACAGACTGCATTTTTCTTTTTTTCTTTTTTTGTGTCTGTATCAGGGAAACTAGCCAAGGAAATAGTTGCAGAGAAACAGTTGTACACAAGATTGTGTCGAACAGATAGATAAATGTTTTGGAGGCATTGAAGAAGAAAAAACATGTCCTGCCCCCATTCGGAAATTTAAGAAAGATCAGTTTCGAAGGATTTTGTGGGTTCTCTGTGTGATTTTTTTAATTCACTGATTACACCTAATTTATATATATATATATATATATATATATATATATATATATATATATATATATATATATATATATATATATATATATATATATATATATATATATGCGTTATAGGGACTGTAGAACCTATGACAAAAAAAATAAATGGTTCCAGAAATTCCAGAATTTAAAAAAAAAAGTAAAACACACACACACACACACACACACACAAAAAAAAAAAAATGAGCACACTTGCACCACTAAATTTGAAATAACACAAGAAATATATATAGTCCCGCATAAGTTTCACGCCTATGGTCTGACCATTTTTAATTGAGCGTTTGGGCGTTGTCCTTACCGGGGATTCCCTGGCCTGCGGGTCTGCCACACCTACAACCAAAAATACCTTGTCAGGTACTTCCTACCTCAAAATTAAGTAGTGTTGTAGTACATATACAATGTCATGCTCTAAAAAAAGCAAGTTAGTATAATATCTTTTTTTCTTAATGATATTTGCATCGTTTTTTTTTTTTGCAAACACCACAATACTTGGCAACGTTTCCTCCAGGCGTTGTCAAGTCTACATGGGTGAACGAATGAGGTCACATGTTCAGAGTGACCATGTTAATCCATGGTCACTTCCTCTTCTGCCACCAGCCAGGATAGAAGCTACCTTTCCCACTCACTCTCCTTAACTCCACAGCCAAGAAAAAGAGATTTACTCAATAACTCTCTCCTCTACTAAATTTTTTTTTTTCAATGAAACACACATGTCTGAAGCAATGTACAATAGCCCCTTTTCTCTTCTTTCCTACTTTCTCTATCTTTATTTTCAATCCAAAGCTGAATGTTACGTCTATTACACGAATTAACCTGCTCTTGTGCCCCCGCTCTTGAATCTTCCATGTGTTCCATCATCTGCTTACGCTTACAGAATCAATCTCAAACTAAATATATCTATGCTGGATACCTCTCACCTAACCTCTCTGACTATAAGAATTTTTTTATTACTTTACTTTCAATGTGGAAAACATTCTGACTCTCTAGTGCTGATGTGGGGACACACGACCACACCCTTGCCGCCCACATTCATGGCATCCTTTTCCCCGTGGGACTTAAAGACGCCTCAGGCGCAAGCCTCAGCCAACCACGTGGAGTGAGGTTAACACTTGTCTCCACCATCCCTTTGTCTCCATGGTGCTCCGGTGTGCTCCACAGCCGGGTGATTTCACAAGACCTAACAAACCCTTTACCTTTCTGGTCGCTTGATGTCCCTTAACCTGTGTTTTTGTTGGCCAGTGATTCGCTGTGGTGACACCACAGTAAGTGTGAGTTTTGTGATTTAACCACTGTGTGCTCTTTTCTGACATCGATGCTATGTGAGTTTTATGATTCGCCTGTGAGTAATCACTTTTCTTACTTCATCGTCTTATGAGCCTTGCGATTGGCTATAGTGCATATATCACGTGTCTTACACAAATAAGCGCGTCTTTATTATGTAAATCATGTGCTTCAATGTGCTTGCATCACCCCATATGTTTTGTAGGCATGAAAGTATTTCTAGAAGGGTGGCCGAGCATTGTGCTGGTGTGGGGACACATGCACACACCCTTGCCAACCACATTCCATGGTACGCCTTTCCCTGAGGGACTTAAGGACGCCTCGGGCGCCAGCTGTGGCCAACCACGTGGAATGAGGTCAACCCTCATCTCTGTCATCCCCTTGTCTACACTGTGCTTTGGCTTGCTCCATGGTCAGGTGGGGTCCCAGGACCTCAAGAGCCCTTTACCTTTCTGGCTTCATGACCTCCCTTCACCTCACAAGCCCCGGCCGTGACCTGACCCAGCCCAGCAACCACCCCATCATCAGTAGTCCTTGCTCGCCTTGCCTCGATAGCGAACATGTGAGTCTTCGTCCAGCCTGCCTCGAGGTTGGACATGCGACTCCTGGCGACTCACTTTATTATTTTGTACAGTTTATTTCATTAATATAACTACAGCTGCTTTATAACTGTATTTCTTTGGCCACCACGTCTACACAGTACTAGAAGAAGCAGATTTACCAAGTACACTCTTTCCTTTTCCGGAGATATTATTCTTGGAGACTTCAATGTTCACCACCAGTTTTGGCTTTCCACTCTCTTCACTGATCATCCTGGTGAACTAGCCTTTAACTTTCCTATCCTCCACGACCTAGAACAACTGGTGCAACACCCTATTCGTATCCCTGATCTTGGAGATACGCCCAGTATTCTTGACCTTTTCCTAACCCTTCTAATTCTTCTCTTTATGCTGTTACTCTGTTTTCTTCGTTGGGCTCCTCCGATCACAAACTTATATTTGTATCTTGAATTTCGCTCCAATCCCTCCTCAGGAGCCCCCCTAAGAGAATATGCCTCTGCCATTTTGCTTCTGCTAGTTGAGATATTTTCCTTAGAATGGCTACTGCTTCCTAGTCAGAGACCCGTTCCTGTGTTCCGAGCGCATAAAAGAAGTGATAGTGTCTGGCATGGAGACGAATATTCCTCACTCTTTTTCTCGACCTAAATGCTCCAAACCTAGTTTTAACACAGCCTGTTCTCGTGCTATACATGATAGACAAGTGGCCCACAAAAGGTATTTGAGCCTTCCATCACCAGAATCTCGTGCGCTTTTTATTTCTGCAAGGAACCATGCCAAGTCTGTTCTCCAACTAGCCAAAAACTCCTTCATTAATAGAAAGTGTCAAAATCTTCCTTCCTATTGTCCCCCAAAACTACGCCTCCGTGCTTGCACTTTGCCAAGTCTTTCAATTCTGTTTGTCAACCTTTCTTTCTTGTTAGAAGTTTCCCTACATTCAGACTATTCCTAAAAAATGTGACTGTTCTAATCCGTCAAACTACTGTCCTATTGCTTTAATTTCCTGCCTATCTAAAGAGTTCTAATCTATCCTCAACAGGAAGATTCTTAAACATATATCACTTCACAACCTTGTATCTTTTTGCCAGTATGGGTTCGGTCAAGTCTTTTTGTAGACGTCCAACCCTTCGGGAAGTATACAGTTCACGCAGGGAACCCACAAAACGCTGGACTTCTGATGTCTAACATTTCTGATTGGAGCAGAGCAAACTTAGTATTGTTCATTGCCTCAAAAATTCAATTCCATCTATCAACTCGACACAACCTTGCAGACAATTATCCCCTCTTTTTTCAATAACAGTCAGCTGTCCCGTTCTTCTACACTGAACAACCTCGGTCAGTCCTTTACTTATAATCTAAACTGGAAACTTTGCATCTCACCTCTAGCTTAAACAGCTTCTATGAAGTTAAGTGTTCTGAGACGTCTCCACCAGTTTTTCTCACCTCCCGTCCCAGCTGCTAATCCGTCCCAGGAACATAATCCATCCATGTTTGGAGTATGCTTCACATGTCTGGGAGGGTTTCACTCACACCGCTCTTCTAGAGAGGGTGAAATCAAAAGCTTTTCATTTCATCAACTCCTCTCTTCTAACTGACTGTCTTCAGCCTCTTTCTCATCGTCGCAATGTTGCATCTCTTACTATCTTCTATCACTATTTTCGTGCTAACTGTTCTTCTGATCTTGCTAACTGAATACCTCCCCTCCTTCCGCGGCCTCGCAGCACAAGACTTTCTTCTTTCTCTCATCCCTATTATGTCCATTTCTCTAAATACAAGAGTTCACTAGTATTCTCAAACAGTCATCTCTTTCTCTGGTAAACTCTGGAACTCCCTGCCTGCTTCTGTATTGCTACCTTCCTATGACTTGAACTCCTTCATGAGGAAGGATTCAAGACACTCACTTGCGGACTGGCCATCTGAGTGGGCTTTTTTTTTTTTCTGCTCTTGGCCGGTGTCCCTCCTATATATATATATATATATATATATATATATATATATATATATATATATATATATATATATATATATATATATATATATATATATATATATATATATATATATATATATATATATATATATATATATATATATATATATATATATATATATATATATATATATATATATATATATATTAAAAAAATAAAATCTGATGACTCCATTATTATCATTAAACTAGACAAGGCTACAGCTGTTATGAATAAAAAAGATTACTTTATAAAGGATGAACGCACTTTAAATAACTCTTTCAAGTTTAGATTAATTAGAGATAAACCTTTCCATTACATCACTAAATCTGAAGACAAGTTAAACTTCTGAGACAACTCCTTAAACTGAAGGTTATCACTAAAGGTATTTTTAACCACCTGTTCACAAGTAGTTCGTCTCTAGGCATCCTCTATAGCCTTGCGAAAACGCACAAAGTCGACAACCTTATTCGGCCCATTCTGAGTACCATTAATACATTTAATTATAAATTAGCTATATATTTCGTCCCCATACTAGAACCACTAACGTCAAATAAGTTTACCTTAAGATTTCGTTAAAGAAATAAATAAATTAGAAGCTCATAATTCGGTCATGGCTAGTTTTGATATTAAGTCACCTTTTATTAATATTCCTCTTCATGAAACCATTCATATATTTTTTCTAATTATTTAAGGACCATGACAAGTACCTTAATTATAATAAAAACAACAATTTACAAGGCTTGGCAACTAGAGACTTCCCCTTCTTGTTCAACAATAAACTATGTATCCAAGTTGGCGGTGTGGCTATTGGTTCCTCCCTTGGCCCCACTTTTGCTAATGTTTTTTTTTTTTTTTTGTCATCATAAAACCAAGTGGTTAAACGAATGTCCTAGTGAATTTAATGCTATGTTCTACAGACGATATGTTGATGATACCTTTTCTTTTATTTACACACTCTCAAAACATCCCTAAATTTCTCAGTTACTTAAACTCCAAACACCTTAATATTGAATTCACCTGTGATACAGAAAAACGATGGTTCTATCTTGTTTCCTGATGTAATTGTGACTCATACATACTACAGTCTACCGCAAACCAACTTTCACAGGTTTGGGGATTAATTATATTTATCTTTCATCTCTCAATTGCTATAAAAACCCTCTTATTTCGATGCTACGTTTTATCTTCTAACTGGTTTGCTTTTGATCATGGGGTCAACTTCTTAAGGACATTTTTCCACAATAACGGCTTCCCCTTCAGCATCATCAATAATACTATCTACTATTTTTTCGAAAGCAAATTTAGTCAGCCTCCTTCTAATGACACACAGATGACACGCAAGAAATATATAAAATTACCTTACTATGGCCATCTTAGCTACACTATCAGAAAGAAACTCACTACCATACTTAGAACAAAATATCCTGACACCAAGTTCATATTTATTTTTACTAACACGTTTACTATTGCCTCTTTTTTTTTATTCAAAGACAGTATTCCTATTGGATTTATTATATATATATATATATATATATATATATATATATATATATATATATATATATATATATATATATATATATATATATATATATATATATATATATATATATATATATATATATAGGTAAACAAGAATACACCAAAGAAGAATGTGATCATTATATATATATATATATATATATATATATATATATATATATATATATATATATATATATATATATATATATATATATATATATATATATATATATAATGAGCACATCGAAGGATAAAAATAATATGCCTTCTGACCACTGGAAATATGATACTCTGGGTTCAGAGCTCCTAAAAGAACTTTGAAGCCCAATAGCATTTGACAATACAATAAGACGCTATTCTAAACACAGGACACTGAGCACGGACGGGGAAGGGGGATTCGTGGTCCCGGTGCCGTTACGGTGTCGTTACACGAGTCTAACTTGGCACGTCACACTCAGCCAAAACCTTATGGCTTGTGTATTACCTACTTAAATTGATAGGGTCGGTACTGCTGCTAACTCATATACAGTACTATCGAATCCACGCCCTCTAAACTGTACAAATATAGTTCTATTCCGTGCCAGTAATCTCTTCGATCGTTGTGTTCTGACTCTAGGACTGCCTCAGCCGAATTGAACCGTGGGAACGGAAGCGCACAGGCGATGGTGTGTGTGTGTGTGTGTGTGTGTGTGTGTGTGTGTGTGTGTGTGTGTGTGTGTGTGTGTGTGTTTTTCTTTTCTATATGTGCAACTTAGATAAAAATTAATTTATACTTTACCATATAACTGCCATGAAGAAAAACGGTCAAATAAAACACAGGGTTTCAATATTCACTAGTGCCATACAAGTATAATGACATCTCAGCAAAGGAACTGTGTTTTAAGATGCGGGCGCAAGTTTTTCCAGCAGTATCTGTAACCACCATATTATTCCAGTATATTGTGTTTATTATAAAATACAAACAACCAGATCGCCTGTGTTTCAGTGGCGGGACACGGGGACGACTTGATGTATCTCAGTCAGGGCTCCCCACAACCGGTTCCAGTGTATCGCCGACAGGACCTCCACATGCAAGATATTCTCGTTACTCTCTGGACCAACTTTGCATCCACGGGGTATGTGGGAAATGTAAGTTTTTATTAACTTAACATGTAAGGCAGTACATGTGCTTCAACACTAGTTTTTCTTTTTCTTCAGGAACCCAACTATCAATGGCACCTTGGGTTTTAGATGGACTCCAGTGACACCCAAGAGACCTCTCAGTTATCTGTCTCTCACCGTCACCCCTAACATGCAGAAAGTGGATAGAGTGGTATGTGCAAGCTACCAGCTTGTTTTCTGTCACTGGCCACAAAAACCTAACATTTTCACGGCCACACATCTTTCTTTTCACATTCGTCTCGTTTAACTTCTTGATAAAAATCATTAAAATATCTTTCCAAAATATTCAGTATACATAATACGACTACCAAAATGGATTATTTTACCAGAACCAAGACTTCTGGAACTCCCTGCCTACCAAGGACACCAAGATGCTCTACCCCGAGCGTTTCCTTGAATACAATGACGACTACGAGACATCCCTGCCCTTTGAACAGAGCTGCCCTTCGGAACTCCCTGCATTAGACACGTGCGGTAGGAAATGAGTTAGAGATCAGATAAGCCCTCTTTGTAATCTTTTGTTGCTGCTTTCTCTTATCGTAATTCTTCTTTGCCCTTTACAAAGCAAAAAGTAAGTAAAGACCGGCCAATCCCAAAGCTAATAAAAGCTTAAGTACACACGCGTTAGGAATCTCGTTTTCTTTAAATGAGTTTCAGCTGGGAAAAGTGAAATGGTACTGACACTCCAGTCCACCAGAGCATTTGTCTTCTACACCCCATGCTTTAATAATACATACCATAGCTCATAACGTATATATACGTGTTGTCTGAAACATTCGCAGTTGCCTTGAAAAATGGTTTGCTGAGTAAATAAAGTGAGTGGTCTTGGACAGTGTTTCACATAGAGCAATATAAAAAGTGACATATCCCAGTGATCAGTGTTGGCCCTGTTCTCCTCTTAGCATATGCTAATGACACTTATGCTAGGTTCAATTTGGGAGTACGAAAATTTCCACATAATTCGAAAACTGACAAAGAAAAAAAAAAGGCACTTATAAATAAACATTACAATCAATGGTACGTCAATTAGATCGCTAAATCAGTGAATGACAAAGTAAATTCAACACTGACAAGTAAAGACAAATGCAAAACGTTATGTATTGAGAGCAATATCGGTCATGTTTAGCATTTAATAAATGATGAACAGCTTTCTCAGTGACACAGGAAAACGATTTCTGAATTGTAAAATTAGGTGACTTTTCCCCCCTTGCCAGCACTGCTCTACAAATTTAAAAGCACTGAACCCGCTTTTAAATTTGTTGGCTTTACTGAATTTTGTTTCAGTAATAAATCAGAAACGGTTATATAGAAAATCTATAATTTGCTGGTTCGACATAATCTAGAGTACCACATTTGATTTTCGTTGTCACATTAGAGAAAAGAGAAAGTATTCATAGATTAAAATTAAATATAACAAATTCTCCCAGTGCAAGAAACATGGTGACCGAATAAAAGTGTTCAAAATATTCAATATATTAAAAACATAATGTCGAAAATAATTTTACAGTCGATCAAGCAAATTTTTCAAGAAAATATAAGTTTTAAGATAAGAAGATTGGAAATAAGATAGAAATTTGTGGAAGAATCTAAATGTAGGATTTATGGGATGCATTACTGTCAGCACATTTATGAGCATATTACTAATAGTGCTGTGAATTAAGATGATGTCGTTGGATTGTTGGATGTCGTGTACGTATAAAATAAATAAATTTTGGGCTTAATCTTGAAAAATATTTTACCAATTCATAAAACTGAAGTTATTTTCACTGTCCCTAGTATTGCAATGTCCAAATTTCCTGCACTTGGTGACATGTCTATTTCGTGATATAACAAATGCTAGTGGGTGCGTTGACACCGTAAAGGTATCTTAGCTTACTTATGCAATGTTTATAAGTAGTTGATAAACTAAACACTCTTGTGCTGATTTTCTTCAACACGCTAGGAAGCTCAATGAGGGAACTGAAATGTGTATACCTTGCTGTATTGAGAAGAAATATTTTTGTTCGGTAAGTTCCGGGTATCTGTTTCATATACCTGCATTGCAGCATGTCAGCACTTTACAAAATTTACAGTAACATGTATGAATACATACTTTAGAGACAGTGAACTTCCAAGCCCAAAGGTCCTTGTTTAGGACTAAAACCATTCCCAGTAGTGTAATTAAACGAAACTATGAAATAAAATGCTGTGACTAAAGAAGGTCAATTAATGGAACTTGTAGTTATATCTATATGTAATATTTACTTGATAAATATTAAATAAATAAACAGTATAAAATTTTCCTTTTGTCCTGCAACATAGAATACATTTTGTTTTTTATATAATAAGTGTTCTTGCTACTATTGCTACCATTGATATTGTCACAAAATTTCATAATCTGCCAAGCTCCTCCTATGTTTACGAAAAGCCAGCTCAGTCTAGAATGTCTGTGCATTAATGATTTTCATTCAACTCTATCGTTATCAAATTGCTTGTTATTTTATTTATGTTCTCTTAGGTCTCTCTGTATAGTCAATATATCACAATAAAGAAAAAAAAAAATACCCAACCTCGCCAGCTAAAAAAAAACATAAAGACTGCAAAATCACTAGTCATTTTAGGCTTTTTGTTGCAAGATAGTACAGTGATATAATCTATACCACAGTTAGGAGTATAAGTAAATTTTTGTGTTATCAATATTTTTATCAATATTTATTTTCAATTAATCATCTTTAATATGGACACATTTCATCAACATTAATTATTATGTATAAATTCATGTGATACTGCTTGTCCAAGAATAGTTCATCTGAAATATGGCACCAAGGTCTAATTTTCGAATAGTCTGCTTTCAATAACTAAAAATGTACTCCAACTGTCACACAACTTGTAACGTAACCCTGACCGGCTATAAGGACATTAAGCATATTATTTTCATGCGTTGGCTCTCATGCTGGTAAATAACTAAGAAAACTATCCGCAAAGAATTATAGCATTCAACGAACAGTAACTGAGAGAGGGAGGAGAGGGGAGAGAGATTCTATACCGAACAGCTATATGGGGATTAAAGTTTCCCATAATTAATATGACTGTTTCAAAATGTTTACCACAGGATCTGGTGGCATTCTCAATCATTCATCCCTTTCTCTGGTAAACTCTGGAACTCCCTTGCCTGCTTCTGTATTTTCACCTTCCTATGACTTGAACTCCTTCAAGAAGGAGGTTTCAAGACACTTATCCTTCAATTTTTGACTACCGCTTTGGACCCTATTCGGGAACTGGCATCTCAATGAGCTTTTTTTTTTTATTAGATTTTTGTTGCCCTTGGACGGTGTCCCTCCTACATAAAAAAAATAAAAATTATATATATATATATATATATATATATATATATATATATATATATATATATATATATATATATATATATATATATATATATATATATATATATATATATATATATATATATATATATATATATATATATATATATATATATATATATATATATATATATATATATATATATATATATATATATATATATATATATATATATATATATATATATATATATATATATATATATATATATATATATATATATATATATATATATATATGAGAGCAAGCAAGCGGACGTGGCGTTGTGTGCAAGTGGCTTTGTCTTGCTCATATATATATATATATATATATATATATATATATATATATATATATATATATATATATATATATATATATATATATATATATGTGTGTGTGTGTGTGTGTGTGTGTGTGTGTGTGTGTGTGTGTGTGTGTGTGTGTGTGTGTGTGTGTGAGAGTATATATATATATATATATATATATATATATATATATATATATATATATATATATATATATATATATATATATATATATATATATGAGAGCAAGCAAGCGGACTTGGCGTTGTGTGCAAGTGGCTTTGTCTTGCTCTCTGGTAACGAAGACTCCCGACTTCGTGAGAAGGGTAATTGAGTGCACCAGTATGGGAGGTGCTAAGATCCAAGACATCAAAAGTAAGGTCAAGGGAGAAGTGCAAGAAATGGAAGAAAGCAGCCTGCTAGTGATTCAAGGAGGAGGCAATAACTTAGTAGAGACAGGTACTGAAGAAACAGTAAAAGAAGTGATGGAAGCAGTGAAGGCAGCAGAAGAAAAGAAGATGTGTGTGGCTGTGGTGGGGGTCCTGCGGCGCCCACGGGAAGGAGTGCAGTACGAGAAGGTCAGAAGAGAAAAGAACCGCAAGATATGCATGGAACTCATGAAGGTCGATGGAATGGATGGCAGAGAAGAAGGGCAACGTGAGCTTCCTAGACATGGATGGGATCCTCGACCAGGACAAATTCTATGGGAGAAATGGGGTCCACCTCAACCACAATGAGAATGAGAAGCTAGGGCGTCGACTGGACGAGTGGATGAGGGCGAGGCAGGTGTGTTGTGTGGACGAGGCATGACGAGGAGGACCCACTGATGTCAGCGAACATGGAAGAGAAGAGATTAACCAGGCGAGTAAATGTGTGAAGATTGGCTGTATGAATGTGAGAAGATGGGGTGTGGGCAAGTTTGAGGATGTATGCAAGAAGCTCAGCGAGTGGAGGTTCGACTTAGTCGGGCTCACTGAGACTCACCTGAGAGATGATGTACGAATGGAGGGATGTGAGTATGTTATGATTGGAAAGGGGCGTAAGACACAGGAAACACTGGGAGGAGGCGTACCCTACTCTACAAGAAAGAAAGAAGACTGAAAGTAGAGGAGATTGATGTGGGGGAGTGTGCAGGTAGTGAGAATATGCTTGCAGTCAGAGTGGAATGCATGGATGGTCGTGGCAAACCAGAGAAAGTGGTACTGGTTGTAGCGTACATGACTGTCATGGGTGAAAGAGCAGAGAGAGAAAATAGGAGGAAGTATGACATACTTAAGAAAGTTGTGAGAGAGCATGGAGAGGAGGCACTGCTAATTATGGGTGACATGAATGCATATGTGGGAATACTGGGGAACAGGTGAACAGAAATGGTGAAATGCTTGGGAAATTTGTTGATGAACTGGAGCTGGAAAACCTGAATGTTACTTTGGCTGAGGGTCGTGTGACTTGGAGTGCAAGAGAGCACCAATCCACAATTGGTAATATGTTGGTGAATTGAAGAATGCGTGAAATTGTGTCGCATATGTGGATAGATGAGGATGGTTTCGTTGATATTGTGTCTGATCACAACATGATGGTTGTGGAATGCTTGATGCAGGATGGGAATTAAGTGAAAGTGGCAAGTAAGGAAAAGAAGTGGAGACTGAAAGATGTAGGGTGGGAGAACTTCCAAGTTGATCTGAGTGAGAGAATCTGGGATGATGGAAAGTGTGCATGATGTAGAGCATCTGAATGAGAAACTGGTTGAGAACTTAAGGAGTGCTGCTGAGAACCAGATAGGGTTTGTGAGAATAGGGAGAAGAAAGAATGTATGTAAACCATGCTGGAATGATGAAATCAGAGTGGCTAGGAAGGAGCGAAAGAGAATGAGTAGACAGTGTAGATTGCTGAGGAAAAAGAGGCATGAAAGCAATGAGGCAGAGAATGAATATCAGAATGCATGGGCAATGTATGTGAAGCAGCAGCGGCTGACAAGACGAATGGTAATGAATGCTAAAGTGAAGAGTGAAAGGAGTATGAGTCAATCTTTAAGGGAGAAAAGCATGAAAGATGGCCATGAATGGTACAAGTTCATGAGAGGTGAGAATATGTCAGGCAGTGTTGGTGTGGAGAGTGTGAAAGTGGATGGTGTAGTTATAACAGAGAAGGAGGGAATCAGGAAGGCAATCAAAGGGTTCTGGGAAGAAGTAGGTGGGGTACATGAGATATTTAGTGTGAGAGAAGAATGTGTGACACTGGAAAGGAAGAATGCAGATGGATGAAAGAATCAGCAGGGAGGAAGTGGAGAGGTGTGTGAGAAGGCAGAAGAATGGCAAGGCAGCAGGTTCAGATGATATACCGTATGAATTCTATAAGAATGGTGGGGAGGTAGTGATTTGATGGAATGACTGAATTATTCTGCCGAGTGTGGGATGAAGAGGGAGTGCCAAGAAAGTGGAATGAGAGCCGAGTGTGTCTCTTGCATAAGGGAGAATTTAAGAGTAAGAATGAGTTGAAGAACTACAGGACAATTGCAATAGTGAATACAATAGGTAAAGTTCTCAGTGCAGTGTTGAAGGAGAGACTGTGTAAATGGATTGAGAGAGCTGGGTGAAGAACAGAATAGTTTTCGTGTGGATAGGAAAGCTGAAGAAGATATGACTGAGAAGAAAAAGAGGGATGGGAGCAATTTGTACCTACATTTTCTGGATATAGAGAAAGCTTATGATGGAATGAACAGAGAAATGCTAGGTAGAATCTTAGAAGAGACTGAATTGAGTGCAAAGATAGTTAACATAGTGCAAAGTATGTATATAGACACAACAGCTAGATACAGATTAGGAGACATAGAAACAGACTGGGTGAAGAGTGGGAGAGGAGTTAGGCAAGGCTGTATATTGCCACCAACCCTTTTTAGCCTGTATACAGAGGAGTTAGCAGCCAGAATGAGAAGAATGAATGTAGGGGTAAGTGTGGGGAACGATGAAGTATGTGTGCTTTTTTTATTCAGTTGTAGTTGTTATGAGTCAATCGGCAGATGAGCTTCAAAGTTTGTTGGATGTTGTGGATGGGTATGGAAAAGACTTTGGAGTAAGGTTTAGCAGTGAGAAAAGCAAGATAATGATTGTGAATAGGTCAAAGGATGAAAGTAATGTGGTATAGAGATTTGGAGAGAATGAGTTGAAACAGGTGCAAGAATACAAGTACTTAAAGATGTGGATGAGTCCTAGTGGGTGTAGAAAGGCAAAGAATGAAAAGATAAGTATGGCAAACCAGTGGATAGGTCGACTGGGAAGTGCGGCACGGATGAGAGCAAGTATGATGTGTTGAGAGAAGTGTGGAAGAGTGTGGCTGTGCCAAGTATAATGTATGGCATGGAAGTGACTGCATGGAATGAAAGTGAAATTGAAGAATAGAGTAGCAAGGATGGCACTGAGTGCACCGGTAAAATAGTTTCTGGAGAGAATGTGGCGTACCAGATGTAAGAACAATTAGTGAAGAGGATGCTGTTCGTTTCTTTTTTTTTCTTTTCTTTTTTTTTTTCCCCTTCTACAGGAGTTACCGATCTAAAGGCCTGGCTTAGGAGTGATCCCGAGCCACCTGCACCACCAAGATCAAGATCAAGATCAGGAGAAAAAAAAATTATATATATATATATATATATATATATATATATATATATATATATATATATATATATATATATATATATATATATATATATATATATACACACACACACACCACACACACACAGTATGCGCGGAAAGTTTTGTCGTCCCCTGAAAAATCGTTTATGTTTAGCAGGGAGAAAGGTTATAAAGACACATGCATCATCGACATCATCAGTATTTACTGACATTACCCTTCCTCTTTATAATCTCCTTAAGGCGTTTAGGGACACTTAAGGAAAGGTTTTGAAGGTAAGCTGGTGAAAAGCTGGTCCCCACTTGCTTGACAGCAGCCTCAAGTTTAGGGACAGATGTAGTAGGTCTAGATACATTTTTTTCCAAACTGTAAGCAGGCTTCTCGCTCAATAAGAGAATCCCTTACCTTGCAACAAAATGTACGCAAGCACCACTCCTTTATTTCAAATTTTAAAGGTCTTTGAGCGCACAACATGTATCAATAGTACGTAAAGTTTAGAGCATACGCTGTACCTGCGCGTGGCCTCGGAGCTCATTTCTGTCTCATTGATATCAGAGACTGAGGTGGATGATATCTTCTGACTCGTGACACAACAACTGTAAAGTCTTGGCGTCCACAGGTTACCTACCTTCCCCAAGTTTATCAACCAACCCATAAGAAGGATGAACAACATATCCAAAAAACATATCCAGTAACTTTGCTTCTTCTTCTTTCCCTCCTATATTACAACCAGATGGCACCACTGCTATCACATCTCTCTCTAAAGCTGAGCTTTTCGCTCAAACCTTTGTTCAAAACTCTACCTTGGACGATTCAGGGCTTGTTCCTCCCTCTCCTCCACCCTCTGATTATTTCATGCTACCGATTAAAATTCTTCGGAATGATGTTTTCCATCACCTTGCTGGCCTAAACCCTCGGACCTGATGGGGTCCCTCTTATTGTCCTCCAAAACTGTGCCTCCATGCTTGCACCTTGCTTAGTCAAACTCTTTCAACTCTGTCTGTCAACATCTACCTATCCTCCTTGATGGATGTTTGACTACATTCAGCCTGTTCCTAAAACGGATGTCCGTTCTAATCCCTCAAACTACCGACCTTTTTTTTTTTTTTTATTTTATGTAAGAAGGACACTGGCCAAGGGCAACAAAAATCAATAAAAAAAATGCCCACTGAAATGCCAGTCCCGTAAAAGGGTCAAGGCAGTGGACAAAAATTGGTGGATAAGTGTCTTGAAACCTCCCTCTTGAAGGAATTCAAGTCATAGGAAGGTGGAAATACAGAAGCAGGCAGGGAGTTCCAGAGTTTACCAGAGAAAGGGATGAATGATTGAGAATACTGGTTAACTCTTGCGTTAAAGAGGTGGACAGAATAGGAGTGAGAGAAAGAAGAAAGTCTTGTGCAGCGAGGCCACGGGAGGAGGGGAGGCATGCAGTTAGCAAGATCAGAAGAGCAGTTGGCATGAAAATAGCGGTAGAAGACAGCTAGATATGCAACATTGCGGCGGTGAGAGAGGGGCTGAAGACAGTCAGTTAGAGGAGAGGAGTTGATGAGACGAAAAGCTTTTGATTCCATCCTGTCTAGAAGAGCAGTATGAGAGGAGCCCCCCCAGACATGTGAAGCATACTCCATACATGGACGGATAAGGCCCTTGTACAGAGTTAGCAGCTTGGGGGGTGAGAAAAACTGGCGGAGACGTCTCAGAACACCTAACTTCATAGAAGCTGTTATAGCTAGAGATGAGATGTGAAGTTTCCAGTTCAGATTATAAGTAAAGGACAGACCGAGGATGTTCAGTGTAGAAGAGGGGGACAGTTGAGTGTCATTGAAGAAGAGGGGATAGTTGTCTGGAAGGTTGTGTCGAGTTGATAGATGGAGGAATTGAGTTTTTGAGGCATTGAACAATACCAAGTTTGCTCTGCCCCAATCAGAAATTTTAGAAAGATCAGAAGTCAGGCGTTCTGTGGCTTCCCTGCGTGATATGTTTGCCTCCTGAAGGGTTGGACGTCTATGAAAAGACGCGGAAAAGTGCAGGGTGGTATCATCAGCATAGGAGTGGATAGGACAAGAAGTTTGGTTTAGAAGATCATTAATGAATAATAAGAAGAGAGTGGGTGACAGGACAGAACCCTGAGGAACACCACTGTTAATAGATTTAGGAGAAGAACAGTGACCGTCTACCACAGCAGCAATAGAACGGTCAGAAAGGAAACTTGAGATGAAGTTACAGAGAGAAGGATAGAAACCGTAGGAGGGTAGTTTGGAAATGAAAGCTTTGTGCCAGACTCTATCAAAAGCTTTTGATATGTCCAAGGTAACAGCAAAAGTTTCACCAAAATCTCTAAAAGAGGATGACCAAGGCTCAGTAAGGAAAGCCAGAAGACCACCAGTAGAGCGGCCTTGACGGAACCCATACTGGCGATCAGATAGAAGGTTGTGAAGTGATAGATGTTTAAGAATCTTCCTGTTGAGGATAGACTCAAAAACTTTAGATAGGCAGGAAATTAAAGCAATAGGACGGTAGTTTGAGGGATTAGAACAGTCACCCTTTTTAGGAACAGGTTGAATGTAGGCAAACTTCCAGCAAGAAGGAAAGGCAGATGTTGACAGACAGAGCTGAAAGGTGCAAGCACGGAGGCACAGTTTCGGAGAACAATAGGAGGGACCCCATCAGGTCCATAAGCCTTCCGAGGGTTTAGGCCAGCGAGGGCATGGAAAACATCATTGCAAAGAATTTTAATACGTGGCATGAAGTAGTCAGAGGGTGGAGGAGAGGGAGGAACAAGCCCAGAATCGTCCAAGGTAGAGTTTTTAGCAAAGGTTTGACTTCTTAAATGCTTCTACTTCCTCACAGTGTCGGAATACATCAGTTTCTTTCCCTTGCCGTTTTAGATTAAGCTCATTTAGCTTTGAGAAAATGTCTGATAGATATGAAAGTTTTAGAATCCACTCATCATTGCAAAACAAGCTTGCCATACTGGATTTTTTCTCGAGAAGAAAAATATGAATTTCCATTGTTAGCTCATAAACCCTTGTTAGAATTCTCCCGCGGGAGAGCCATCGAACTTCTGTATGGTACAAAAGGTGTGAATGATCAGCTCCCATCTCCAGGCACAAGAGTTCAAACAACCGACTGTTAAGTGCACTTCCTTTGATTGTGTTGATAACTTTCACAACGTCATTCAAAACACCTCTGAGATTGTCTGGGATACCTTTGGCAGCCAGCGCTTCACGGTGGATGAAACAATGTCTCCAAGTTACATCATTACCGGCTGCTTCTGATATTTTTGTCACAACACCGCTCTTTTTCCCAGTCATATTTGCTGCTCCATCGGTTGTAATTCCTTTGCAATTGGCCCAGTTCAGCTTGTATTTTCCAACTATGCAGTCATTCAGCACTCTGTATATCTCAGATCCTGATGAATGAGTAGGTAAGGTTAAGCAGCAAAGCATATCTTCCAAAAAGTCATCTTCATGTACGTATCTGACGTACACCAGGAGCACTGCACAGTTAGATATATCAGTACTTTCGTCCAGCTGAATAGCAAATTCTCCAGCAGTCTGTAGGTGTGACACCAGCTTAAGTTCCAAATTTTCTGCGATATCACTTATCCGCCGTGACACTGTTGTATCATTGATTGGGACACATTTGATCTTGTCTGCCGACTTTCCATCGAGCATTGTGCTCACTATATCCACGCAAGATGGGAGAATAAGTTTCTCACCACATGTGTATGGTACTTTCTCTTTTGCAATGCGATATGAAACTAAATATGATGCTAATTGTGCTTTGTCATTAAGAGTGGTTGCTGTATTTAGAACTTTCACTGACATCTTCATTTGTTCCTTTCTTCTCTGGAAATAGTCAACTGGTTTTGTAGCCAGACTAGGATGCTTGGTTTCGAGATGTCTCTTTAATTCTGATGGCTTCAAACTCTCATTTGCGAGAACTTCACTGCAAATCACACACTGAGGCCTTGGTTCTCCCTTTTCCTGTTCACACTTGACGAAGCCATACTTCAGAAACTCGTCACTGTACTGCCTTGTCCATGACTTGACTTTCTTCTTGGGAAGCGGCTCAGAAGCTGATGTAGATGCGGCCTCTCTTATGATCGAGCCAGGCTCGTTGGCCTGTGTGTTTTTATCAGGTGCACACGTACTTGACGACTGAACAGAGACGCGTTTTATAACAAAACGATCCATTTTGTTTAAGCGTTCGGTATAACTGTATGTGTCACTGAGGAGTTCTCTGTGTCTATCTTCACGCTCCCGCGGTACAAACGTAACTGATGAAAATTTCGAGACTGACGAGTGAAGATTCTGAACGCGTATTAGTCCTGTCTCGGACAGGAATCAAACGCGCGTGTCCCTTCCCTCACCACAATCTCTCTCTCTCTCTCTCTCTCTCTCTCTCTCTCTCTCTCTCTCTCTCTCTCTCTCTCTCTCTCTCATTTATGAAAAAATTCAATTATTATTATTTTTATTATTATTATTATTATTATCATGTGGCGACCCACTGAATATGAGTTTGCGACCCAGTACTGGGTCGCGACCCGTACTTTGAAGAACCCTGGGCTAGTTCACCAGGATGGTCAGTGAAGGGAGAGGAAAGCAAAAGCTGGTGGTGAACATTGAAATCTCCAAGAATGGAGATCTCTGCAAAAGGGAAGAGGGTCATAATGTGCTCCACTTTGGAAGTTAAGTAGTCAAAGAATTTCTTATAGTCAGAGGAGTTAGGAGAGAGGTATACAGCACAGATAAATTTAGTATGAGAGTGACTCTGTAGTCGTAGCCAGATGGTGGAAAACTCGGAAGATTCAAGAGCGTGGGCACGAGAGCAGGTTAAGTCATTGCGCACATAAACGCAGCATCCAGCTTTGGATCGAAAATGAGGATAGAGAAAGTAGGAGGAAACAGAAAAGGGGCTACTGTCAGTTGCCTCAGACACCTGAGTTTCAGTGAGGAAAAGAAGATGAGGTTTAGAAGAGGAGAGGTGGTGTTCTACAGATTGAAAATTAGATCTTAGACCGCGAATGTTGCAGAAGTTAATGAAGAAAAAGTTGAGGGGGGTGTCAAGACACTTAGGGTCGTCGACGGAAAGGCAGTCCGACCTGGGGACATTTATGGTCCCCTCCCGAGATGGGGACTCCGAGGCTAGTGTAGGAGTCGCCATGATTTTAAAATTTTTGAGTGAGGGGTGTGTGTGTTATTAGGTGCTTGTAGTTTTGTGTGGAGGTAGAGAGTTGTCTTTAGAGGGCAGGCTGTGACTGCCCTCTTGTGTTGTGAGACACAAAGGGAAACGTTCAGTGAGGTCACAGCTGGGTTTAATGATAAGTTCACAGCACCCCCTGAACAGTGCTTTAGACTTCACTGGGAGTAATTATCGTTTCGGCAGGTGTCTAGTGCCTCTTCCTTCAACCTGTTCCTAAAAAGGTGAACGTTCTAATCCCTTAAACTATCGTCCTATTGCTTTAATTTTCTGCCTATCTAAAGTTTTTGAATCAATCCTCAACAGGAATATTCCTAAACTTCACTTCATAAACTTCTATCTGATCGCCAGTATGGGTTCCGTCAAGGACGTTCTACTGGTGATCTGGCTTTCCTTACTGAGTCTTGGTCATCCTCTTTTAGATTTTGGTGAAAAAACTTTTGCTGTTGCCTTGGATATATCAAAAGCTTTTGATAGAGTCTGGCACAAAGCTTTGATTTCCAGACTACCCTCCTACGGCTTCTATCCTTGTCTCTGTAACTTCATCTCGTTTCTTTTCTGACCGTACTATTGCTGCTGTGATAGACGGTCACTGTTCTTCTCCTAAATCTATTAACAGTGGTGTTCCTCAGGTTCCTGTCCTGTCACCCACTCTCTTCTTATTATTCATCAATGAGAGAGAGAGAGAGAGAGAGAGAGAGAGAGAGAGAGAGAGAGAGAGAGAGAGAGAGAGAGAGAGAGAGAGAGAGAGAAGAGAGAGAGAGAGAGAGAGAGAGAGAGAGAGAGAGAGAGAGAGAGAGAGAGAGAGAGAGAGAGAGAGAGAGGGGGGGGGGGAAAGGCGCACAGACTGAAGTGTGAATCGTTTTACTTGATCCTCTTCCTTAAAGTCAACCGGCGCCCTTCATCTGGAAGCTTTTACTTCTCGATAAGTTAATTCACCAAAGATGGAAGACTGAGTGGAAAGACATGTCCTGAATCCATAATTTTTGTGTGGCTAACTGCGGCCGGTAGAGCGTGTAGGGGTTGCCAGTTACTGGTGTAAATGTGTCAGAGAAACGCTCTCTAAGATATGAAGTTGTGAGCCTACCTCACTTAACGCGAAAAGAATGAGGAAAAAAAACAATCGATCAACAAAACACACAGCGGCAGCAAGTCGCATAACAGACTGGTGACGGGAGGCGAGACGAAAGCTTCAAACAGTCAGCAAATATTCCCGCTTCCACTCGCCTGCCACTCGTTCCGAGCACTTAAGAAATGGTGTCGCATTTATAAACACGGTGATCATGCTCTCAAGGCACACTGTTGCTAACTCGAGAGCGAACGCATGCGCCTGATTTCTTGTTGATTAGAGAGAGAGAGAGAGAGAGAGAGAGAGAGAGAGAGAGAGAGAGAGAGAGAGAGAGAGAGAGAGAGAGAGACTATCATCAGTCCACAAGCTTCGATCAGAAGGTAAGTAAAGGTGCTTTGATGCCACATCATCATCAGCTTTAGCATGGCTAATAAGTGCACTGCAAAGTGGTTTAGGATACTTTATTTCTTTCAACTATATTATTAATGAGATAAATGTGGTCCCTTTATGAATAACCATTCCATAAACTTGCTTACTCTTTTAGTTCACTACAATTAGCACTATGTGTGGACAAATTCGCAAAACAGTTGTATACTACAGACGCCAAGTGTAAGGAATGGTGTCTACTTGAAGTCTCCATTCGTGGGAATTAATATAATCCACGCGTCTTTCCAAACTTTCAGTACAGAACAAGTTAATAAACATTCCATAAAATACGGGTATACTAGAAGTCTGTCAAGTAGAAAATCTTCTTTTTTCATTAATGAAGAGATAAGTCGTCTTCATCTCCCGCTTCTTTATTGTTAACTTCTTGCACTTTCAGTGATTTCTTAATTTTATTGGTGTGTAGGATATTACTTCAGTGTTCCCTACTTTTAGGTTATAGTCGTCTTTCTTACTGAAAACCAAAACTTTATTTTATATTTCCTCATCTGAAACCTCATTAATTCACAAGGACGTATTAACAAAGATTCTTAGCCTCCTGCTAAGCCTTCTGCTTAGCCTTGTGATTATCTTCAGATCGTGCTTAAGCGTGAGTTAAGCATAAAATCTAAGACCAATACCAGTTCAGTATGAAATGGTGACGGAGCAAAACGGTAAGAACATTTAATTAAAAATTTCGTGTAATAAGTGCAATCTTAAATAGATAAAAAAAAAAAAAAATTGGGTCAACAAAAAATGACAATTTGTCTTCGATTTTGTAAGAATGTGAGTGGATTATTATTTTTATTTATTTATTTTCTTTTTTTTTCTTCTATCCAGCGCAAGGCGCGAGTATTTTGTCTCATAATTTATGACCTTGAACCAGATGATGAGCCTTAAGGCTGAAAAGGCGAAAAGAGTAAACCTAGCTGGACTGCTGCGGAGAATTTCCTTCTTCATCCAATCATTTATAATGAAAGAAGTATCCAGAAGGGCTTCACTCACTTAGCGGCACAAAAAAGTTGCATGAGCCTCTAATACTAAGACGGTAAATGAGACACGGCAACTACAGAACACAGGAGAGCAAGGTCATCATTGGTGTAGAACAGCGTTTCACAGTGGCTAAATAACACTAATTATTACTTTCATTACTAGCGTCAATGCATCACTCCTTCCTGTGGAGCTCTCCAAGGCACCTCCCGCCAAATCTGTAACGAACAATACTATTGCAGATCTAGTCTATATATTTTCAACAGTTCAGAATCACTTAGGTCACCGAGAACATCCTTACAAGGCCGATAATTCTTGTTAACATCTGCATTGGCAACAAGAAGAGAACAGAAGTGAGAGTAGGCAGAAAGTGTTGTGTAGTGAGGTGACAGGGATGGGGGACACGTACAGTTGGCAGAAAACAATAACCATGGAAAGAACGATGGAAGAGAATGAGAGATAAAATGGTGCGACGGTGAAACAATTATGACTGTCTGTTAGAGGTGAGCAATCCACCGAACGAAAACATGTGCCACTTGAATTATTCCCCATGACAGGGAACAATACTCCATACATGGCCCGTACATAAAGCACATAAACGCGCTCACAAGTACGCTCTCTCTCTCTCTCTCTCTCTCTCTCTCTCTCTCTCTCTCTCTCTCTCTCTCTCTCTCTCTCTCTCTCTCTCTCTCTCTCACACGCACACACACGGAGAGAGACGAGTGTGTGTGTGTGTGTGTGTGTGTGTGTGTGTGTGTGTGTGTGTGTGTGTGTTTGCTCCCCATCAGAGAGCGTTATTAGTTCAGTAGTTGTCACGGTATCTTTGGGAGTGCGACAAAATTTACCCATATCCTGCCTACTTTTTATTTTGTACGTTAATGACTTAATTAAAATAATAAAAGATGGTTGTGGTGTGGATGGTTTCTTATCATGGATGCACATCTAAGTTCTAATGGATGACACCGCTCCATTAGCAACAACAATACATCTATGATCCAGAAAATCTAAATTCTTCAACAGCATTCTAGAGGATAAGGGATGTTAATTAATCCGTGTAAGACAAAATTTCTTGTACTGAATAGGCAGGACGGAGATGAAGAGGCATTGCATTTGGGTGATTTAACAGTAGAGAGATATGACAAATATATATATATATATATATATATATATATATATATATATATATATATATATATATATATATATATATATATATATAGATAGATAGATAGATAGATAGATAGATAGATAGATAGATAGATAGATAGATAGATAGATAGATAGATAGATAGATAGATAGATAGATATATATATATATATATATATATATATATATATATATATATATATATATATATATATATATATATATATATATATATATATATATATATATATATATATATATATATATATATATATATCCGGGATCTCCGTTAACCTCAGATAGCCTCCCATCCTCCGCTGTCATAGCACATGCCATTGCCAGGATGCCCCATGTGCTTAAGTTTGTCTCCTTTATAAAGAAAAATAATGACGTCCCTTACGTTGTGAAAAGCGTGTATTTGACGCTGCCCTGATGTTGTCAATACTTTATGGCTGTGCGTCATGAATCAGCGCCAACCTAAAACCTATTGTAAAATTATATAACTGGTGTATTAAGGAACTATTAGGAATGCAAAAAACAACGCGTAATGATCTTTGCTTTCTAGAATCAGGTTACAGTTCTTTGCAATAGTTAAATACAAGTAACACAAGTTTTTCAAAAATATATGGTCTGACGGGTCGGCGTTCAGAGATAACCCACTCATATATATATATATATATATATGTTATGAAATTAGTAATGGATTCAAACACAATAACATCGAGATTAGTGAAGTGTTGCACTGAAAACGACACCACAGGGTTGACTATAGTAAGACAAGAAATAATAGAAAGAATTATGCTGAGTAGCTCTTCAAGATGTACAATTTATAAATAAATCCAAATCCATCATCATGTGTACATTGCAAGACGGAAGATAAAAGAGACGCACAGGATTTCATTCACACGTTTCCGCTTCAGTGCTCATCAGTGGTCGCCTGCTAAAGTAAGAGCGTCTCTGCCCTTGTGGTTCCATACAGACGGAGCGGCACGTCGCCTAGCACTGCCACCTCACCCAGCACAGACGCACGTACCACCAGAGCACTTTAGAACAGATAATGTCTGATAAGTTTTCTCCGGAAACTACAGGCAAATTTATACATGAAATCCTTAAGAGTTACGTATGAATGTATGAACTATTTCATGAATCTCATAAGGTTTCGAAAAAATCAATATAGGATGTCATGTAGGACAGGGGTTCCCAAGCTTCTCCAAGCACACCACCATTCAGCACTTTCAACTGTTCAATGTGATCCCCAAGTCAATATATATATATATATATATATATATATATATATATATATATATATATATATATATATATATATATATATATATATATATATATATATATATATATATATGTATATATATATATATATATATATATATATATATATATATATATATATATATATATATATATATATATATATATATATATATACTCGTATATATATATATATATATATATATATATATATATATATATATATATATATATATATATATATATATATATATATATATTTTTTTTTTTTTTTTTTTTTTTTTTTTTTTTTTATGTACGAGGGACACCGGCCAAGGGCAACAAAAATCTAATAAAAAAATTAAAACAGCCCACTGAGATGCCGGCCCCCGAACAGGCTCCAAAGCAGTACTCAAAAATTGAAGGATAAGTGTCTTGAAACCTCCCTCTTGAAAGAAAACAGTTTTAAGTCATAGGAAGTGGAAATACAGTTCGGAAATCAAAGCTTTGTGCCAGACTCTATCAAAAGCTTTTGATATGTCTAAGGCAACAGCAAAAGTTTCACCGAAATCTCTAAAAGAGGATGACCAAGACTCAGTAACGAAAGCCAGAAGATCACCAGTAGAGCGGCCTTGACGAAACCCATACTGGCGATCAGATAAAAGGTTGTGAAGTGATGGGTGTTTAAGAATCTTCCTATTGAGGATAGATTCAAAAACTTTAGATAGGCAGGAAATTAAATCAACAGGACGGTAGTTTGAGGGATTAGGAACAGGCTGAATGTAAGGAAACTTCCAGCAAGAAGGAAAGGTAGATGTTGACAGAGATGAAAGAGTTTGACTAGGTAAGGTGCAAGCACGGACGCGCAGTTTCGGAAAAAACAGGAGGGATCCCCATCAGGACCATAAGCGTTCCGAGGGTTTATAGGCCATTGCGAAGGATTTTAATAGGTAGCATGAAGTAGTCAGAAGGCGGAAGAGAGGGAAGAACAAGCCCTGAATCGTTCAAGGAAGAGTTTCTAGCAGAGGTATGAGAGAAGAGTTCAGCTTTAGAGATAGATAGCAGTTGTGCCATCTGGTTAAAATAAAGGAGGGAAAGAAGAAAAAACAAAGTTATTGGAGATGTTTTTGGCTAGATGCCATAAGTCAAGAAGGGAGTTAAATTTTGAAAGATTCTGACCCTTTCTATTAATGAAGGAGCTTTTGGCTAACTGGAGAAGATACTTGGCATGGTTCCGGCGAGAAATATAAAGTGCATGAGATTGTGGTGATGGAAGGATCAGGTACCTGTCTATCATGTCATGAGAACAGGTTGTGCTAAACTAAAGTTTGGATGGTTTACGTCGAGAAAAAGTGTGAGGAATGTACGCCTCCATGCCAGACATCATCACCTCTGTTATGCGCTTAGCACACAGAGACGGCAGCAGAAGAGACAGAGACACAGAGACGGAAGCAGAAGGATTAGAAGTAAGGAAAAGGCAAGAATGTTGGGCGTATCTCCAAGGCGGTCAGGAATACGAGTAGGGTGTTGCACCAATTGCTCTAAGTCATGGAGGATAGCAAAGTTGAAGGCTAGTTCACCAGGATGGTTAGTGAAGGAAGAGGAAAGCCAAAGCTGGTGGTGAACACTGAAGTCTCCAAGAATGCTGATCTTCTCAAAAAGGAAGAGAGTCAGAATGTGCTCCACTTTGGAAGTTAAGCAGTCAAAGGATTTCTTATAGTCAGAGGAATTAGGTGAGAGATATACAGCACAGATAAATTTAGTTTCAGAGTGACTCCGTAGTCGTAGCAAGACGGTGGAAAATTCGGAAGATTCAAGAGCGTGGGCACGGGAGCAGGTTAAGTCGTTGCGCACAAAAACGCAACATCCAGCTTTGGATTGAAAATAAGGATAGAAAAAGTAAGAGGGAACAGAAAAAGGAATACTATCAGTTGCCTCAGACACCTGAGTTTCAGTGAGGAAAAGAAGATGAGGTTTAGTAGAGGATAGATGGTGTTCTACAGATTTAAAATTATATCTAAGCCAGCGAAGGTTGCAGAAATTACTGAAGGAAAAGTTGAGGGAGGTGTCAAGACACTTACGATCGATACCAGTAGAGCAGTCCGACATGGGGACATTTGTGGTCCCCTCCCCAGATTGGGACTCTGAGGCTGATGTAGGAGTCATCAAGATAATTTTGAATTTTGAGTGAAGGGTGTGTGTGTAATTAGGTGCTTGTAGTTTTGTGTGAAGGAAGAGCGTTGTCTTTAGAGGTCAGGCTGTGATTGCCCCCTTGTGTTGTGAGACACAATGGGAAAAGTTCAGCGAGGTCACAGCTGGGTTTAATAATAAATTCAAAGCATCCTCTGATCCAGTGTTTTAGACCTCATTGGGAGTAATTACCGTTTCGGCAGGCGCCTACTGCCTCCTCCTGATATATATATATATATATATATATATATATATATATATATATATATATATATATATATATATATATATATATATATATATATATATATATATATATATATATATATATATATATATATATATATATATATATATATATATATATCCCAAGTGTTTATAACTTCAACATTTACAGCATAGTTTTGAATTTTTGGTCATACGATGGCATTTATGTAAAAGAGAAACACAGAAAGCATAAATTAAATTCTCAAATTTGGCAATTACAAACTGGTGATACTATCTTAACACTACTGTTATTGTTATTATCGTTTCGTTTATCTGACACCATGTCTTGTGCAAGCATTACCAGTGCAATATACCATTAAAAAAGAAAAAAACACGATACTAACAACACGAACCTGTCACTCCAAAGCCCAGCACACAACTGCAACAGCGCCAGTTATATAACTGAACACGTATTATACGGGCAGAACCGACGACATAAGAAACACGTTAAGTCTCAATCCACAGGTACAATCCGGTTACCGGTATCAATTATGTGAATATGATTACATAATTGTTTTTTTTAGTTAGAAAACGGATAATAGTGCAAAATAAATACCTTAATAATAATAATAGGGTACCTGTAATCATACAGTAATAATTTTTATTATTCATGGCTTAAAGCAATTATTATTTATTATCTAATTTGTTATTTTTCTCAATGAAAGTACTATATATCACTGAATCTGATATGATGTCTCGTGACCCGTGCTTGTTTCGTATCCCCAGGCCCTAGGGGGTTCCTCAGCGGCCTCACCGACTCCTTAACCTGTTTATGACCTCCATTAATGAGCATTCCGACACCACTTGGGATCCCTGGTTTGGGAACTCCTGGTCTTGGAGGTTCTACGCATAACCGTATATGTTGAGTGGATAGATGATTATTGAAATGGTTGAATAGCCAGTAAGTTATTTAGGAATATTAAAAAAAAAAAATGTAGTTTTGTGCTGTGGACTACAGTTACGTATCTATTGCTATTTGCCAGGAATTACATAGAAAAACAAATTGTATTATTATTATCATCTTTAAGTTCAAATGCTATCCTGTGGCCAATAAACTATCTATCTGTCTATCTATTTATCTGTCTATCTATCTATCTGTGTAATAATAATTAATAATAATAATAAACGGTTTATTATTTAGGCAGTTGACAAACTGAAAATGTACATAGGGGATGGGGAAAAACTTAACATTAATCCTAAAGGTAAGTCTAATCTAGGAGGGAAATACTATTGATTGATGGCTCGCACCATGGTGGGAATCGCACTGAGTCTGTACCGGTCCGTGCGCGGCGCCTTCAGGGGCGTTATTCTGTTGTGGTGTCTGGTGGCACGGACTGGGCGAGGCGCGTCGGGCGGCAGCATGTTTCTGAGACGCGGATGATGCAGTAGTCCCCTCCCAAACTTCTCCAGAGCCTCTCGGTGCCTGGTGGATATTCTGGACAGACTCAGGGTGGTCAGGGCTTCTTCATAGGTGGTGTATGCACACTCTCTAGCTGTATCTGTTGAGTGTGTGTGAGGGAGGAGGACCACGCTGGGGAGGCGTACATGAGTTTGGGGAGGATGAAGGTAAGGTACACCCCCCTTAACTCATCTGTCGGCGTCCCCAGCGACCTGAGTCTGCGCAGCATGTACAGCCTGTAGGTAGCTGATCTCACGGTGTTGGCGACATGCTGCTTCCAGGTGGTCGTCCACCGTGACTCCGAGAAGCTTGGCACATTGGACCACCTGGAGGGGGTGAGGGCCCACTGTGAGCCGGGGAGGGGGCACTGGTACAGAGGAGGTACAGAAATGCATCACCACAGTTTTGCTGTGGTTGATGGTCATCCTGCTCTCCTCTGTCCACGTCTGCAGTCGCTCCAGAATTGCTTGCAGTGGCGAGTAGTCCGGGTTCTTGGTGGAAACTGGGACGCCCACGGTGCAGTCGTCCACATACTTCCAGCGATGGGGGGTGTCGGTGAGGGCGTCGTTGATGAGGAGGAGGAAGCATAGAGGACCCATCTTGGTCCCCTGGGGGACTCCACATGTCAGCTGTTGGAAATTAGAGACAGAGCCCTGATAGCGAACGGCCTGACGTCTCCCTGTGAGGAAGTCGGCTAGCCACGCTATCAGATTAGGAGGGAGACCCAGACTTACTGCCTTGCTGATGACAACAGTGTGATCAACAAGATCAAAGGCTTTTTTGAAGTCCACAAAAGCAACAGCTAGAGAGGTGTTTCGCTTGTCCAGGTGGCTGTGGATGAATTCAAGGAAGCTGGTCAGGTAATGTGAGGTGGAGGTGGCTTTAATATTTACGAATTGTCTGATATCCACGGTGTTACAAATTTTGGTGTAGGCCCAGTCATATACAAAATCTTCACAAATAAGGCTAGGGATGGGAGTGATAGAGACTGGCCTGAGGTCATTGAGTGACTGAGGACTGGAAGTTTTGGGGATGGGTGTGACGTAAGATGTCTTCCAGTCCGTGGGGCAAGAGTGTTGGGAGAGTGAGGCGTTTATTATGGAGCATAGCGGTGTTGCTAGCTCTAAAGCAAATTCCTTGTAAATTTTTATAGGAAGGTCAGTGGGTGTGGTGGATCTGGGTTTAAATTTAAGTATTCTCTTAAAAACATCCATCGCCTGGACAGTGTGTGGAGGGGAGGGAGCGGGAAGATAGGCAGGAAGCGGAGTGGTGTGGAGGGGAGGAAAGGTTTGACAGATAGCAGCAAAGTGATCGTTCATCTCCTGAGCCGCGAGATTAGCAGGAAGGTGTGAGGTGCAAGGAAGAGATGAAGTGTGCTTTTGTAAGCCACACAAAGCTTTGATCTTAGCGTACCACTGTCTGTTGTTGGTCAGCTTGAGGTGGTGTATCTTGTCTGGGTAATAGCTTGCCTTTGCATTCTTAATCTCCCTGATTACTCTGTTTCTTAGTTTCCTGTAAAGGACCGGGCAGGAGTGGAACGCCCAGGTCCGCTGACGCATGAGTCTTTTAATGCGGGGCGTCATCCAGGGAGCATCAGACGGGTGCGTTGTGACGCTCTTGGCTGGGAAGTAGTGGTGGAAGGCTGCTGTGGTAGTGGCGAGGTAATTTTGCCATTTTACGTGGACGTCCTCCTCATCCAGCACCTCGGTCCACGGGTGTTGTGTCACCCACTGCCCAAACTCCCTCATGGCTGAGTCAGGCATGGGGCGGTGGGTCCTGGTGACAGCTGACCGGGGGGTCGAGGTGGTGGGTGTGGGTGACCACAGTATGGAGAGGTGGGTGCTCCGTCCCATGGGAGGCAGCGGCTTGGGTGGCGAGTACTGCTGGCCCAGGTCTGTGAGTATAAGGTCGAGGATGGCTTGCTGGTGGGTGGGGAAGTCCACGACCTGGGTGAGGTGGAGCTGGTGTAGGATATCGTTGATATCTAATCTGTTAAAGTCCCCACAGATGACCAGCTTGGCAGCAGGATACCTCACCCTCAGGGCATCAGCAGTGTTGATGATGTGAGCGGTGAGCAACTGTGCAGTGGCGGCTCGTGGGGGGTGGTAGACGACGCAGACTATGATGGAGGCCGTGTTGCTGGGATGGGAGGGGGGCGTGACTCTCACCCACAGGGCCTTCACACCGTCAGGAATATCGACAGGGAGGTGTGAGGGGCTGAGGGCAGAGCGGCAGAAAACGGCCACTCCCCCCCCCCCTGCGCCCTGACCTGAGGTGATGGTAGAGCCGGTAGTCCTGCATCGTGCACACCTCAGGAACAATCTGCCACGCCTCAGTAACCGCCACAATGTCCGCACAAGTAGATCTCACCGTCACAATCAATTCGTCCATCTTGTTGGCCAGAGACGTTGCATTAAATAAGAGGAGTGAGGGAAGACTATACCACGTTCTCGGCACCTCAAAGTGTTTGTATTCCCTCTTCTCCACCCTGCGGTCGTCTCTGGCACTGGAGGTCACTACCTTGATGGGACGCACCACACTTTTGCCTCCTCTCGATCCTCGGTTTCGAAATAGTTTTAAGGACTTAAGGCACTGTATCACGTTGGGTGGCGGGTACCCAGATCCTCGTCTATGACGCAGGAGGTAGTTGCGTTCGTACGTTTGCACTGAAGCACTCATTTTTCTTTATGTATCACACGCATTCGCTACAAGTGTTCACAAAAACAACAATCCCACCAGGTCGAGCCTCAAACTAAACGCTAAAAGTTGAAAACAGAAAAGTAAAAAAAACAAAACAAACTGAGGTCACTATCACTAGGGGGCGGGGAAGGCCAACAAGCTGGCCGAGGCTGCTCGAGAGCGCCAAGGTCACACGTCCTGCCCGTGTGAGGTCAAGACGGTGTGTGTGTGTGTGTGTGTGTGTGTGTGTGTGTGTGTGTTATATATATATATATATATATATATATATATATATATATATATATATATATATATATATATATATATATATATATATATATATATATATATATATGAGAGAGAGAGAGAGAGAGAGAGAGAGAGAGAGAGAGAGAGAGAGAGAGAGAGAGAGAGAGAGAGAGAGAGAGAGAGAGAGAGAGAGATACAAGCATGCATGCATATGTACATAGACGGAACGACAGACAGACAGACAGACAGACAGACAGATGGAAACACACACACACACACACACACACACGCTTGCTGCTCTGCAGCGCACGCTGGCTTATATGAATAAGAAACTTCGCTTCTGAAAATTCTAATGATTAAACTAGGGGGCTAGATGAATACTGATTACTTTACGGTCAAGAGCAACTCTTCTAGTAAATACTGGGAGAGATTTAGATTGAATGGACAAGAGGAAATAAGGAAATTTACGTGGGGAATATGAGTGACTGCGTTGACAAATATTATACTAGGAGCTTCAGGCTGGGTAGGCTACGTGTCAAGGACATGTCCGAGCCTCTTTCGCAACTTGTCTTCCTTCTCATCTTTCTCTCTCTCCCCTTCCTTCCTTCTCTTATTCGTTCTTACTTCTTCTCTTCCCTTTGCATCGCCTTACCTCGATATACACAACACGCCCCCTCATAAACAAAAATTTTTCAGAAGAGCTTATGAAAAATTTAGTAATACAACAAACTCACAATCAACACACAACTAATTGTGCACATAGGCAGATTCAAAAAAGGGGCGCATACTAATAACAACATATCAAAGATTACTACAGCATTGACAATTCATTACTATAACAAACGAAAACAACAGGGCTCCCACTTGGCCCTCCAAACTCAGACTGGCACTTCTTTTTTTCTCCTCCTACTCCTCCTCCCAGACCTTTCTCTGGTACTACGCCAGAACCGGTGGTCTTCAAGGCTACACTGGCGTGAAATTTTACTTTTGTAGGGTATCAGAGGTAGAACTTTCCTCCAGCAGCAAGCTACGGCTGCTCCAACGTCTCCTTTCACTTTGGTCACTTCTCCGTCTCCGTCGTCTTCTCGGTCCTCTGCCTTCTCTATTTCTCCATCTACTCTCACCTCTCCTCCTCTCTTCACTACACACCCTGCCCCATCTGTATCTTCTCCACACCATACACACTTCAGTCACCGTGTTAAGACATCCCTGCATCCTTGCAACAATGAGCCCACCAGGGACCGTAGCCTCCTGGTGCATCATCATCACGGCAGGGCCAGGCAAAATGCTTCCTGGCCAAACACTACTCTCCCTCGGACCGCTGAACAAATCTGACTCGCTGGCCCTCTCAAATCTCCTCTCTGGAGAACACATCAATCTCACATTGGGATCTTCACAACCAAAAACATCACTCCTACTTGCCCACTCATGGCTCCATGAAGCTTCCATGCCACACTCATAAAACTGATTAAAAAAAATGCCACGTTCTTGGCAAAACTAAGAGGTGCCAACCGGCCACTCTTAACAAAACAAAATTCTTCCCGGGTGTGACACAACCAAGCCTGCGTCTCACTGTCAGATGCATCACTACTATTACTCTGCACTTCTTCCGACGGCCTTTTGATGACACTGGTATCGCCACAGCAAGCTGACAGCTGCTCCTTTCCAGGACGCACTACACACATCCCCGGACACGGAGCCAAACAAACACACGTGGCCATCACAAAACTACAAACCTCAGCTCCAACATAAGTCCGGCCAACGTGCCACTGGGCCAGTCCCATTGAGCCCAACAACTGCTCCCATGTGCAAGCCTCTATCATCATCCCCGCTACCTTATGGCTTTGAGCAAGCTGAATTCCATCAACACAGACCACACATCTCGGACCCAGTAACAAGTAACAGCAACTCGGCCACAGACAATCCCCAACAACACGGAAGGTGCCTCCAAAGCGGCAAGCAACAAAGAATCACAGGCACCCTCACTCAGCGTTGCCTCCCAACGCTGCGCCGTCAATAACATCACAACTCGCCCCGGAAGGAGGAATCGGGCGAGCAACATTAAAAATAATCCCTACACCAGGGGAAACAACACTAGCCACAGCACAACGGAGAGGGGCCCCAGACAAGAGGTCATCATGATTGCCAGCCTGACCCACGCGGTAATGCCCAACAAATTTGAACACACCCGACCACCAAACCCGCACCAAAAGTTCGAGAGTCATCCTGACTCCAAAACGGCCAAACACTAGGCTGCTCCGTGCTTCCAGCACCCATGCCTCCTTGGCATATCAAAATGGAGCAACAAATCTCTACTTTCCTCTCTCAGCCAGCTATTCACAACAGCGTTGCTCTCAACAAATTCTCCCCGATCCTCAACTTCCTCGCCATCCACTCCTGCCTTGGCAAGCAGTATGGCAACACACACTCAATGGACAGAACCCTCCTCAACTACACTGACAGCTGTTGCAGCAACTGCCAGCACGGGTGGCTCACCACGTAAGCAAACACCCAACGTGTCTGGTCCCGGCAGGTGAGCAGTCTGCTCCCTGCCTCCAGTGCATCTCAAAGGGGAGGAAACTCCCACCTCCCCAGGAGAGTCAGGAGCCTCGCTGCCGTCGGCAGCGACCCCTGACACACCAAGCACAACTAAATGGAGAAGGCAGTAGACACCTGCCGAAACGATAATTACTCCCAGTGAGGTCTAAAGCACTGTTCAGGGGGTGCTGTGAACTTATCATTAAACCCAGCTGTGACCTCACTAAACGTTTCCCTTTGTGTCTCACAACACAAGGGGGTAGTCACAGCCTGCCTTCTAAAGACAACTCTCTTCCTCCACACAAAACTACAAGCACCTAATAACACACACACCCTTCACTCAAAAATTTTAAAATCATGGCGACTCCTACACCAGCCTCGGAGTCCCCATCTGGGGAGGGGACCATAAATGTCCCCAGATCGGACTGCCTTTCCATCGACGACCCTAAGTGTCTTGACACCCCCCTCAACTTCTTCTTCATTAACTTCTGCAACATTCGTGGTCTAAGATCTAATTTTCAATCTGTAGAACACCACCTCTCTTCTTCTAAACCTCATCTTCTTTTCCTCACTGAAACTCAGGTGTCTGAGGCAACTGACAGTAGCCCCTTTTCTGTTCCCTCCTACTTTCTCTATCCTCATTTTCGATCCAAAGCTGGATGCTGCGTTTATTTGCGCAATGACTTAACCTGCTCTCGTGCCCACGCTCTTGAATCTTCCGAGTTTTCCACCATCTGGCTACGACTACAGAGTCATTCTCATACTAAATTTATCTGTGCTGTATACCTCTCTCCTAACTCCTCTGACTATAAGAAATTCTTTGACTACTTAACTTCCAAAGTGGAGCACATTCTGACCCTCTTCCCTTTTGCAGAGATCTCCATTCTTGGAGACTTCAATGTTCACCACCAGCTTTGGCTTTCCTCTCCCTTCACTGACCATCCTGGTGAACTAGCCTACAACTTTGCTATCCTCCATGACCTAGAGCAATTGGTGCAACACCCTACTCGTATTCCTGACCGTCTTAGAGATACGCCCAACATTCTTGACCTTTTCCTGACCTTGGACGATTCTGGGCTTGTTCCTCCCTCTCCTCCACCCTCTGACTACTTCATGCCACGTATTAAAATTCTTCGTAATGATGTTTTCCATGCCCTCGCTGGTCTAAACCCTCGGAAGGCTTATGGACCTGATGGGGTCCCTCCTATTGTTCTCCGGAACTGTGCCTCCGTGCTTGCACCTTTCAGCTCTGTCTGTCAACATCTACCTTTCCTTCTTGCTGGAAGTTTGCCTACATTCAATCTGTTCCTAAAAAGGGTGACCGCTCTAATCCCTCAAACTACCGTCCTATTGCTTTAATTTCCTGCTTATCTAAAGTTTTTGAATCTATCCTCAACAGGAAGATTCTTAAACATCTATCACTTCACAACCTTCCATCTGATCGCCAGTATGGGTTCCGTCAAGGCCGCTCTACTGGTGATCTTCTGGTTTTCCTTACTGAGTCTTGGTCATCCTCTTTTAGAGACTTTGGTGAAACTTTTGCTGTTGCCTTGGACATATCAAAAGCCTTTGATAGAGTCTGGCACAAAGCTTTGATTTCAAAACTACCCTCCTACGGTTTCTATCCTTCTCTCTGTAACTTCATCTCAAGTTTCCTTTCTGACCGTTCTATTGCTGCTGTGGTAGACGGTCACTGTTCTTCTCCTAAATCTATTAACAGTGGTGTTCCTCAGGGTTGTGTCCTGTCACCCACTCTCTTCTTATTATTCATTAATGATCTTCTAAACCAAACTTCTTGTCCTATCCACTCCTATGCTGATGATACCACCCTGCACTTTTCCACGTCTTTTCATAGACGTCCAACCCTTCAGGAGGTAAACATATCACGCAGGGAAGCCACAGAACGCCTGACTTCTGATCTTTCTAAAATTTCTGATTGGGGCAGAGCAAACTTGGTATTGTTCTTTCTCTCACCCCTATTCTGTCCACCTCTCTAACGCAAGAGTTAACCAGTATTCTCAATCATTCATCCCTTTCTCTGGTAAACTCTGGAACTCCCTGCCTTCTTCTGTATTTCCACCTTCCTATGACTTGAATTCCTTCAAGAGGGAGGTTTCAAGACACTTATCCACCAATTTTTGACCACTGCTTTGACCCTTTTATGGGACTGGGATTTCAGTGGGCATTTTTTTTTATTAGATTTTTGTTGCCCTTGGCCAGTATCCTTCCTACATAAAAAAAAAAAAAAAAAAAAAATTGGGGCCCAGACTGAATACTGGCGCCCACAGCCTCAACTCCAGGTGACAACTCAGGAATCACTTTACATCACCTTATCTCGATGCACACAACAATATATATATATATATATATATATATATATATATATATATATATATATATATATATATATATATATATATATATATATATATATATATATATATATATGTGTGTGTGTGTGGGTGTGTGTGTCAGAATCGGATGCCATCACCTTGCAGGCAGATTTAGATAGGATAAGCGAATGGACGGACAGATGGCAAATGCAGGTTAATATCAACAAATGCAAAGTACTTAGCGCAGGTAGAGGAAACCCACACAGAAGGTACACACTAAACAACAAAACTCTGGTAGGTTCAGGGTACGAAAAAGATTTAGGAGTTATAGCTAGCTCTGAACTCCGTCTAAGAAAGCAATGCATAGAGGCCAGAAACAAGGTAACTAGGGTATTAGGATTAATTTTTAGGAGTGTTAAAAGTAGAAGACACGAAGTAATATTAAAGTTATATTTGGCGCTGGTCAGACCTCATCTAGACTACGCTGTGCAGTTTTGGTCCCCACAGTACAGGAGGGATATAGGTCTATAAGAATCAATAAAAAGTAGAATGACTAAAAGGATACAGGGGATGAGGAGTATTCCTTACGAGGCGAGATTGAAACTGTTCAATTTACATTCTTTAGAGAGATGTAGATTAAGAGGGGACCTGATAAGTGGTATAAGGGTTTTAACAAGGGGGACGTAAGCAAAATTCTTAAGATCAGTAACCAGGACAGACCAAGAAATAACAGGTTCAAGCTTGAAAAATTTCGGTTTAAAAAAGAGATAGGAAGAAATTGGTTCTCAAAAAGAGTGGTAGATGAATGGAACGGACTCAGTAATCATGTTGTTAGTGCTAAGACATTACGGAGTCTTAAGAGAAGATTAGGCGGATTTATGGATGGGGACAATCGGTGGAAACAGGTAGGTATATTTCATACATGGACTGCCATGTGTAAGCCTGATGGCTTCTTACAGCTTCCCTTATTTCTTATGTTCTTATATATATATATATATATATAGAGAGAGAGAGAGAGAGAGAGAGAGAGAGAGAGAGAGAGAGAGAGAGAGAGAGAGAGAGAGAGAGAGAGAGAGCCGAAACCACGAGACAGTAAGGCGAGAAAGAAAACAGACATGGTGTTCATAATAACGAAAGCAGATTAAAACTCGAGACGACATGATGCAAGGGAGCAACAGCAATAAATGCAGAATAAAGATAACACTGATAATTAGAAGTGTAAATAGATGACGACAAGGATGTGGCACTGTTGTGCAATATGACAATTCACATCTTACCCAGGGAGGTCATTTATTTAAAAACTAAGTATAATAGGAAACCCTTAAGGTATAAAGGAAACAAAACACAACTTTCATTCACCTTAGTTAAGCATGATTAAGGGAATATCTCATCTTTACAAGTCTGTGTGAAGGAACAAATTTAATAATAATAATAATAATAATAATAATAATAATAATAATAATAATAATAATAACAATTTATTCAGAATGAGCTGTCATTGCCTGAAAATGTAAGAGGGAGGAGACGATAACATGATCATAATACATACTAATGAGAGAGAGAGAGAGAGAGAGAGAGAGAGAGAGAGAGAGAGAGAGAGAGAGAGAGAGAGAGAGAGAGAGAGAGAGAGAGAGAGAGAGAGAGAGAGACTCTTCATTTTATTCTTCATAATGTTTTGAGTTGTACAGGAATCCCATCTTCAAACAATAAAAACATTAAAAACCTTTATCATACCTCTACGTATAAGGGGGAAGCGACTGTGCTCCCTGCAAACCGTTGAGAACTATCTTGGCTACTCTGCAACACTAACAAACACACAACGGTTTACTTTATTTTTTTTTATTTATTTTTTTTTTTATTTTTTTTTTTTTTCGTGGAGGGCTACTACAATAATACACAACCTGTGTTACCACCAAAAGTCATTAAATGCAAAAAACTGAACATCCTAATGCAATACAACTTTTTTTAATGTTTAAAACTACGTATTAAACTTTATCGGTCAGTTCTTTTCAAGTGTCTAAATTATTAAACAAAACACACTCACCTACACGCACATGCACGCGCGAGCACGCACGCAGGCACGGGCGCGCGCGCCCCCACGCGTGCACCCACGCACGCACACGCACACGCGCACACACACACACACACACACACACACACACACACACATACACACACACACACAAACTCTTGCCGGTCAATATCTTAAAGAATTAGAACTTATTTTTTTTATCTGACGGTTGCTTAATTTTATAAAATCTTGCAATCCAAGATAACAAGGTAATAGATTAAATAAAAAAAAAAAAGCGCTGTATACATCCATGATAAGAAACTTCTGGTAACTGGTGTTAAAACTAACTCCCACATAGTTCCAAGAATGCAATCTTTAATTACTGAGATAAAACTTCGACAAGGGAGGTAAACAGGTATTAAGATTCGGGCTACAGTTCAATTTTTCTGCAACAGAGCTTGAATTTATAAATATTTTTGGGTCTATGAGAAATGAGTTAAGTACTTAAATTAACTCCAAGAATTCAATCCTTTGGCCATGATATCTTCAAACAGCTTCAACTGAAGATTGATATATTTTGTGGACCTTTTGATTTGATTTGATTTTTTTTTTTTTTTATTTAGCTATAGTAAAAACAGAGAAAGGAAGAGGCATCGGTACATCAAATACACAAGATTACATGCTAAACATAAAGAAACTTTGAACGATAAAAGCAAATTTTAAAAAGTAAATGAATATTGGCTAACACGTTTTTAGATTATAAGATAAACTCAACATTGTTGAAATCTATAAAAAAAAAACAATAAACATACAAATGAAAAACAAATAAATAAATAAGATCTAAATATCTAAAACTCCCAGAATCAGACAATCTTACACTGTTTGCTCCCATTCCACCACAGGTGTGTTACATGGCCCTCCCGAACTTTACAAAGCAGGTTGCTCGATTAGACCCATACTACCAGCCATACATTTAAGTATAATTCAGCAAGTCTTTTTTGTTTCGGTTTTAGCTCCATCAACACATAATAACTGCATTATAAAAACTCCCTTCCCTTTGTTTAAGAAATTAAAGATGTTAGATTTGGTTAACAATACTCATGTCCAGCTTTGACGTATTGTATTGAACAATGTAAAAAAAAAAACAAATAAAATAAAATATTTTTGATTCCTTATAACATTACATCCATACCATTTAAATTTTTGTTAAGAAACTTCTAAAGATTTTTCTTTTTAATAATGTTTTGTTTCAACAAATAAATGTAGCAGCAATTTGTTCTCAATTAGGTCCAACTTTAGAATATATATTTCTATGCCACTGTGAGGTCAAATGGGTGTCCATTAAAACTCAAACCTATATGTGTATTATTGTTTAACTCTTTTTAAAGACAAACTACAAGTAAATTAATTTCTTAATTACCTAATTAGTAAACTCAATTGTAAGGCAAGAATTTTACATTTTGTACTTTTAGTGATTACAATTATCAATGACATGTAGTGTTGTTCAAACTTCTTTTAAGGTAAAATACATTTCAAGACCTTGAAAGATGCTGGTGCTGATACTGATAACGGTGGTGGAGGTAGTGCTGGTCGCGGCCGGGCAGCCCACTGTGGAGGTGACGCTGAAGAAGGGTGTTATTACGGGATCGCGGGAGCATGCCCTAAACGGCTACGAGTACTATAGCTTCAGTACCATTCCCTATGCCAGGCCACCCGTTGGGCCCCTTCGCTTCAAGGTGAGAAGTCTCTTTCGTCGCAACGAACTGTCCCCATACAGCGAACCACCTCGCGTCAGGCAGTTAAGCACCTTTGCTCTCCATTCCAACATATATATTACGTCACGTTCCTGCCCGATAAAACCAGAATGTGTCACTAGTAATGAACGTACGTTGGTCGATTGAACGACTTGAATAACCATCAGTTGCAACCAATGTTCCTCCAGTTATTTTCAATAACACCATTCTTCTTATCTCAGTTAGTACTATTATCTTCACCGATTTCCTTTTTTTCTTTTCTTTTTCCTTTTTTATTTGGGGAGCAGCACGAGGTGCACCTCACAATAGACATCTTTTTTTGCATTTTATTTACATTTTCATGCCGATGTAGATGCAACAGCAATGACAAAGTGTGGAGGTAACAGGTAGCAAAATGAGAGCATGTTGAAGAAAAAAAGTCCATTACCTGTGGTCGTCATCACTGTATCAGAATCACAATTTTTTTTTTGCTTTTTTCTTTTTTTGTTCTTTTTTTCTTTCTCATCACAACTTGTTTATTGATCATCTTTTCAATGTCATAATACTCTCAGTAAATTGTAAGGAAGAGGCAGTAGACACCTACCGAAACGATAATTACTCCCAGCGAGGTCTAAAGCACTGTTCAGGGGGTGCTGTGAACTTATCATTAAACCCAGCTGTGACCTCACTGAACGTTTCCCTTTGTGTCTCACAACACAAGGGGGTAGTCACAGCCTGCCCTCTAAAGACAACTCTCTTCCTCCACACAAAACTACAAGCACCTAATAACACACACACCGTTCACTCAAAAATTTCAGAATCATCATGGTGACTCCTACACCAGCCTCGGAGTCCCCATCTGGGGAGGGGACCATAAATGTCCCCAGGTCGGACTGCCTTTCTGTCGACAAACCTAAGTGTCTTGACACCCCCCTCAACTTTTTCTTCATTAACTTCTGCAACATTCGTGGTCTAAGATCTAATTTTCAATCTGTAGAACACCACCTCTCTTCTTCTAAACCTCATCTTCTTTTCCTCACTGAAACTCAGGTGTCTGAGGTAACTGACAGTGGCCTCTTTTCTGTTCCCTCCTACTTTCTCTATCCTCATTTTCGATCCAAAGCTGGATGTTGTGTTTATGTGCGTAATGACTTAACCTGCTCTCGTGCGCACGCTCTTGAATCTTCAGAGTTTTACACTATCTGGCTACGACTACAGAGTCACTCTCAAACTAAATTTATCTGTGTTGTATACCTTTCACCTAACTCCTCTGTCTATAAGAAATTCTTAGACTACTTAACTTCCAAAATGGAGCACATTCTGACCCTCTTCCCTTTTGCAGAGATCTCCATTCTTGGAGAACTCGTATTCCTGACCGTCTTAGAGATACGCTCAACATTCTTGACCTTTTCCTGACCTCTAATCCTTCTGGTTATGCTGTCACCCTTTCTTCTCCGTTGGGCTCCTCCGATCACAATCTCATATCTGTATCTTGTCCTATCGGTCCAGTCCCTCCTCAGGATCCCCCTAAGCGAAGGTGCCTCTGGGGTTTTGCCTCTGCTAGTTGGAGGGACCTGAGGAGGTATTTTGCTGATTTTCCTTGGAATGACTACTGCTTCCGTGTCAGAGACCCGTCTTTGTGTGCTGAGCGCATAACAGAGGTGATAGTGTCTGGCATGGAGGCGTACATTCCTCACTCTTTTTCTCGACCTAAACCTTCTAAACCTTGGTTTAACACAGCTTGTTCTCGTGCTATACATGATAGAGAGGTGGCCCACAAAGGGTACTTATGCCTTCCATCACCAGAATCTCATGCCCTTTATATTTCTGCCCGGAACTATGCCAAGTCTGTTCTCCAACTAGCCAAAACTCCTTCCTCCCTCTCCTCCACTGACTATTTCACGCTACCTATTAAAATTCTTCGTAATGATGTTTTCCATACCCTTGCTGGCCTAAACCCTCGGAAGGCTTATGGACCTGATGGGGTCCCTCCTATCGTTTTCCGAAACTGTGCCTCCGTGCTTGCACCTTGCCTAGTCAAACTCTTTCAGCTCTGTCTGTCAACATCTATCTTTTCTTCTTGCTGGAAGTTTGCCTACACTCAGCCTGTTCCTAAAAAGGGTGACCGTTCTAATCCCTCAAATTACCGTCCTATTGCTTTAATTTCCTGCCTATCTAAAGTTTTTTAATCTATTTTCAACAGGAAGATTCTTAAACATCTATCACTTCAACAACCTTCTATCTGATCGCCAGTATGGGTTCCGTCAAGGCCGCTCTACTGGTGGTGATCTGGCTTTCCTTACCGAGTCTTGGTCATCCTCTTTTAGAGATTTCGGTGAAACTTTTGCTGTTGCCCTAAACATATCAAAAGGTTTTGATAGAGTCTGGCACAAAGCTTTGATTTCTAAACTACCCTCCTACGGCTTCTATCCTTCTCTCTGTAACTTCATCTCAAGTTTCCTTTATCACCATTCTATTGCTGCTGTGGTAGACGATCACTGTTCTTCTTCTAAATCTATTAACAGTGGTGTTCCTCAGGGTCCTGTCCTGTCACTCACTCTCTTCTTATTATTCATTAATGATCTGCTAAACCAAACTTCTTGTCCTATCCACTCCTACGCTGGTGATACCACCCTGCACTTTTCCACGTCTTTTCATAGACGTCCAATCCTTCAGGAGGTAAACATTTCACGCAGGGAAGCCACAGAACGCTTGACTTCTGATCTTTCTAAAATTTCTGATTGGGAAAGAGCAAACTTGGTATTGTTTAATGCCTCAAAAAAAAAAATAAATTCCTCCATCTATCAACTCAACACAACCTTCCAGACGACTATCCCCTCTTCTTCAATGACACTTAACTGTCCCCCTCTTCTACACTGAACATCCTCGGTCTGTCCTTCACTTGTAATCTGAACTGGAAACTTCACATCTCATCTCTAGCTAAAACAGCTTCTATGAAATTAGGAGTTCTGAGACGTCTCCGCCAGTTTTTCTCACCCCCCCAGCTGCTAACTCTGCACAAGGGCCTTATCCGTCCATGTATGGAGTATGCTTCACATGTCTTGGGGGGGTTCCACTCATACTGCTCTTCTAGACAGGGTGGAATCAAAAGCTTTTCGTCTCATGAACTTCTCTCCTCTAACTGACTGCCTTCAGCCTCTCTCTCACCGCCGCAATGCTGCATCTCTAGCTGTCTTCTACCGCTATTTTCATGCTAACTGCTCTTCTGATCTTGCTAACTGCATGCCTCCCCTCCTCCCGTGGCCTCGCTGTACAAGACTTTCTTTTTTCTCTCACCCCTATTCTGTCCACCTCTCTAACGCGAGAGTTAACCAGTATTCTCAATCATTCATCCCTAACTCTGGAACTCCCTGCCTGCTTCTCTATTTCCACCTTCCTATTACTTGAATTCCTTCAAGAGGGAGGTTTCAAGACACCTATTCATCAGTTTTTGACTACTGCTTTGACCTTTTTTTGGGACTGGCATTACAATGGGCATTTTTTTTTTATTGAATTTTTGTTGCCCTTGGCCAGTGTCCTTCCTACATAAAAAAAAAAAAAAACAATCAAAAGCATATTGTGAAAGTATCAAGTCAGAGGTAACCACAACTTCATTAATATAAATAACTTTAGTCAGTCACAGCGCTGATGTGAGAACACTAACAAGACAATCAAAAATGCCTCTGACAGACGTCAGCCACATGTGACAATATCTCTCCTCAGGATCCCGAGCCGGCCCCCGCATGGAGCGGCGTCAGGAACGGCTCACTACCCTTTCCGAAGTGTCCACAGTCTTCCATCCTCCTTATGACTAACTACCTTTTCACGGGACAAGAAGACTGCCTCTACCTCAACGTCTATACACCAAGGGTGGGATAACCAACCTATTATGCCTTCTTGATACCGTTTTGTGTGTGTGTGTGTGTGTGTGTGTGTGTGTGTGTGTGTGTGTGTGTGTGTGTGTGTGTGTGTGTGTGTGTGTGTGTGTGTGTGTGTGTTTGTGTGTGTATAATGTATACATATATACTAGAGAGAGAGAGAGAGAGAGAGAGAGAGAGAGAGAGAGAGAGAGAGAGAGAGAGAGAGAGAGAGAGAGAGAGAGAGAGAGAGAGAGAGAGAGAGAGAGAGAGAGAGAGAGAGAGAGAGAGAGAGAACGAACCATAAAACATAAGCAATTTGCAACTTTTCCAGCCGTACAAGTCCAATCTGCCCGTCATGGTGTTTATTCATGGCGGGGCTTATATGGTTGGATCAGCCATGGGGTCGTACCCGCCAATGCTGCCAGCGCCTCTGGTACAGAAAGACGTGGTGGTGGTCGCCATGAACTATCGCATAGGCGCCCTCGGTACGTGTGTGTGTGTGTGTGTGTGTGTGTGTGTGTGTGTGTGTGTGTGTGTGTGTGTGTGTGTGTGTGTGTGTGTTACATTGCGAAAGAACGCCAAAGATCAGCAATTTTTTTTATCCACAATGAGGGAATTACTTGTAATGCATCTTTTAGCATTATCATGCTCCACATAGCTAGATAATCTTTCCAGTAATATCACTACTCATTAAGATATTCAAGTATACCCTGCAGACAATGGCTCTGTTTACGGTATTTCGCTTCTATGATCTACGATTATTAGTATACCCATGTTTCGATACGCGATTAATGTGATTCATGTATACAACTGCCCACCCAGCCAGCCAGAACGCCACTCGATCAGCTGAGCATGCGCCTTGTATACGATAGCTGCGCCATCCACACAACTGCAGTATGCTGAGTTGTTAGCGTTGCCCGTTGGACGTTGAAAGTGCTTGTGGTTGTGTTATACATCACCTGTGCTGCTGTTGTGAACGATTAGTGATGGCTTCTAAGCATCGGGGGAACTCAAGTGAACATCAACTCTACAACTGTAAAACTACACATTTTGTAACTCATTTCAATTTCTTCCCATGAAGAATGTGTATTTATGTGTTTAATGATTAATTTTAATGACCATTTCTTATGTATGGGAATCCTATGAGTTTCTTTTGACGAGACCCGAAAACAAATCTCCATTTAACCCATTATAACTGGCCCTCAACATTCTCTCAATTTACGATTGGGCTTTTAAAAAACATACCCAATCGTGTAAATTATATCAGCAAATATCTCTTTCCAAAATAGAAAACTCAGTAACAGCTTCTATCGTGAAAGCCTTTTACTCGCTACCATCTCCCTGCCCTTCCTCATCCCAACACCTCATTTACAACTTTTACCAGCACTACAAGGCAACAATCACGGTGGTAAGCAACAGAAGACAAGCTCATACCATGAGCTTGTCTAGTGCTAGTTTCTGTTCATTTCATAGGGATTCCTTCTTACAGGCTTCCTCTCAACGGGGGACAGTGTTTTGCCAGGAAATCTTGGTCTCAAGGACCAGACTCTGGCCCTGCAGTGGATTCAAGACAACATTATGGACTTAGGCGGCGATCCCAACCGGGTCACCATCTTCGGGATCAGCGCAGGCGGGGTCTCATCGCACCTGCACATCCTCTCCCCGAGCTCAGCGGGTAAGGCAACATCGACGCACAATTAATTATTTACATTTGCATTACTTCACATCCTAGATATTGTCTTAACATTCGAAAGCTTTCCTTCATCAGGGCTGTTCCAAAGAGCCATCCTGCAGTCAGGCACGGCACTACTGGCACCCACTTACGTTCCCGCTCGGAAGGGCGCCATCAGCATCAGCAAGGCACTCAATTGTACCGGCGAGAAGAGCCAGCAACTCCTGGCGTGTTTCATGAATGCATCTGTTGAGAACTTGGTGAATGCCCAAAGCAGCTTAACTGTGAGTGCTTCTGCCGATACATTAAATAAATGTCAGTTATTTCCTAAAGCCTTTAAACGTCTCCTAACCTTTAAACGTCATTATATTCATTTTACACAATGTTCATGTAAACCTCCGATTATTCAATGTCTTTCACATGCTAACGTGCTTTCACGAGCAACCGGCTCCCTAGACTGCTCAAGACACCAGAAGTATCTTTCTGTAGGAATGGTTCGATCTTCCTATGACTGTGGGTGTTCAAGTGGACGGAACCTTCTTGCCTGAACACCCGGCCGTCCTACTCAGGTCTGGGCGGTACAACAAGGTGGATGTGATTATCGGATGGACGAAGGACGACGGTACCGTCATTACAGCAGGTAATTAACCATCCAAAAGGATGAGAACTGCTATATGTAGAAAATGTACTAACAATCTTGAATAACATTTCCTCAATGTTTTCTATATGAATTTCTATTTAATTTTTCATCATGTGTAAGGAACAACATATGTCTAATATATAAGGCATCCCATTTTCATAGATTGAGGTTTTCCTCCTTTTAAGCTTCAGCTCCTCAGTCATGATTTCAGCAAAACACAGACCGTAACTGCATCCCTAACGTTAAATATTTCCAGCCCCGGTGTTCAAAATCACCTTGTCTGACCTTCCAAAATACTGACCCGCCCCGTTCTGGAATAAGAATAGTCTTCCGCTTGTTACTTTTATTCCATGGCTGGAAATCAGAGGTGATGACAAAAGGAATATTATATTCCATCACAAAACACCCCTAACCTGACCACACGAGCATGAGAAGGGTCCACTTACATCCTCAATCATAACAACGAACACGCCTGCACATAAAATAAGTAGTCGGCGTAAAAAGACCTTGCTTATTTAAATCTTGCCAGCACACACCTATTATTAAGGTCCTCTACAAAATATTTCACCCGGCTAGTATCATTCTCCTGTATACATAGAACAAGGCACAAAGCTCGTCGCTACCACAAGGCAGTGTTGTCGAAATATACGTGGCCTCACCCGAAGTTTAAATCAGACCTAATCGGGGACAAACAGAACGACAGTATAATAATAGTAAAGTGTACAACAGAGATAAAGGAGGGTTTCAGAGTGAAGGCTGGACGGCACCAAGGATCGCCTTTGAGCCCTTTCTTGTTTGCTACGGTGATGAACAAACGGACTGACGAGATTAGGCAGGAATCCCTGTGGTTTGTGATGTACGATGATGACGTGATTTATTGCGAGACGGGAGGAAAATGAGACAGAGCTGAAGAGATGGAGACGTGCACTGGAGAGAAAGGTATTAAAAGTGAGAAGGGCCATAACTGAGTTCCTGGGTCTCAATGGAGATGATGGGAAAACAAGGCTGAAAGGTGCAGAGGTGGCAAAGGTTGATGAATTTAAATTCAGAGTACAGAGTAATGGAAACTGTTGTAAAGATATTAAAAAGAATACAAGCTGGACGGAATACGTGGAAAAAGGTAGTCACAGTTATATGTTACAGGATAGCTTATGAAAAAAAAAATAAAGAAGGTATAAAAGACAGTAGTAACGCCGTTGTACAGAATGGAACCAATACTGCCGACGAAAAGACAAGATGGTGCGATTTTCTCCGTGGAGTGACGACGACTGACATAATTAGAAATTAATACATCAGCGGCACAACACATGTACATCAATTTGAGGACGAAGCTGAGGTTGTTCGGGAGAGAGAGAGAGAGAGAGAGAGAGAGAGAGAGAGAGAGAGAGAGAGAGAGAGAGAGAGAGAGAGAGAGAGAGAGCTCTGAGACCTAAGAGAATGTTTTATGATGAAATTCGTTTTCGCAGGCATGTTCAGCGAAAAAGGCGAAAAAAGCTTGCGAGATGTAAACGAAAACTTCCAAAAGGTAGGGCCAATTTTATTCTCACTCATGGAGGAGGAGCATCCCGTCTATCTGGCTCAACGCATAAGGTTTCATTACATGGAGGCCGCCAACGTGACGCTGGACAACGAGCCTGTATTCACGAGTGTAAGATTGAGAGGTGGTGAAGCCTCGGGTTTTGATGTGAATGAAGTGTAGAAAATGTTATGTTAAGAGTCTGGAGAGGTCGTGATTTTAAGTCCATAACTTAAGTAATTTAATAATAATAATAATTATATATATATATATATATATATATATATATATATATATATATATATATATATATATATATATATATATATATATATATATTGCTGTAACCTCTACTATCAAAAGCTTGTGGGAGACGCTGGATTTGTGATGCCCGGAGTACAATCAGCTGAGTTTCACGCCAAAATACCACACATCAAAACTTTCATATACAAGCTTGAACACTGCAGTGAGAACTCCTTGGCTTCCATCTTGGCACAAACTTCAATCCGGAGAAAAAGTAAGTATATCCTCGATGTCTGTTGAAAGCCATTGACATTTAGGCGACTTTTTGTCAAGATAGGAGAGGCGGGCAGTCACAAGGAATCTAAGATGTTTCCAAGAGCTGTGAGATTTCTTAGAATATATCAATTATTCCCTATTCCAGGCATAAAAGCTGTATATTCATCCTTCTTTTCTTTTTATCACTAAGTGTATAAATCTATTTCGGTATCTGAGGAATGACACATTTAGTGGAGACGATGAATGGATATCTAGCATTGAAGTAAATACCATATTTTGGTGTTATTGATGAAATAATGAAGAGCTGCAAAATGTCAACTTTTCCCTTGAATTCATGAGCCACAAAGAATTTGCTATATACTGTGAAAACATATTAATCTCATCATCCTTTAGTAACGATAAAAGGGTATTATAATAATAATAATAATAATAATAATAATAATAATAATAATAATAATAATAATAATAATAATAATAAATATTATTACTATTATTATTATTATTATTATTATTATTATTATTATTATTATTATTATTATTATCATTATTACAATTATTACTATTATCATCATTACAAGAAATAGTAGTAACAGTAGTAGTAACAGTAGTACTAGTAGTAGTAGATCAACTAGGCACTAGTATGTAGCAATACCCAATAAGATGCCTTCAAGAAAATTAGGGTAATGAGCTGCTTATGCCCCAGAAACACTAAAGCTATCTGACCGGTTCCTGATAATGACTGATCTGATGCCTTTACTGGGTGACCTGTCGCACTTCCTCGCTCGCCGAGAGGCTGGGGGTCGGGAAGCGCTCTGATGCGGTCTGAAGTTATCGGTGGTGGTGAGTGGTGACTCCTGACTAAATTGCGAAGGGTTCGTAATTCCTCTCGGGTAGTCAGCGAGTGATCCAAGTCTCCAACTAGTCTGCGTGTGGTCCAGTAACTTGTCCCCAGCCACTCGGCAACTGGTCTTGGGGAATCCTGGACAGTCGGAGCCAATTGTCCGGAAACTCCAGTCCAGGACAAGTCCAGGACTAATCCGGGACCAGTCTAGAACCGCTCAGCATCCAATCACGAGCGGTCTTGGGTGTACCTTTGCATCTGATATTTGCCGCCGAGCGCTCGGGACTTGTCTACGACTGGTCTTATCCTGTTTAGATCAGTCGCCGAGCGGTTGAGGACCATATAAAAGACAGCAGGCCCTCATTCACAGAACTTCCACAGAAACAATGCCGAAGAAAATCTAGAAGCGCCTGTCTGTGGGTAACTCATCCCACCTAACACCGACGAGGACACACAGATCGCTGCCAGGATGAAATATATCTTACTTCCTTATCCAGGACCAGAAGTGGGGGCTGGCTGAGGGACATGTTCCAAACTTTCAACCCATAATCACACCCAGTATCTCCATCTACTTCATCTGTAATGCTAGCAGGCAAGCAAGCAGTAAGACATCCTGTTAATGATGCAGCTGTATTTGCATGTAATACTAGTAATAGCAACTGATGTCTTGGAATGAATGCAGTCATCATGACATGATATACCATGTAGTCTCCAAAGAGTCGTGAAGTAGTCCATGACGAATCGGCAGCTTTCCGTGAACAGCAGCAGACCCGACACGGACCGTTCTTGTTCATTCTGTACCATTCGGATACACCATCAGGCCACTCGCCGAACGATCCAAGATAGAACGTCGCACTGCGCATATCAATCGGCGACCACTCGTATCATATCGGTACTGGACATCAGAGTGCTCACCAGGTGGACGCAACTTAACGAGGAGCGGTCTGCAAAAAAGTCGGCTACATCGCAGAACTTGCAGTCACACTAGCAATACCAATGGACTCACAATCACATTTTTTTTTTTTTTCTCAGACTGGTTCCCAATTCCTTTAGATGTGACTGCAACATATTTCTAGACGCTGAACACTCAGGAACGTGAATTATGCAATTTCCCGATTCATATCCCCGATTGATTGGGAGTCTGAGGTACGAGTAGATGTGACTCGGCTTTACTCAATTATTGCACACAACACCTTTTTGTGTGTTTTGGAGCAAGAAAGGAATAGTGTGGGAATTTTCCAGGATTGGAAAAACCCTGGTTTTTACAAAGCCAACCCACTAAGTTTTTTGGGGATTTTATTGTTTTTGGGGGATTTTTTTTTATTCCTCATATTTACATGTAACCCGTTTAAATAAGCAATTAAAAAGTAATCTAGAGTGAAACAAAAGGTTTGAATTTGTTTCTTTCATGTATGAGGGGCACCGGCCAAGAGCAACAAAAATATAATAAAAAAATATAAAAAAACGCCCACTGAGGTACCGGTCCACGAACAGAGTCAAATGCGGTCGTCAAAAATTAAAGGATAAGTGTCTTGAAACCTCCCTCTTGAAAATTCAAGCCATAGGAAGGAGGAAATACATGAGTAGGAAGGGAGTTCCAGAGTTTACCAGTGAAAGGGATGAATGATTAAGAATACTGGTTAACTCTTGCATTAGAGGTGGACAGAATAGTTGTGTGAGAAAGAAAAAAGTCTAGTGCAGTGAGGTCGTGGGAGGAGGAGAGGCATGCAATTACCAAGATCAGAGGAGCAGTTAGCATGAAAATAGCGGTAGAAAATAGCAAGAGATGCAACATTGTGGCGATAAGAGAGAGACACTGAAGACAGTCAGTTAGAGAAGAGGAGTTGATAAGACGAAAAGCTACTGTCTTAAAAGAGCGGTATGAGTGGAACCCCCCATACATGTGAAGCATACTCCATATACGGACGAATGAAGCCCCTGTACAGAATTAGCAGCTGGGGAAGGGAGGATGAGAAAAACTGATGGAGATGACTCAGAACACCTAACTTCATAGAAGCTGTTTTAGCTAGAGATGAGATGTGAAGTTTCCAGTTTAGATTATAAGTAAAGGACAGACTCAGGATGTTCAGTGTAGAAAACGGAGACAGTTGAGTGTCAATGAAGAAGAGGGGATAGTTGTCTGGAAGGTTGTGTCGAGTTTTTAGATGGAGGAATTGAGTTTTGAGGCATTGAACAATACTAAGTTTGCTCTGCCCCAATCAGAAAGTTTAGAGACATCAGAAGTTAGGTGTTCTGTGGCTTCCCTGCGTGAACTGTCTACTTCCTGAAGGGTTCGACGTCTACAAAAAGACGTGGAAAAGTGCAGAGTGGTATCATCAGCGTAGGATTGGATAGGAGAAGTTTGGATCAGGAGATCATTGATGAATAATAAGAAGAGATAGGGTAACACGAAAGAACCCTGAGAAACACCAATTTCAATAGATTTAAAAGAAAAGTTATCGTCTAACACAGCAGCAATAGAACGGTCAGAAAGGAAACATGAGATGAAGTTACAGAGAGAAGGATAGAAGCCATAGGAGGATAGTTTGGAAATCAAAGCTTTGTGCTCTATTAAAAGACTTTGATATGCGGAATAAGTGGAATTGTGTTAGCCTCCCAATGAAAGAGTTTTCTTTGTTAAATGGATTAGCACCATGCAGAAATCAGCCTAAACTAAATATTTTCTGAAAACTTTGTATTTTCTTATTTCTCCTAGATTTTGTTCAGCAATCATTTTTTTTATGATACAGCTTTGAATTTGACTTTGCCGTGTAGAACTACTCGAAATAAAGATAATGGATGTAATTACATATCAATAGATAGAATATCTTTTTTTTTGGGGGGGGGGGCGATTTTTTTTCTTTACATTTATATCGACCACGCAGTAGTGAATGCATACCAGCAGTTCACATCGTACTTTCTCGCAACTTTCCGGTTTAAAGTGGTAATATTATATGCTTGTAATAATGAAAATTTTGATAAGAATTTCAGTTATGTCTTCAAAGTTTTCATATCTGGAGTATTTCTTGAGATATGTTCATGTTTCTTTGACTAACCACTAAACAAAAATGTAATAATTTACATTCTCTCTCTCTCTCTCTCTCTCTCTCTCTCTCTCTCTCTCTCTCTCTCTCTCTCTCTCTCTCTCTCTCTCTCTCTCATATATATATATATACATATATATATATATATATATATATATATATATATATATATATATATATATATATATATATATATATATATATATATATATATATATATATATATATATATATGTATGTATATATATATATATATATATATATATATATATATATATATATATATATATATATATATATATATATATATATATATATATATATATAGTTTCGAAAAATTATCCTTCGAAAATATATGATTATTATTATTTAGAGAGAGAGTTTTTTTTTATGTAGGAAGGACACTGGCCAAGGGCAACAAAAATCTAATAAAAAAAAAATGCCCACTGAAATGCCAGTCCCATAAAAGGGTCAAAGCAGTGGTCAAAAATTGATGAATAAGTGTCTTGAAACCTCCCTCTTGAAGGAATTCAAGTCATAGAAAGGTGGAAATACAGAAGCAGGCAGAGAGTTCCAGAGTTTACCAGAGAAAGGGATGAATGATTGAGAATACTGGTTAACTCTTGCGTTAGAGAGGTGGACAGAATAGGGCTGAGAGAAAGAAGAAAGTCTTGTGCAGCGAGGCCGCGGAAGGGGGGGAGGCATGCAGTTAGCAAGATCAGAAGAGCAGTTAGCATGAAAATAGCGGTAGAAGACAGCTAGATATGCAACATTGCGGCGGTGAGAGAGAGGCTGAAGACAGTCAGTTAGAGGAGAGGAGTTGATGAGACGAAAAGCTTTTGATCCCACCCTGTCTAGAAGAGCAGTATGAGTGGAACCTCCCCAGACATGTGAAGCATACTCCATACATGTACAGAGTTAGCAGCTGTGGGGGTGAGAAAAACTGGCAGAGACGTCTCAGAACACCTAACTTCATAGAAGCTGTTTTAGCTAGAGATGAGATGTGAAGTTTCCAGTTCAGATTATAAGTAAAGGACAGACCGAGGACCTTCAGTGTACAAGAGGGGGACAGTTGAGTGTCATTGAAGAAGAGGGGATAGTTGTCTAGAAGGTTGTGTCGAGTTGATAGATGGAGGAATTGAGTTTTTGAGGCATTGAACAATACCAAGTTTGCTCTGCCCCAATCAGAAATTTTAGAAAGAACAGAGGTCAAGCGTTCTGTGGCTTCCCTGCGTGATATGTTTACCTCCTGAAGGGTTGGACGTCTATGAAAAGACGTGGAAAAGTGCGAGTGGGTGACAGGACAGAACCCTGAGGAACACCACTGTTAATAGATTTAAGAGAAGAACAGTGACCGTCTACCACAGAAAGGAAACTTTAGATGAAGTTACAGAGAGAAGGACAGAAGCTGTAGGAGGGTAGTTTGGAAATCAAAGCTTTGTGCCAGACTCTATCAAAAGCTTTTGATATGTTCAAGGCAACAGCAAAAGTTTCACCAAAATCTCTAAAAGAGGATGACCAAGACTCAGTAAGGAAAGCCAGAAGATAACTAGTAGAGCGGCCTTGACGGAACCCATACTGGCGATCAGACAGAAGGTTGTGAAGTGATAGATGTTTAAGAATCTTCCTGTTGAGGATAGATTCAGAAACTTTAGATAGGCAGGAAATTAAAGCAATAGGACGGTAGTTTGAGGGATTAGAACGGTCACCCTTTTTAGGAACAGGCTGAATGTAGGCAAACTTCCAGCAAGAAGGAAAGGTAGATGTTGACAGACAGAGCTGAAAGACTTTGACTAGGCAAGGTGCAAGCACGGAGGCACTGTTTCGGAGAACAATAGGAGGGACCCCATCAGGACCATAAGCCTTCCGAGGGTTTAGGCCAGCGAGGGCATGGAAAACATCATTGCGAAGAATTTTAATACGTGGCATGAAGTAGTCAGAGGGTGGAGGAGAGGGAGAAACAAGCCCAGAATCGTCCAAGGTAGAGTTTCTAGCAAAGGTTTGAGCGAAGAGTTCAGCTTTAGAAATAGATGTGATAGCAGTGATGCCATCTGGTTGAAATAGAGGAGGGAAAGAAGAAAAAGCAAAGTTATTGGAGATATTTTTGGCTAGATGCCAGAAGTCACGAGGGGAGTTAGATCTTGAAAGGTTTTGACATTTTCTGTTAATGAAGGAGTTTTTGGCTAGTTGGAGAACAGACTTGGCATGGTTCCGGGCAGAAATATAAAGTGCATGAGATTCTGGTGATGGAAGGCTTAAGTACTTTTTGTATAGCATGTATAGCACGAGAACAAGCTGTGTTAAACCAAGGTTTAGAAGGTTTAGGACGAGAAAAAGAGTGAGGAATGTACGCCTCCATGCCAGACACTATCACCTCTGTTATGCGCTCAGCACACAAAGACGGGTCTCTGACACGGAAGCAGTAGTCATTCCAAGGAAAATCAGCAAAATACCTCCTCAGGTCCCCCCAACTAACAGAGGCAAAACGCCAGAGGCATCTTCGCTTAGGGGGATCTTGAGGAGGGATTGGAGCGATAGGACAAGATAAAGATATGAGATTGTGATCGGAGGAGCCCAACAGAGAAGAAAGGGTGACAGCATAAGCAGAAGGATTAGAGGTCAGGAAAAGGTCAAGAATGTTGGGCGTATCTCCAAGACGGTCAGGAATACGAGTAGGGTGTTGCACCAATTGCTCTAGGTCATGGAGGATAGCAAAGTTGTAGGCTAGTTCACCAGGATGGTCAGTGAAGGGAGAGGAAAGCCAAAGCTGGTCATGAACATTGAAGTCTCCAAGAACGGAGATCTCTGCAAAAGGGAAGAGGGTCAGAATGTGCTCCACTTTGGAAGTTAAGTAGTCAAAGAATTTCTTATAATCAGAGGAGTTAGGTGAAAGGTATACAGCACAGATAAATTTAGTATGAGTGACTCTGTAGTCGTAGCCAGGTGGTGGAAAGCTCGGAAGATTCAAGAGCGTGGGCACGAGAGCAGGTTAAGTCATTGCGCACATAAACGCAGCATCCAGCTTTGGATCGAAAATGAGGATAGAGAAAGCAGGAGGGAACAGAAAAGGGGCTACTGTCAGTTGCCTCAGACACCTGAGTTTCAGTGAGGAAAAGAAGATGAGGTTTAGAAGAGGAGAGGTGGTGTTCTACAGATTGAAAATTAGATCTTAGACCGCGAATGTTGCAGAAGTTAATGAAGAAAAAGTTGAGGGGGGTGTCAAGACACTTAGGGTCGTCGACAGAAAGGCAGTCCGACCTGGGGACATTTATGGTCCCCTCCCCAGATGGGGACTCCGAGGCTGGTGTAGGAGTTGCCATGATGATTTTAAAATTTTTGAGTGAAGGGTGTGTGTTATTAGGTGCTTGTAGTTTTGTGTGGAGGAAGAGAGTTGTCTTTAGAGGGCAGGCTGTGACTGTCCCCTTGTGTTGTGAGACACAAAGGGAAACGTTCAGTGAGGTCATAGCTGGGTTTAATGATAAGTTCACAGCACCCCCGGAATAGTGCTTTAGACTTCACTTGGAGTAATTATCGTTTCGGCAGGTGTCTACTGCCTCCTCCTGAATAAATATCACGAGTATTTAGACTATTATAAAAAGCTCGGACGTGGATTTGAATGTTGTTACCACATGTTACATTATAACTTATATATATTATGATTATTTAGTAATATGGTTCTCATATTCCTGTACTGAAAACGTATTTTGCATACATGTAACATATCATAATACTCAGTGAAACATCAGACAAAGGGCTGATGATAAGCCTAGCCCTTTAAATTCTGCTGCCACTCAGAACACCTTCAGAGTCTGACTGCCGGGAGCCCGCTGGCAGATATTAATGATCGGGTAGTGCAAATTAAATTCGTTGACCGTTACTATACAGTTACTTTTAAAATTCATCATCTCACTCTAATCTTATTGAAATTTTACACAGATAGCGTCGTTTCTCGATTTTTGTCGAATATTTATTACTCCGTCATGCCATATGACGCATAAAGTGTCATCGAGGTTTGCAGACCACATTCAGTGAATGACGCTAAGTGCGTCATTGGAACTGAGGGTGTTAATGGGTAGCATGAAGCAGTCAGAGGTTGGAGTGGGGAACAAGCACTGAATCATCCAAGGTAGAGTTTTTAGCCAAAGTTTGAGCGAAGAGTTCAGCTTTAGATATAGATGAGGCGGCAGTGATGCCATCAGGTTAAAATAAAGAAGGGAAAGATGAAGAAGCAAAGTTACTGGAGATGTTTTTGGCTAGTTGCCAACTCACAAAGGGAGCTTGATCTTGAAAGATTTTGAGATTTTTTATTAATGAAGAACAGATACTCGTTTAGGTCATGCTGATACAGGATGGTCCGGTTAGACACGGGTAATCAACAGGGTTCGAAAAAATAAATAAATAAATAATAATAAAAAAAATAATAACAAAAATTTATTTTATTTAAGTCGGATTTTTTTTTTTTTTTTTTTCTTATTATTTGTTTCTACTCATGACTTCTTTCAGTATCATGAGAACATTTGCTTGCATCAAAATTCGCCAATGTTAAATGAAATCATAGTTTAGAGCTCAGCGAAAATCAAGATGACTTTTCACCTGAATGCTGTGCCTTCGGAAATTCTATCAAATAATAGCTACACTGGGTCTCTTTTCCTCCCTCTCCCTCTACAATGTCCAACTGGCATTATTGTGTATCAAATGAATAAGCAAAATAATATAATACGAATGTGAACTGTGAAGAGGCTAATATTCCACTGCAAGGCAATCCTTGCGGTGTGCTGGAGAAGGTTAATCTACTCAAGCTCCATACCTCTCTATTGAACACTGATGAAATTTGTCAACTTGTCAACTTATACACTATGTTATCAGATTTCAACTATATTAATAGGATATTAGATTTCATCATGTTCCTGTGATTCTAAAAGAGAATTACGCTTATTAAACTTCATAATTACATTTATTGTTATTATCAACATAAAGACCTTACTTTTCTTTTTTCTATGTTTTCACATATTTATCTTGCAAGAAAAGATGATGATTCACTTGGGCATGACCTGCTACAGGATCAGTATAGGGCAAGCAGACCTAATGCCTAGCCTGTACAAGTGGATATATATATATATATATATATATATATATATATATATATATATATATATATATATATATATATATATATATATATATATATATATATATATATGTGTGTGTGTGTGTGCGTGTGTGCGTGTGTGTGTGTGTATGTGTGTATGTATATATATATATATATATATATATATATATATATATATATATATATATATATATATATATATATATATATATATATATATATATATATATATATATATATATACATACGCCCAACATTCTTGACCTTTTCCTGACCTCTAATCCTTCTGCTTATGCTGTCACCCTTTCTTCTCCGTTGGGCTCCTCCGATCACAATCTCATATCTTTATCTTGTCCTATCACTCCAATCCCTCCTCAGGATCCCCCTAAGCGAAGGTGCCTCTGGCGTTTTGCCTCTGCTAGTTGGGGGGACCTGAGGCGGTATTTTGCTGATTTTCCTTGGAATGACTACTGCTTCCGTGTCAGAGACCCGTCTTTGTGTGCTGAGCGCATAACAGAGGTGACAGTGTCTGGCATGGAGGCGTACATTCCTCACTCTTTTTCTCGTCCTAAACCTTCTAAACCTTGGTTTAACACAGCTTGTTCTCGTGCTATATATGATAGAGAGGTGGCCCACAAAAGGTACTTAAGCCTTCCTTCACCAGAATCTCATGCACTTTATATTTCTGCCCGGAACCATGCCAAGTCTGTTCTCCAACTAGCCAAAAACTCCTTCATTAACAGAAAATGTCAAAACCTTTCAAGATCTAACTCCCCTCGTGATTTCTGGCATCTAGCCAAAAATATCTCCAATAACTTTGCTTCTTCTTCTTTCCCTCCTCTACTTCAACCAGATGGCACCACTGCTATCACATCTATTTCTAAAGCTGAACTCTTTGCTCAAACCTTTGCTAAAAACTCTACCTTGGACGATTCTGGGCTTGTTCCTCCCTCTCCTCCACCCTCTGACTACTTCATGCCTCGTATTAAAATTCTTCGTAATGATGTTTTCCATGCCCTCGCTGGCCTAAACCCTCAGAAGGCTTATGGACCTGATGGGGTCCCTCCTATTGTTCTCCGAAACTGTGCCTCCGTGCTTGCACCTTGCCTAGTCAAACTCTTTCAGCTCTGTCTGTCAACATCTACCTTTCCTTCTTGCTGGAAGTTTGCCTACATTCAACCTGTTCCTAAAAAGGGTGACCGCTCTAATCCCTCAAACTACCGTCCTATTGCTTTAATTTCCTGCTTATCTAAAGTTTTTGAATCTATCCTCAACAGGAAGATTCTTAAACATCTATCACTTCACAACCTTCTATCTGATCGCCAGTATGGGTTCCGTCAAGGCCGCTCTACTGGTGATCTTCTGGCTTTCCTTACTGAGTCTTGGTCATCCTCTTTTAGAGACTTTGGTGAAACTTTTGCTGTTGCCTTGGACATATCAAAAGCCTTTGATAGAGTCTGGCACAAAGCTTTGATTTCCAAACTACCCTCCTACGGTTTCTATCCTTCTCTCTGTAACTTCATCTCAAGTTTCCTTTCTGACCGTTCTATTGCTGCTGTGGTAGACGGTCACTGTTCTTCTCCTAAATCTATTAACAGTGGTGTTCCTCAGGGTTCTGTCCTGTCACCCACTCTCTTCTTATTATTCATTAATGATCTTCTAAACCAAACTTCTTGTCCTATCCACTCCTATGCTGATGATACCACCCTGCACTTTTCCACGTCTTTTCATAGACGTCCAACCCTTCAGGAGGTAAACATATCACGCAGGGAAGCCACAGAACGCCTGACTTCTGATCTTTCTAAAATTTCTGATTGGGGCAGAGCAAACTTGGTATTGTTCAATGCCTCAAAAACTCAATTCCTCCATCTATCAACTCGACACAATCTTCCAGACAACTATCCCCTCTTCTTCAATGACACTCAACTATCCCCCTCTTCTACACTGAACATCCTCGGTCTGTCCTTTACTTATAATCTGAACTGGAAACTTCACATCTCATCTCTAGCTAAAACAGCTTCCATGAAGTTAGGTGTTCTGAGACGTCTCCGCCAGTTTTTCTCACCCCCCCAGCTGCTAACTCTGTACAAGGGCCTTATCCGTCCATGTATGGAGTATGCTTCACATGTCTGGGGGGGGTTCCACTCATACTGCTGTTCTAGACAGGGTGGAATCAAAAGCTTTTCGTCTCATCAACTCCTCTCCTCTAACTGACTGTCTTCAGCCTCTCTCTCACCGCCGCAATGTTGCATCTCTAGCTGTCTTCTACCGCTATTTTCATGCTAACTGCTCTTCTGATCTTGCTAACTGCATGCCTCCCCTCCTTCCGCGGCCTCGCTGCACAAGACTTTCTTCTTTCTCTCACTCCTATTCTGTCCACCTCTCTAACGCAAGAGTTAACCAGTATTCTCAATCATTCATCCCTTTCTCTGGTAAACTCTGGAACTCCTTGCCTGCTTCTGTATTTCCACCTTCCTATGACTTGAATTCCTTCAAGAGGGAGGTTTCAAGACACTTATCCACCAATTTTTGACCACTGCTTTGACCCTTTTAGGGACTGGCATTTAAGTGGGCATTTTTTTTATTAGATTTTTGTTGCCCTTGGCCAGTATCCTTCCTACATAAAAAAAAAATATATATATATATATATATATATATATATATATATATATATATATATATATATATATATATATATATATATATATATATATATATATATATATATATATATATTACTCTGATTTGAATCGATTTAAATCACTTCACGTAAATCAAAATAACCTTGGTTATCAACCATTCCTCTTCCGCTTTACAAGATGATGTTATCCCTATATTAAACATTATTGCTGTGAGTGTATAACAGACAGACACACAGACAGATGAGTTTCTTAGTAAAATAGGCAATAATATAGTTATTATTAATCTATATTTCAAGAGCGCGCTCTCTCTCTCTCTCTCTCTCTCTCTCTCTCTCTCTCTCTCTCTCTCTCTCTCTCTCTCTCTCTCTCTCTCATATATATATATATATATATATATATATATATATATATATATATATATATATATATATATATATATATATATATATATATATATATATATATATATATATATATATATATATATATATATATATATATATATATATCCAAGTGGTGTCTGAACATAACCCATTCAACAAAGCTCTATATTCGAGCGCATTAAATTTACAAGCAAAAATCAGCTTGCTTGACTTGCTGTTAAAAGGACGGCGGTGTATTGTGGCCAGCAAAGTTACAATCCTTTTCCAAAATACGGCGAACCTGAGACCTTATTTTCTCTGCATTCTAGTTGCGGGACATGGTGATGATGTCCAATACCTATTCCAAAGCCCACCACCCCTTGGCCCTCTCAGCCGTCCACAGGATGTCCAAGTACAGGACATCATCACCACCCTCTGGACCAACTTTGCTTACACGGGGTAATAACTACGTAATGTTAATCTCGTCAATCTCTGTTTCTCCATAGAAGAGGGTGCTAATCAAATAAATCCAGTATTCTGTGAGGCCCTACACTGATCTTCTTTCTCTTTTAGGAATCCAACTGTGAACGGTACGCTGGGCTTCAGATGGACTCCTGTCACTCCCGAACAGCCTCTCCGTTACCTCTCCATCACTACCACACCCACCATGCAATCTGTGGATAAACGCGTAAGTTCTTTAGATCATGGTTACTCTGCTGCCAAGAAAGGCTCGTCCACACAAAGGGCAAATGCCCGACGGGCAGACACTGTTACCAATTTGGTGGGTGAGTTGCGGCCGTTAGAATAGATGGCGTCATAAACGAGGAAACTACGGGCAAACCATGACCACTTTTGACTACAACAGAGGTATGTCAGCGCGCTGCCAATATGTAACGAGGACTAATTGATCTAGTAACAATGTGGGACTAATTGATCTAGTAACAATGTTAAAAAGCGAGAGAGCGGCTAGTGCCTGTCGAGCAGTTGCAGTTCGTGTGGACGGGCTTTAACACTTCTTATAACCTTCGTGTCTGAGAAAACGTTTCTTTTTTCTAGTTTGTTTTAGAAATGTTTTAATGACCTTCGGAAGCTTTTAATATACCAAAGTAAATGTTTACCACCAATATAAGCAAATGCAATTCCTTTAAATTATCTATTTATTTATATTTTTATCTATTTATTTATTTTATTTATTTATTTATTTATTTATTTATTTTATTTATTTATTTTGTTATTTTTTTATTTATTTTTTTTTTTTTTAGATCCAAGACTTTTGGAATTCCGTGCCGACCAAAACCACCAAACTGCTCTATCCTGAGCGTTTCTTTCAATGCGAGGAAGGATACGGGACATCGCAGCCCTTTGGCCCGAGCTGCACAACAGTCTGAACACACTGACTGGCGAGACTCACATTTTAGTAACCTAAGAAACTAGTAATATCGAGAGAGAGAAAGAGAAAGAGAAAGAGAGAGAGAGAGAGAGAGAGAGAGAGAGAGAGAGAGAGAGAGAGAGAGAGAGAGAGAGAGAGAGAACATCTGAACATTTGAACATATATTAATAACTAACAGTTACAGTTGGGAGGTATGTACATATATACATAGTGAGGATTAATGTGACTGTAGTTAGCCTTTTTAAAGCAGAGCTTTTCAGGCAAAATGGTGAATAATAATGGGTAAGTAATGTGACAGATGGCAACAAGGATATAACATGTTGTACAGTTCATTTCCAACATTAGATACTATGGTTTATGAAGGTATTTGCAATAAATGCTTAAAAAACAAATATAATAATAAATATGCAGTTACAATAGATACAGATATAATAAATAATAATGATAATAGATAATAGACAATATAATAAATAGTAATAATAAATAATACATATATAATGTGTAAATAAAATATAGGAATGATAAATATTCTAGAATCTGCATAGTAGATACAATAACAGTAGCATACTGATGATTTCAATATAAAGTAGTGTACTAGATATGATAACAAGAGTCTGGATACACTGTTGCTTTAGAATGAGGTAATAATTCAAATTAGTAGGTAGCTAAGATCTGATTTTTTTAATTTTCTTTTAAATGTGGTGATAGAGGGTGCATCCTGAATTTGGAGAGGTACCGAATTCCATACACGAGGCCCTAGATAAGAAACTGAGTGCTTAAATTTGTTAAGTCGATGAGGGGGAATGCTGAGGTTATCACGGTTGCGGGTGTTATGGCCATGAGATGGAAGGTTCTGTATTCTATTCTTATTTAAATACATGTAAGTAGCGATAGCAAATGTAGTAATGTCATCTAGTTTTAATATTTTTGTTTCTTTAAGGAGAGGGTCTGTATGTTCTAAGAAATTACTATTGGTTATTATTCTTACTATTTTCTTGAGTTGTAATTTAAGAGGAATTAAATAAGTTGGATAAGTTGTGCACCATATTGGATTGCAATAAGTTAATAGTGGATATATGTGGGCATAATAAATGGTCGTAAGTACTTCTTGTGGTATGTATTCTTTTGCTTGATAAAGTAGAGCGACGTGTCTTGATACATTAAAGTGAGTTTATTTATGTGATGCCTAAAAGTTAATGAATCATCATAAGTAACACCAAGAAATTTTATTTTATCAGTTCTTAAAATTGTTTCGTCATTTATACATAATTGGGGAAGATTTAAAGTTTATTTTACTGTAAATAGCATGAAGTAAGTTTTTGTAGTATTAATAGTGAGTCTATTGCTACGGTTTCTATCCTTCTCTCTGTAACTTCATCTCAAGTTTCCTTTCTGACCGTTCTATTGCTGCTGTGGTAGACGGTCACTGTTCTTCTCCTAAATCTATTAACAATGGTGTTCCTCAGGGTTCTGTCCTGTCACCCACTCTCTTCTTATTATTCATTAATGATCTTCTAAACCAAACTTCTTGTCCTATCCACTCCTACGCTGATGATACCACCCTGCACTTTTCCACGTCTTTTCATAGACGTCCAACCCTTCAGGAGGTAAACATATCACGCAGGGAAGCCACAGAACGCCTGACTTCTCATCTTTCTAAAATTTTTGATTGGGGCAGAGCAAACTTGGTATTGTTCAATGCCTCAAAAACTCAATTCCTCCATCTATCAACTCGACACAACCTTCCAGACAACTATCCCCTCTTCTTCAATGACACTCAACTGTCCCCCTCTTCTACACTGAACATCCTCGGTCTGTTCTTTACTTATAATCTGAACTGGAAACTTCACATCTCATCTCTAGCTAAAACAGCTTCTATGAAGTTAGGTGTTCTGAGACGTCTCCGCCAGTTTTTCTCACCCCCCCAGCTGCTAACTCTGTACAAGGGCCTTATCCGTCCATGTATGGAGTATGCTTCATATGTCTGGGGGGGTTCCTCTCATACTGCTCTTCTAGACAGGGTGGAATCAAAAGCTTTTCGTCTCATCAACTCCTCTCCTCTAACTGACTGTCTTCAGCCTCTCTCTCACAGCCGCAATGTTGCATATCTAGCTGTCTTCTACCGCTATTTTCATGCTAACTGCTTTTCTGATCTTGCTAACTGCATGCCTCCCCTCCTTCCGAAGCCTCGCTGCACAAGACTTTCTTCTTTCTCTCACCCCTATTCTGTCCACACCCCTATTCTGTCCACAAGAGTTAACCAGTATTCTCAATCATTCATCCCTTTCTCAGGTAAACTCTGGAACTCCCTGCCTGCTTCTGTATTTCCACCTTCCTATGACTTGAATTCCTTCAAGAGGAAGGTTTCAAGACACTTATCCACCAATTTTTGACCACTGCTTTGACCCTTTTATGGGACTGGCATTTCAGAGGGCATTTTTTTTACTAGATTTTTGTTGCCCTTGGCCAGTGTCCTTCCTACATAAAAAAAATAAATAAATAAATAAATAAATAAAAAAAAAAATATATATATATATATATATATATATATATATATATATATATATATATATATATATATATATATATATATATATATATATATATATATATATATAGTTCATCATTAGCATTATGTATGAGTTGATCTGGGTTTGGGCCTGACAAGTGCATTGTCATGTCATCTGCAAATAATATTGTTCTAGATCCAGAAAAAATATATGAAATGTCATTAATGTATATTAGAAACAATAAGGGACCAAAGACACCAAGTGTGGCTGTTGCTGTGGAAGATTTTTCATTATCAAAAATAACATATTGTTTTCTGTTTGCCAAGTAATCTTTGAGCCATAAAAGAATATGTCCACGAATTCCATATTGGTGCATTTTGTTCAAAAGAATTTTATGGTTTACAATGTCAAATGCTTTAGCGAAGTCAATGAAGGTTGATAGAACTGATAGTTCGTTATCTATGGCATAAAACATCATTAGAAAATTCATTTAGTGCTGTAAAAGTGTTTTTATTTTGCCTAAAACCATATTGGGAGGGATTTAGAATGTTTTTGCTTTCCAGATAACGCATTAAATGTTTTTTTTTTTTCATAAGGGTTTCGAATACCTTTGAAAATTATGTAAGTTGAGAAATTGGCCAGTAGTTTTTAGGATCATTGGCAGGTCCAGATTTGTGTATGGGAGTGATTTTGGCAGTTTTTAAAATACCTGGAAAAGTTATATTTGCAATAGATTGATTGAATAGTATGGACAGAGGGACTGAGAATATACTAGAGTTTCTTTTAATAACAGGAGCAGTCATGTCCTGTATATCAGAATTTTTATTGTTCAGTGACTTAATTATTGCATTGACTTCACACGGTGTAATGATAGGAAATACCATGGAGTGTGGGTGATTGCCTCTTATATAATGAATTGGGTTTTTATTAGATTGTGGGAGATTACGGTCTAGTTCCGGGACAATATCAGAGAAGTAATTACTAAATGCTTAAGAGATGTCAGATGGGCTGCTGAATATGAAATCATTATACTGCAATGTCTTAATTGTGTTTCTATTTTGTGTATTGCCTTTTATTTCATTGATTGTTTACCAGATTTTTTTTTGTGTTGCTTCTGAAATTACTAAATATTTGACGATAATAGTTGGATTTGGCAGCACATATAACTTGAGTAAGATTGTTCCTATATTGTTTGAATATCATGTGTGAAATTTGACCAAGTTTATACATCTTAAAAAGCTTACATGTATATTCAATAGAATTAAGAATTCCGGTAGTTAGCCATGCGTTTTGGAGTCTTTTTTTCTGTTATATATTTGGTTTTTACTGGAAAGCATTTGTTATAGAGTTCATAAACAATATTAAAGAAAAGGTTAAAATTATCATTTGTGTCTACTAGATTAAGTATTTCATCCCAATTTATCCTTTGTAGTTCACTGGTAAATAAACTTTCGTTATTTGTGCTGAAGTCTCTAAAGACAATCTCAAGTTTGGTGTTTGGCACAGACTGTTGTATAATATTTATAAATATAGGGAGATGATCAGTCATACGAGTACAATAATGTAAAATATCTGATAATGATGGAGGTGTGAAATTAGTCCAGATATGGTCTAGTAATGATGGTTTACCAAGGTCAGGACTGTCAGGAAATCTTGTTGGTCGAGATATATGAGGAAAGTAATTTAAAGTTTGCATTGTGTTGAGGAATAAGTTGGTAGGAAGATGAGTGGAATGTTCAAGTAAATTAATGTTAAAGTCCCCAATGAGAATTGTTTTGTTATTTTTAAAAGTTTCAGCAACTAGTAAATTATTGATAATGTCTGTGAATTCATTAACAGATATATGTTTACTATTGGGCCTGTAAATTACTGAGGTAATATAACTGGTGCTTCCTAGGATTACCTTTGTTGTACTTATTTCAATATTCCTATTTATAAAAGTGAACTGATTTAGAACTTGTACATTTATGATATTTTTGGTGTAGATAGTAATCCCTCCATGCTCTCTATCAGTTCAGATTAAGTAAAATGGAGTATAACCTTCTATGGAGTAAAGATGCTTAGTATGTTCTTGTAACCATGTTTCTGTAAGGGCAATAACATCAGGTAGTTTGGGTAAACAACTAAGCAATAATTTTAGAATCAAAGTTTTTGTGTAACGATCTAATATTTAAATGTAAGAAGTTAAGATAATCGTTTCCTAGTAAGTTTGTAGTAGAACTGTATTCCTGAAAACTGAAGTATCTAGACAAAGAGTTAATATCATATTGACCTGAGATTTTAGTAATCATACCTATTGCAATGTTGAAAGCATTAATATTATCCTCACTTTGGTTGTCATCATCAAACAATGATTTATATAGATTCTCCATAAGGGATGTGAAAAGTAATAATAGCAATAATAATAATAATAACAATAACTACAATAATAATAATAATAATAAAATAATAATAATAATAATAATAATAATAATAATAATAATAATAATAATAATAATAATAATAACAATAATTATGATAATAGTAATAATAACAATAAAATAATAATAATAAAAAAGAACATAGTAAGCAGTGAACGAGTAACTGAGGTGCAAATTACTATACTCGTAATGTATAGGGCATAATTTCCAGCACATGCAGTTTTAGTTAAGCATAACATTGATGAGTAAATTAGCAGATTACAGGAATAAGTATGGACTTAGTAAGTAGAAGTTAAAGAAACAAAACGAAAAAAGTTTGGCAGGAAAAGTATTCTTAAGTGTATAAACTGAGTTAGGTTGACACAAGTTACATTAGGTAAAGTGAACTACAATGAAGAAAAATATATTTTACATATACACATACACACACATACACACACACACATATATATATATATATATATATATATATATATATATATATATATATATATATATATATATATATATATATATATATATATATATATATATATACACATAACATACACATATGCATATACATATACACGTACATATATATACATTTTTTTTTTTTTATGTAGGAAGGACACTGGCCAAGGGCAACAAAAATCCAATAAAAAAAATATGCCCACTGAAATGCCAGTCCCTTAAAAGAGTCAAAGTAGTGGTCAAAAATTGATGAATAAGTGTCTTGAAACCTCCCTCTTGAAGGAATTCAAGTCATAGGAAGGTGGAAATACAGAAGCAGGCAGGGAGTTCCAGAGTTTACCAGAGAAAGAGATGAATGATTGAGAATACTGGTTAACTCTTGCGTTAGAGATGTGGACAGAATAGGGATGAAAGAAAGAAGAAAGTCTTGTACAGCGAGGCCGCGGGAGGAGGGGAGGCATGCAGTTAGCAAGATCAGAAGAGCAGTTAGCATGAAAATAGCGGTAGAAGACAGCTAGATATGCAACATTGCAGCGGTGAGAGAGGCTGAAGACAGTCAGTTAGAGGAGAGGAGTTGATGAGACGAAAAGCTTTTGATTCCACCCTGTCTGGAAGAGCAGTATGAGAGGAACCCCCCCAGATATGTGAAGCATACTCCATACATGGACGGATAAGGCCCTTGTACAGAGTTAGCAGCTGTAGTAACTCTGTAACTTCATTTCAAGTTTCCTTTCTGACCGTTCTATTGCTGCTGTGGTAGACGGTCACTGTTCTTCTCCTAAATCTATTAAGAATGGTGTTCCTCAGGGTTCTGTCCTGGCACCCACTCTCTTCTTATTATTCATTAATGATCTTCTAAACCAAACTTCTTGTCCTATCCATTCCTACGCTGATGTTACCGCCCTGCACTTTTCCACGTCTTTTCATAGACGTCCAACCCTTCAGGAAGTAAACATTTCACGCAGGGAAGCCACAGAACGCTTGACTTCTGATCTTTCTAAAATTTCTGATTGTGGCAGAGCAAACTTGGTATTGTTCAATGCCTCAAAAACTCAATTCCTCCATCTATCAACTCAACATAACCTTCCAGACAACTATCCCCTCTTCTTCAATGACACTCAACTGTCCCCCTCTTCTACACTCAACATCCTCGGTCTGTCCTTTACTTATAATCTGAACTGAAACTTCACATCTCATCTCTAGCTAAAACAGCTTATATGAAGTTAGGCGTTCTGAGACGTCTCCGCCAGTTTTTCTCACCCCCCCCCCCCCAGCTGCTAACTCTGTACAAGGGCCTTATCCGTCCATGTATAGAGTATGCTTCACATGTCTGGGGGGGGATTCCACTCATACTGCTCTTCTAGACAGGGTGAAATCAAAAGCTTTTCGCCTCATCAACTCCTCTTCTCTAACTGACTGTCTTCAACCTCTCTCTCATTGCCGCAATGTTGCATCTCTAGCTGTCTTCTACCGCTATTTTCATGCTAACTGCTCTTCTGATCTTGCTAACTGCATGCCTCCCCTCCTCCCACGGCCTTGCTGCACAAGACTTTCTTCTTTCTCTCACCCCTATTCTGTCCACCTCTCTAACGCAAGAGTTAACCAGTATTTTCAGTCATTCATCCCTTTCTCTGGTAAACTCTGGAACTCCCTGCCTGCTTCTGTATTTCCACCTTCCTATGACTTGAATTCCCTTCTTTCTCTCACCCCTATTCTGTCCACCTCTCTAACGCAAGAGTTAACCAGTATTTTCAGTCATTCATCCCTTTCTCTGGTAAACTCTGGAACTCCCTGCCTGCTTCTGTATTTCCACCTTCCTATGACTTGAATTCCTTCAAGAGGGAGGTTTCAAGACACTTATCATTCAATTTTTGACTACCGCTTTGGACCCTTTTTTATGGGATTGGCATTTCAGTGGGCATTTTTTTTTCGGATTTTTGTTGCCCTTGGGCAGTGTCCCACCTACATAAAAAAAAAAAAAAAATATATATATATATATATACGAGTATATATATATATATATATATATATATATATATATATATATATATATATATATATATATATATATATATATATATATATATATATATATGGCTTTGCCAAAAGGAGAAGCGCTGCTGACAGCATCGCCTATCTCCTTGCAGAGATAAACATCAGATCAGCCGTAGTAGTCTTCCTCGACCTTGAGAAAGCATTTAATTTGGCTTCACTAACACCTTTAACTAACAGGCTGGCAACGAGAGGAGTCAGGGACCATTTACTTAGCTGGACCCACGACTATCTCAGCGACCGCAAAGCCAAGGTGAGATTTCAGGGCCACATCTCGAATGTTCAGCATTTTGAAAGTGGTACTCCACAGGGAGGAGTCCCAAGTCCCACTCTATTTAATGTTCTTATGAAGCTCTGATGAGCATCCTCCTCCACCTCAATTATGTTGACAATCTGCCCCTCATTTCTTACAGGTCAAGGAGAAAGAGTTCCCAGACCACAGACTGGCCTCGACGCAGTTGCTACTGCATGCAGGAACCTGGGACTTAAGATCTCAACCGAGAAGTAACAGGACATGGCCGTAATGTCTCCCACACCCGATAGGAACCTACACATTCAAGGCGTATGCCTCCAGTGGGGTGACTACATATCAATACCTTGGGGTATGGGTAGATCAAAGATTGAGCTTTAGGAAAGAGGTCGAGCACCTCAAAGAAAGAAATAAGATGCGACTGAGCATCATGAGAGCAATGACAACCACTCAGGCTGGGGCAACCCAGTGTGTTGTGTCTGTATTATAATACAGGCTGTCCGATCCCTTGTTGACTACGCAGCAGTGGCACTAGCATCTGTTTCCAGGAACAACCTGGAAACAGTAAAGAACAGCGCATTGCAATACATACTCAGTGCGCCCCGATAGACTAATGTCTAGGTATTACAAACCGAGGTCGGCTTGCCCCCACTGGCGTTGAGAATCGAGCAGCTAGCGACCACGCTTATTGCCAAAATAGTTAACAACCCCACAAACAACCCGGCACGCCGGCGCTTCCTTGTCACTTTCCCACAGGACCACAGACTCTTCACGGAGAAGACGTGGCTGCACAGCATGGTGCGCGCCGTGCAAGTCACGCTCCAGGACGTGGACCTGGTCAGAAGAGGTGAGGACAGATGGGTTGAGGGCTACACAGAACCACCACCTTGGCCAACAACAACAGGCAGCATCCACATCACACCACTACCATGTAAGAAGACGCTGTGGCCGCGTGAGATGCTTCTCGCCAGGGATAATGATACTTTTCTCCAGACAAGTACACAAGGTGCACGGGTATAGTACACTGGCGGCTCTGTAAACCCAAGCACAGGTAAGATAGCTGCAGCATATGTGTAGCGAAGAGAGATATGGTTGGAAAACGTCTAACCACTATTCCACCATGCAAACCGAGCTTGTAGGTATAACATCCGCTCTCTTACACGCCAGACAACATGGCGACAAAGACATAATCATTTTACACTGACTCTATGACAGCGTTGCAAATCTTGAGACGCACCCCGACCAGGGATAACATCAGGTTCATAACTGTGACCAAATTCCTACTGTCCCGTCTGAGAGATGAGGACAGAAAGGTAACACTGGCATAGATACTTAGTCATGGGGGTATTGATGGGAATGAAGCAGCAGACAGTGAGGCCAAGAGGGCACTGATACAGGACAGATCAACAATTAATGTCCCACTTAGTTTTCAACAGAATAAAAGACTGGCAAGGTCAGCGACTACACAAAAGACAAGAGAGTTGCGGAGAGATGCTGGGGCGCATTCCACCACGCTCAAGTGGCTGGCGCTAGCAACTGATGGCGAGCTACTGTCACTACTAAGCTCCATCAAAAGGAATGACAGAGTAAGCATTCATCAATTACGCTTAGGCTTCTCCACAGTCAGATCGCTCGGCAAGGACTACGATGGAGAACCCTGCAATGCCTGCAGGGTCTTCACATTGGACACCTCTCGTCTACTATCTACTGGACTGTGAAGCAACAGGGCCGCTCAGGACGCTGGCAGTTAGGCACGGCTACGCAGATAGCAGTGACAGACGAACGTTCACACCGAAACTTGTGAGGTACGTAACCAATGACTACGAGACACTACTACAATACATACGTAGGTACGAGCCCCTCAGGTAGCACACAGACAGACGGAACACAGATAGGCCCAAGTTAACGGTCACTACTTCAACTTTCGTCCTGTGATGGGTTGTGATCAGCTGGCCCCATTAGTATGTGACCAACATCGGGAATTAAGTAACAGGGGTCACTGCTGCGGGGGGCAATACCATTGTATGCGGCGCCCTTCAAAAGGAAGCACACAATTGCAGTGGTGTGACCAGAGCTGGAACCTAATTAACTGCTGCCTCCCTCGAAAGCTCTAGGTAAGGCTGACGCCCCACCCCTAAAACTGTCACACACTGTGCTCCCATCTATTTCTTTTTTTTTTTTTTTTATTCTTTTTTTTTTTTTATTATTATTTTTCTTTTTTTTTTTTTTTACTCTCTCCACAACCTAAACCTTTCCTTCCATGGTTCAGATGAGGCCACGATAACTCAATGACCCCTTTGCTTTACAAAGGCCTCCTTCCACTTGTCCTGTTGCCAAACTTTCACTTCTACAATCCCCTCCATTACCGTCACTTCTACAGTCCCCTCCATTACCCTCTCCTTCCTACTCCGACTACACTTTTCACCGTGGTTCGGATGAGGCCACTTTAAACAAATGGCCCCATTTCTGTCCAGTGGTACTCTTCTGCTGACACTGCTATGAACTTTTGTACTCTAACAATCCACTCCGTTCCAGCATATTCCTTCCCATCTCACACTATATATATATATATTCTACCGTGGTTCAGACAAGGCTGCTATAGTGAAAACGACCCCTCTGCTCTACAGAGGTACTCTCGCACTTTACAACTACTAGAAGACTTACCACCTCCAACAATTCCCTCTATTCCTCTCGCCTCCTGAAACTATCTGGTGGTTCGAAGAGGTTCCTCTGCTCCCCTTTCCCTTTAATAAATGTTCAAAACACTGTTGCTCTCTGACTTCCTTCACTCACTTTCCATATCACCGATCCCGATCTTTGGACATGTGTGCATCCATGGCAGACACACAGAAATAACACAAAAGACGAGCCACTTATACCTTATGTGGGGCTTTATGGCTCATGAATCAAGAAGTAGAAAGAAGTGTGTTCAGTCATTCCACAGCTACCGAGTAAGGGTCAAGAAACCCAAAATCGCGATACAGTATGCATGACTAGCTACAGCTACATCAGCCAAATTTCAAAAGAAAAAACTTATAAGATATAAACAAAATAACTAAGAAAATAATAAATGCTGATCTAGCGATCACATTTAATTAGTATATATATATATATATATATATATATATATATATATATATATATATATATATATATATATATATATATATATATATATATATATATATATATTGGCAGGTCGACCCACTACCAACTCGTCCCACCCTACATCAAATATAAATGAAGACAATTATGTACTATACAAGTGATAAACTTTATTAAAACTATATAGAACTTTATACATTAAAAATAAATAAATGAATAAATAAATACTAATACTAAAGAATGCTAGAAATTAGATCAAGTTACGCTTAATTAGAAACCTATATAAAGTGTAAATAGTTAGCTAGTTTCCATAGTATTTGCCACTTCTCCCTCAAAATATTCCAAATTTTCATTAGATTCAAAGCCTTGAACTGCATATACGAAACGACTTTTTACTCAACAACTTATAAACTAATAAAATGACTATCAAGATAACGCGGTTATATTGATAGACTGCGATAGTCTCAAAGATTAATGAAATCCTTGAGGTGCATATATGAAACAAATGTTACTTAACTACCTATAAATCAAGACCGTGATTGTAAGAAAGAGAGATAGACTGCCAGATCGACTGCTATTCAGTGTGGCCGCATGTAAGAGCAAATTATGCATATGCAAATAAGCATTATACAAAAGGTCGAGTTGGTTAAACTGAATAAGTCGAGCTGAATCTGCACCACAGAAACCTCCACCACTCAACAACAACAACAACAATAACAACAAAAACAACAACGTATACCAATTCCAACAATTGATCCGTGTAAAAAGCGTTGGTAACAAGCCATTATTACGTCACAACAACTGAAGCTAACTGGTTTTGCTGACGTTTGTCCCACACTTCTTACACACCACCTGGTCAAACCGCTACCACTGCTCCAGGCTTCGTCCCTCCCTCCATCCCTCCCTCCTTAAACCATTCTAGGAAAAGTTTACACCACCAGGAAATCTCTCCGTCCACATGTTGCTTAAACGAGAAATTATACTGAGAGAGAGAGAGAGAGAGAGAGAGAGAGAGAGAGAGAGAGAGAGAGAGAGAGAGAGAGAGAGAGAGAGAGAGAGAGAGAGAGAGAGAGAGAGAGAGAGAGAGAGAGAGAGAGAGAGAGAGAGAGAGAGAGAGAGAGAGAGAGAGAGACAGACAGACAGACAGACAGACAGACAGACAGACAGACAGACAGACAGACACAGACAGACAGACAGAGAGAGAGAGAGAGAGAGAGAGAGAGAGAGAGAGAGAGAGAGAGAGAGAGAGAGAGAGAGAGAGAGAGAGAGAGAGTTGGATTGTCGGAAATAATGGGATGCATGGAAGGGTGCATGATATGGTCAGTGTGTATAAGAATGCAGAATAAGAAAAAATGTTTTTAGGAAGGAAATTGCGTTATGTGATGTACCTGACATGGCTAATGTACGAGTATATTCGTAAGAATACACAGTAGGAAAAGAGTTTTGGAAGAAAATTGTCATTTAAGAAATTCATTTAAAATGAGATTAAAGTATCACAAATTTTTATAGCATTAGTATATTATACTCAGACGCAACTCGAGATGAGACATTTTGTTTTATTATACAGTTAGCACCTATACCCTACACCAATTATTTAAAAATGAATAACAATTATCTGTGTTTAAAACAAATCCAATACTTTTATTCATATATTTTCAGTCTTAAAACTTGAAAAAATTTAACTTTTTTTTTTTTTTTTTTTTTTTTTTTGGTAATTAATCGTCCTTGGCGCGAGGCCAGATGAATTTCTCAAAACCTCCCGGTAGAGTGCATGAACTTAGAAAAAGTTGTGAACCACAGCTCTGTTTCACCGTCAGTTTCTCTTCAAGCATCAGCCGAGGTAGACGTAAGCAAGCATGTATGTGTACTTAGCAGTACACAGTACACAGAGAGAGAGAGAGAGAGAGAGAGAGAGAGAGAGAGAGAGAGAGAGAGAGAGAGAGAGAGAGAGAGAGAGAGAGAGAGAGAGAGAGAGAGAGAGAGAGAGAGAGAGAGAGAGAGAGAGAGAGAGAGAGAAGGTAAATACTATCTAAACAGCTGTGCTGTTTAGATAGTATTTACCCACTGTTACAATTTATGAGGGATAAAAAGCCTAATGTGTCATGTTAAATTGGATAATGAGCTGAAAAATTTCTAAACAAGCAGTTGGATCAGTATGACATTTTGGCCCAACTTGTTTAACACTCCTAATTTATGGTACTGCAATGCATTGCCAAGTGTGCTTCATTAATGAGATCATTCTCGGCTTTGAATATAAAACTGGCAAGAAGCGAGAAGGCATTCGGAAAATGGAAGATTTCACATGACGTAGTTGTGATGTGTAAAGGAAACAAGGAGTTGGAGTAAGGTAGGAAGGGAAGGGGGGAAAGAGAGGGGTGAAGGGGGAGGTAGTGGAGTGATACACGTCACAACCTTCCTCTGTCCGAATATCTACTCGGCCTTTGCCAGCTCTGCTTTCAAAGCCATAATGAAGCACACCTGGCAATGCACTGTAGTGCCATCGATTAGAGGAAGTTTAAACAAGCTGTGTCAAACTGTCATATTGATCCACCTGTTTGTTTACAAGATATTTCCGAAAAACGATACGTCATAGGGCCTAAAATGGATAGGTTTAATAAAGATTTATCCTGCAGAAACAGGGAAAAACGTTCCTTTCGCTCCGGCTTAGGAAGCCACCTTCCGCCACCACTGCTACCTCTATGGTCAAATACCTTCCGCTCCCTACCCCTGTGTCCACTCCCATCTCCAGAACCACAGAGCGACTTAACATTTTATACACACAAATTCCTATGGCCAAGATTAGCTCGCGTCACTCACAGTGTTGGCTGAGGATGAACAACACCAAAGGAGAGAGAGAGAGAGAGAGAGAGAGAGAGAGAGAGAGAGAGAGAGAGAGAGAGAGAGAGAGAGAGAGAGAGAATGACTAGGTGGGTGTGCCAACTATCCACCACAGACGGTCCCGAGCCGGAGTGGAAGCAACATTTCTCCCCGATACTGCAGGATAATGCTGGTGGTGACAGTGATAGCGTCGTTATTGGCGGTGGTGGTGTCCGCGGCCAACCCACCAACGGAGCAGGCCACGGTGGAGGTGACGCTGCAGCAGGGCGCTATCACAGGATCGCGAGAGGAGGCAATGAACGGCCGCGTATACTACAGTTTCAAAAGCATCCCCTACGCCAAGCCACCTGTTGGTCCCCTTCGCTTCAAGGTAAGTGGCCCCTCCCTGCAGTCGCGACTAACTGCTCCCCTACACGCCGCCCCTCAGCGTCTCCGGCGGACGCCACCCATAAGTGCCTCTTCTCTTTCCTCAGGATCCTGAGCCTGCCCCCACCTGGAGCGGCGTCAGGAACGGTTCGCTGCCCATCCCCAAGTGTCCACAAACCTCGATATTCATTCTAAAACGCCATCCCATTGAGGGCCAGGAAGATTGTCTCTACCTTAATGTTTACACGCCACAGGTAAGATAATCATCATTCTGTCTCACTTATATTCCTCTTTTACAACTGTGTGTGTGTGTGTGTGTGTGTGTGTGTGTGTGTGTGTGTGTGTGTGTGTGTGTGTGTGTGTGTGTGTGACTGTAATAACCAGGTAATAGGTGATTCAAACTGCAGAACAACTTAAAGCACCTTCCCCCTCGGCTGGGGGTTCTAATTTTTTGACGCGTCGTAGAAATGCTGGTCATACGGAGCTCGCCTGCACACGCCACGCCATGCCGCACCGCGTGATGGTTGCGGCAAGTGACATGTTGCTATAAATGACTGTGTTTCCAATAAGTGAAGCTTTATCTGCATTCTTATCACACTGTCGTGTTCACGACAGTTTTTCTTACTTAATGTAATAATATATTTCAGCATTCAATGATTAACTGTTAAAAATTAGCGAGTATAAGTAAAACATGCTATAAATTTTTTTTTAACATTTTCACACCAAGTCGATTTTTTTTTTTTTCTTTTTTTTTGTCAAGTTTTTACTATACATCTTGATTCTACTCACTGTTCAGTTTGATGGTGTGAACCAAAACTGGCTATCCCGTATATGAAGTGAGTTATGACATAATTCGCCCACTTTGCTCACTCAATAAGTCGAAATATGCAAATTATGCATGCAGTTAGCAAAATCAGAAGAGCACTTGGCATGAAACTAGCAGTAGAAGACAGCAAGAGATGCAACACTGCCGTGATGAGAAAGAGATTGAAGACAGTCAGTTAGAGGAGGGAAGTTGTTTAGACGAAAAGCTTTTGATTCCACCTTGTCTAAAAGAGTGGCAGGATTGGAACACCCCCCCATACATGTAAAACAAAATACATACATGGACAGATAAGACCCCTGTACAGAGTTGGCAGGCGGGGGGAGGGGTTAAAAAAAACTGGCGGAGATGACACAGAAAACCTAACTTCATAGACGAACTGAAGTTTACAGTACAGACAGAGAATGTTCAGTGTTGAAGAGGGGGACAGTTGACTGTCAATGAAGGAGATAGTTGTCTGGAAAACTGTGTCGAGTTGATAGAACTGAGTTTTTGAGACATTGAACAATACTACATTTGCTCTACCACAATCAGAAATTTTAGAAAGATCAAAAGTCAGGCGTTCTGTGGCATCCCTGCGTGAAATTTTTACTTCCTGAAGGGTTGGACGTCTACGAAAAGACGTGGAAAAGTGCAGGGCGGTATCATCAGCGTAGGAGTGGATAGGAAAAGAAGTTTGGTTTAGAAGATCATTGATGAATAATAGGAAGAGAGTGGGTGACAGGACAGAACCCTGAGAAAAACTATGATTGTTTACCACAGCAGCAACAGAACGGTCAGAAAGGAAACTTCAGATAAAGTTACAGAGAGAATGATAGAAGCCGTAGGAGAGTGGTTTGGAAATCAAAGCTTTGTGCAAAACTCTATCAAAAGTTTTTGATATGTCTAAGAAAATATCAAAAGTTTCACCAAAATCTCTAAATGAGGATGACCAAGACTCAGTAAGGAAAGCAAGAAGATCACCAGTAGAGCGGCCTTGATGGAACCCATACTGGCGATCAGACAGAAGATTGTGAAGTGATAGATGTTTGAGAATCTTCAAAAACTTTAGATAGGCAGGAAATTAAAGTAATAGGGCGGTAGTCTGAGGGATTAGAACGATCACCGTTTTTAGTAACAGGCTGCATGTAGACAAACTTCCAGAAAGAAGGAAAGGTAGATGTTAACAGACAGAGCTGAAAGAGTCTGACTAGGCAAGGTGCAAACACGGAGGCACAGTTTTGGAGAACAATAGGAGGGACCCCATCAAGACCATAACCCTTCCGAGGGTTTAGGCCAGCGAGGGCATGGAAAATATCACTGTGAAAAATTTTAATAGGTACCATGAAGTAGTCAGAGGGCGGAGGAGAGGAAGGAACAAGCCCTGAATCATCCATGGTAGAATTTTTTAGCAAAGGTTTGAGCGAAGAGTTCAGCTTTAGAGATAAACGTGATAGCAGTGGTGCCACCTGGTTGAATTAAAGGAGGGAAAGAAAAGGCAGCAAAGTTATTGATGTTTTTGGCTAGGTGCCATAAGTCACGAGGGGAGTCAGACCTTGGAAGATTTTGACACTCTCTATTAATGGAGTTTTTTTTTTTTTTTTTTGGCTAATTGGAGAACAGACCTGGCATGGTTCTGGGCAGAAATATAAAGCGCACGAGAACCTGGTGATGGAGGATTCATATATACGAGTATATATATATATATATATATATATATATATATATATATATATATATATATATATATATATATATATATATATATATATATATATATATATATATATATATATATATATATATATATATATATATATATATATATATTTATTTATTTATTTATTTATTTAACCTGCTCTCGTGCCCACGCTCTTGAATCTTCCGAGTTTTCCATCATCTGGCTACGACTACAGAGTCACTCTCAAACTAAATTTATCTGTGCTGTATATCACTCACTTAACTCCTCTGACTATATGAAATTCTTTGACTACTTAACTTCCAAAGTGGAGCACATTCTGAATCTCTTCCCTTTTGAGGAGATCTCCATTCTTGGAGACTTCAGTGTTCACCAACAGGCTTTCCTCTCCCTTCACTGGTGAACTAGCCTTCAACTTTGCTATCCTCCATTGGTGCAGCACCCTACTCGTATTCCTGACCGGCTTGGAGATACGCCCAACATTCTTGACCTTTTCCTGACCTCTAATCCTCCTTATGTTCTCACCCTCTCTTCTCCGTTGGGCTCCTCCGACCACAATCTCATATCTGTATCTTGTCCTATCGCTCCAATCCCTCATCAGGATCCTCCTGAGCGAAGGTGCCTCTGGCGTTTTGCCTCTGCTAGTTTGGGGGGACCTGAGGAGGTATTTTGCTGATTTTCCTTGGAATGATTACCGCTTCCGTGTCAGAGACCCGTCTTTGTGTGCTGAGCGCATAACGGAGGTGATAGCGTCTGCCATGGAGGCGTACATTCCTCACTCTTTTTCTCGACCAAAACTTTCCAAACCTTGGTTCAACACAGCTTGTTCCCGTGCTGTACATGATAGAGAGGTGGCCCACAAAAGGTACTTAAAACTTCCATCACCAGAATCTCATGCACTTTATATTTCTGCCCGGAACCAAGCCAAATCTGTTCTCTAACTAGCCAAAAACTCCTTCATTAACAGAAAGTGTCAAAATCTTTCAAGATCTAACTCCCCTCGTGACTTCTGGCATCTAGCCAAAAATATCTCCAATAACTTTGTTTCTTCTTCTTTCCCTCTTTTATTTCAACCAGATGGCACCACTGCTATCACATCTATTTCTAAAGCTGAACTCTTCGCTAAAACCTTTGCTACAAACTCTATCTTGGATGATTCAGGGCTTGTTCCTCCCATTCCTCCAGCCTCTGACTACTTCATGCTACCAATTAAAATTCTTCATAATGATGTTTTCCATGCCCTCGTTGTCCTAAACTCTCGGAAAGCTTATGGACCTGATGGGGTCTCTCCTATTGTTCTCCGAAACTGTGCCTCCGTGCTTGCACCTTGCCTAGTCAAACTCTCAGCTCTGTGTGTCAACATCTACC